>NC_066585.1:404168767-404482857 GCF_024323335.1 Lathyrus oleraceus
ATTCAAAGACATGCATTTGCAGTGTTTCAACCCGATCCTATAATGTTCAAAGCACATTTAGCTATTTTTTCATTTATCCATCTAATAGGTTTCATGTTTCTAATAAATGTAGCTCTATGTTATTTTCACAATTTGTTTTTTTTTCATAACTTAACACATCTTGTCTATATAAACTGTCATTTTCCTAATTTCTGTTTTTCATGGTCATTTTTTTAAAACAACATTATTATGATATCAATACAACTTAAGTCGATAAAATTAATCATAAAAAGCTGCTTATTCTTTTTGTTAGTGTTTAAAACTAATTTTAAATTTTATTCATATATAAAATAAGTAAAAAATCATTCTACCAATATTGATTTGGTGTAGGTAAACATTGTCACATTAAGGTAAAGGCTAGTATGTTAAACAAATACATTAAGTAAATAATTAACATGTATATGTATATCTCATTTAATTCAAAGACATGCATTTGGAGTGTTTCAACCCATCCTATAATGTTCAAAGCAAATTTATCTATTTTTTCATGTCTCCATCTAATAGGTTTCATGTTTCTAATAAATGTAGCTCTATGTTATTTTCACATTTGTTATATTTCTCATAACTTAACACAATTTGTCTATTAAACTGTCATTTTCTTATTTCTTTTTTTCATCGCAGTTTTTTTAAAACAACATATTATGATATCAATACATTGTATTTTAAAGTTTAGATTTAAAAAAACTCAAATATGGCATTACCATTTAAGTCAATAAAATTATTCGTAAAAAACGGCATATTTGTCTTGTTTTAGTGCTTTAAAACATTTAAAATTTCAAAAGAAGTATAAAATAAGTAAACCATTCTACCAATGTTGATTTGGTGTGGTAAACAATGTAAAATGTAGAAGCTTATTAATTTAAACAAATATATTAAATAGCTAAGTAATATGTATATGTCATTTAATTCAAATACATGCATTTGGAATGTTTCAACCCATCCTATAATGTTCCAAGCAAACTTAGCTATTTTTCATGTATCCATCAAATAGTTTTCATGTTTCTAATAAAAGTAGCTCCTGCGTTTATTTTCTAGATTTGTTTTGTTTTTCATAACTTTAGCAAATATTTGTCTATAAAAACTGTCTTTTCTTTATCTCTTTTTTCAAGGTCAGAATTTTTAAAATAACATATTATGATATCAATACACGATATTTTAGAGTTTTAGATTTAAAAATCTCAAATATCAATATATTAAACCTTAAGTCAATAAAAATATTCCGAAAAAACTGCATATTCTCTTTTTTAGTTTAAAACATATCTTAATTTTTTTTTAAAAGTATAAAATACGTAAATCATTCTACCAATGTTGATTTGGTGTGTAGTAAACAATTTCAAATTAAGAAGCCTATTATTTTAAACACAAATACATAAGTAACTAACTAATATGTATATGTATATGTATATGTAATGTATGTGTCATTTTAATTCAAATACATTCATTTGGAGTGTTTCAACTCATCATATAATGTTCAAAGCAAACTTAGCTATTTTTTCATGTATCCATCAAATAGGTTTCATGTTTCTAATAAAAGTAACTCTGCGTTATTTTCACAATTTGTTTTGTGTTTCATAACTTTAACACATTATTGTCCATATAAACTGTCATTTTCTTTAATTCTTTTTTTCATGGTCATTTTTTAAAAATTGAACATTATGATATCAATACATTATATTTTAGAATTTTAGATTTAAAAAATCTCAAATATCAATACATTACAATTTAAGTCAATAAAATTAATCATAAAAAAAACTGCATATTCTC
This sequence comes from Lathyrus oleraceus, assembly GCF_024323335.1. NCBI lineage: Eukaryota > Viridiplantae > Streptophyta > Magnoliopsida > Fabales > Fabaceae > Lathyrus > Lathyrus oleraceus. The sequence continues at coordinate 404,170,571 of NC_066585.1, forward strand.
TTGTTTTAGTGTTTAAAACATTTTTAATTTTTAATTTTTTTTTTATAAAATAAGTAAATCATTCTAGCAATATTGATTTGGGTGTAATAAACATTGTCACATTAAGAAGGCTATGTGTTAAACAAATACATTAAGTAACTAAGTAAAATGTATATGTATATCTCATTTTAATTCAAAGACATGCATTTGCAGTGTTTCAACCCATCCTATAATGTTCAAAGCACATTTAGCTATTTTTTCATTTATCCATCTAATAGGTTTCATGTTTCTAATAAATGTAGCTCTATGTTATTTTCACAATTTGTTTTATTTTTCATAACTTAACACATCTTTGTCTATATAAACTGTCATTTTCCTAATTTCTGTTTTTCATGGTCATTTTTTTAAAACAACATATTATGATATCAATACATTATATTTTTGAAATTTTAGATTTAAAAAAACTCAAATATGAATACATTATACTTAAGTCGATAAAATTAATCATAAAAAGCTGCTTATTCTCTTTTGTTAGTGTTTAAAACTAATTTTAAATTTTATTCATATATAAAATAAGTAAAAAATCATTCTACCAATATTGATTTGGTGTAGTAAACATTGTCACATTAAGAAGGCTAGTATGTTAAACAAATACATTAAGTAAATAATTAACATGTATATGTATATCTCATTTTAATTCAAAGACATGCATTTGGAGTGTTTCAACCCATCCTATAATGTTCAAAGCAAATTTATCTATTTTTTCATGTCTCCTTCTAATAGGTTTCATGTTTCTAATAAATGTAGCTCTATGTTATTTTCACAATTTGTTATATTTCTCATAACTTAACACATATTTGTCTATATAAACTGTCATTTTCTTTATTTCTTTTTTTCATCGCAGTTTTTTTAAAACAACATATTATGATATCAATACATTATATTTTAAAGTTTTAGATTTAAAAAAACTCAAATATGGCATTACCATTTAAGTCAATAAATTATTCGTAAAAAACGGCATATTTGTCTTGTTTTAGTGCTTAAAACACATTTTAAAATTTCAAAAGAAGTATAAAATAAGTAAACCATTCTACCAATGTTGATTTGGGTGGTAAACAATGTAAAATGTAGAAGCTTATTAATTTAAACAAATATATTAAATAGCTAAGTAATATGTATATGTCATTTTAATTCAAATACATGCATTTGGAATGTTTCAACCCATCCTATAATGTTCCAAGCAAACTTAGCTATTTTTTCATGTATCCATCAAATAGTTTTCATGTTTCTAATAAAAGTAGCTCTGCGTTATTTTCTAGATTTGTTTTGTTTTTCATAACTTTAGCAAATATTTGTCTATAAAAACTGTCATTTTCTTTATCTCTTTTTTTCAAGGTCAGAATTTTTAAAATAACATATTATGATATCAATACACGATATTTTAGAGTTTTAGATTTAAAAAATCTCAAATATCAATATATTAAACTTAAGTCAATAAAAATATTCATGAAAAAACTGCATATTCTCTTTTTTTAGTGTTTAAAACATATCTTAATTTTTTTTTTTAAAAGTATAAAATACGTAAATCATTCTACCAATGTTGATTTGGTGTAGTAAACAATTTCAAATTAAGAAGCCTATTATTTTAAACAAATACATTAAGTAACTAACTAATAGTATGTATATGTATATGTATATGTATGTGTATTTTAATTCAAATACATTCATTTGGAGTGTTTCAACTCATCATATAATGTTCAAAGCAAACTTAGCTATTTTTTCATGTATCCATCAAATAGGTTTCATGTTTCTAATAAAAGTAACTCTGCGTTATTTTCACAATTTGTTTTGTGTTTCATAACTTTAACACATTATTGTCCATATAAACTGTCATTTTCTTTAATTCTTTTTTTCATGGTCATTTTTTAAAAATTGAACATTATGATATCAATACATTATATTTTAGAATTTTAGATTTAAAAAATCTCAAATATCAATACATTACAATTTAAGTCAATAAAATTAATCATAAAAAAAACTGCATATTCTCTTGTTTTAGTGTTTAAAACATTTTTTAATTTTTAATTTTTTTTTTATAAAATAAGTAAATCATTCTAGCAATATTGATTTGGTGTAATAAACATTGTCACATTAAGAAGGCTAATGTGTTAAACAAATACATTAAGTAACTAAGTAACATGTATATGTATATCTCATTTTAATTCAAAGACATGCATTTGCAGTGTTTCAACCCATCCTATAATGTTCAAAGCACATTTAGCTATTTTTTCATTTATCCATCTAATAGGTTTCATGTTTCTAATAAATGTAGCTCTATGTTATTTTCACAATTTGTTTTATTTTTCATAACTTAACACATCTTTGTCTATATAAACTGTCATTTTCCTAATTTCTGTTTTTCATGGTCATTTTTTTTAAAACAACATATTATGATATCAATACATTATATTTTTGAAATTTTAGATTTAAAAAAACTCAAATATGAATACATTATAACTTAAGTCGATAAAATTAATCATAAAAGCTGCTTATTCTCTTTTGTTAGTGTTTAAAACTAATTTTAAATTTTCTTCATATATAAAATAAGTAAAAAATCATTCTACCAATATTGATTTGGTGTAGTAAACATTGTCACATTAAGAAGGCTAGTATGTTAAACAAATACATTAAGTAAATAATTAACATGTATATGTATATCTCATTTTAATTCAAAGACATGCATTTGGAGTGTTTCAACCCATCCTATAATGTTCAAAGCAAATTTATCTATTTTTTCATGTCTCCTTCTAATAGGTTTCATGTTTCTAATAAATATAGCTCTATGTTATTTTCACAATTTGTTTTTTATTTCTCATAACTTAACACATATTTGTCTATATAAACTGTCATTTTCTTTATTTCTTTTTTTCATCGCAGTTTTTCTAAAACAACATATTATGATATCAATACATTATATTTTAAAGTTTTAGATTTAAAAAACTCAAATATGGCATTACCATTTAAGTCAATAAAATTATTCGTAAAAAACGGCATATTTGTCTTGTTTTAGTGCTTAAAACACATTTTAAAATTTCAAAAGAAGTATAAAATAAGTAAACCATTCTACCAATGTTGATTTGGTGTGGTAAACAATGTAAAATGTAGAAGCTTATTAATTTAAACAAATATATTAAATAGCTAAGTAATATGTATATGTCATTTTAATTCAAATACATGCATTTGGAATGTTTCAACCCATCCTATAATGTTCCAAGCAAACTTAGCTATTTTTTCATGTATCCATCAAATAGTTTTCATGTTTCTAATAAAAGTAGCTCTGCGTTATTTTCTAGATTTGTTTTGTTTTTCATAACTTTAGCAAATATTTGTCTATAAAAACTGTCATTTTCTTTATCTCTTTTTTTCAAGGTCAGAATTTTTAAAATAACATATTATGATATCAATACACGATATTTTAGAGTTTTAGATTTAAAAAATCTCAAATATCAATATATTAAAACTTAAGTCAATAAAAATATTCATGAAAAAACTGCATATTCTCTTTTTTTAGTGTTTAAAACATATCTTAATTTTTTTTTTAAAAGTATAAAATACGTAAATCATTCTACCAATGTTGATTTGGTGTAGTAAACAATTTCAAATTAAGAAGCCTATTATTTTAAACAAATACATTAAGTAACTAACTAATATGTATATGTATATGTATATGTATCTGTCATTTTAATTCAAATACATTCATTTGGAGTGTTTCAACTCATCATATAATGTTCAAAGCAAACTTAGCTATTTTTTCATGTATCCATCAAATAGGTTTCATGTTTCTAATAAAAGTAACTCTGCGTTATTTTCACAATTTGTTTTGTGTTTCATAACTTTAACACATTATTGTCCATATAAACTGTCATTTTCTTTAATTCTTTTTTTCATGGTCATTTTTTAAAAATTGAACATTATGATATCAATACATTATATTTTAGAATTTTAGATTTAAAAAAATCTCAAATATCAATACATTACAATTTAAGTCAATAAAATTAATCATAAAAAAACTGCATATTCTCTTGTTTTAGTGTTTAAAACATTTTTTAATTTTTAATTTTTTTTTATAAAATAAGTAAATCATTCTAGCAATATTGATTTGGTGTAATAAACATTGTCACATTAAGAAGGCTAATGTGTTAAACAAATACATTAAGTAACTAAGTAACATGTATATGTATATCTCATTTTAATTCAAAGACATGCATTTGCAGTGTTTCAACCCATCCTATAATGTTCAAAGCACATTTAGCTATTTTTTCATTTATCCATCTAATAGGTTTCATGTTTCTAATAAATGTAGCTCTATGTTATTTTCACAATTTGTTTTATTTTTCATAACTTAACACATCTTTGTCTATATAAACTGTCATTTTCCTAATTTCTGTTTTTCATGGTCATTTTTTTAAAACAACATATTATGATATCAATACATTATATTTTTGAAATTTTAGATTTAAAAAAACTCAAATATGAATACATTATAACTTAAGTCGATAAAATTAATCATAAAAAGCTGCTTATTCTCTTTTGTTAGTGTTTAAAACTAATTTTAAATTTTATTCATATATAAAATAAGTAAAAAATCATTCTACCAATATTGATTTGGTGTAGTAAACATTGTCACATTAAGAAGGCTAGTATGTTAAACAAATACATTAAGTAAATAATTAACATGTATATGTATATCTCATTTTAATTCAAAGACATGCATTTGGAGTGTTTCAACCCATCCTATAATGTTCAAAGCAAATTTATCTATTTTTTCATGTCTCCTTCTAATAGGTTTCATGTTTCTAATAAATGTAGCTCTATGTTATTTTCACAATTTGTTATATTTCTCATAACTTAACACATATTTGTCTATATAAACTGTCATTTTCTTTATTTCTTTTTTTCATCGCAGTTTTTTTAAAACAACATATTATGATATCAATACATTATATTTTAAAGTTTTAGATTTAAAAAAACTCAAATATGGCATTACCATTTAAGTCAATAAAATTATTCGTAAAAAACGGCATATTTGTCTTGTTTTAGTGCTTAAAACACATTTTAAAATTTCAAAAGAAGTATAAAATAAGTAAACCATTCTACCAATGTTGATTTGGTGTGGTAAACAATGTAAAATGTAGAAGCTTATTAATTTAAACAAATATATTAAATAGCTAAGTAATATGTATATGTCATTTTAATTCAAATACATGCATTTGGAATGTTTCAACCCATCCTATAATGTTCCAAGCAAACTTAGCTATTTTTTCATGTATCCATCAAATAGTTTTCATGTTTCTAATAAAAGTAGCTCTGCGTTATTTTCTAGATTTGTTTTGTTTTTCATAACTTTAGCAAATATTTGTCTATAAAAACTGTCATTTTCTTTATCTCTTTTTTTCAAGGTCAGAATTTTTAAAATAACATATTATGATATCAATACACGATATTTTAGAGTTTTAGATTTAAAAAATCTCAAATATCAATATATTAAAACTTAAGTCAATAAAAATATTCATGAAAAAACTGCATATTCTCTTTTTTTAGTGTTTAAAACATATCTTAATTTTTTTTTTAAAAGTATAAAATACGTAAATCATTCTACCAATGTTGATTTGGTGTAGTAAACAATTTCAAATTAAGAAGCCTATTATTTTAAACAAATACATTAAGTAACTAACTAATATGTATATGTATATGTATATGTATGTGTCATTTTAATTCAAATACATTCATTTGGAGTGTTTCAACTCATCATATAATGTTCAAAGCAAACTTAGCTATTTTTTCATGTATCCATCAAATAGGTTTCATGTTTCTAATAAAAGTAACTCTGCGTTATTTTCACAATTTGTTTTGTGTTTCATAACTTTAACACATTATTGTCCATATAAACTGTCATTTTCTTTAATTCTTTTTTTCATGGTCATTTTTTAAAAATTGAACATTATGATATCAATACATTATATTTTAGAATTTTAGATTTAAAAAATCTCAAATATCAATACATTACAATTTAAGTCAATAAAATTAATCATAAAAAAAACTGCATATTCTCTTGTTTTAGTGTTTAAAACATTTTTTAATTTTTAATTTTTTTTTTATAAAATAAGTAAATCATTCTAGCAATATTGATTTGGTGTAATAAACATTGTCACATTAAGAAGGCTAATGTGTTAAACAAATACATTAAGTAACTAAGTAACATGTATATGTATATCTCATTTTAATTCAAAGACATGCATTTGGAGTGTTTCAACCCATCCTATAATGTTCAAAGCAAATTTATCTATTTTTTCATTTATCCATCTAATAGGTTTCATGTTTCTAATAAATGTAGCTCTATGTTATTTTCACAATTTGTTTTATTTTTCATAACTTAACACATCTTTGTCTATATAAACTGTCATTTTCCTAATTTCTGTTTTTCATGGTCATTTTTTTAAAACAACATATTATGATATCAATACATTATATTTTTGAAATTTTAGATTTAAAAAAACTCAAATATGAATACATTATAACTTAAGTCGATAAAATTAATCATAAAAAGCTGCTTATTCTCTTTTGTTAGTGTTTAAAACTAATTTTAAATTTTATTCATATATAAAATAAGTAAAAAATCATTCTACCAATATTGATTTGGTGTAGTAAACATTGTCACATTAAGAAGGCTAGTATGTTAAACAAATACATTAAGTAAATAATTAACATGTATATGTATATCTCATTTTAATTCAAAGACATGCATTTGGAGTGTTTCAACCCATCCTATAATGTTCAAAGCAAATTTATCTATTTTTTCATGTCTCCATCTAATAGGTTTCATGTTTCTAATAAATGTAGCTCTATGTTATTTTCACAATTTGTTATATTTCTCATAACTTAACACATATTTGTCTATATAAACTGTCATTTTCTTTATTTCTTTTTTTCATCGCAGTTTTTTTAAAACAACATATTATGATATCAATACATTATATTTTAAAGTTTTAGATTTAAAAAAACTCAAATATGGCATTACCATTTAAGTCAATAAAATTATTCGTAAAAAACGGCATATTTGTCTTGTTTTAGTGCTTAAAACACATTTTAAAATTTCAAAAGAAGTATAAAATAAGTAAACCATTCTACCAATGTTAAATTTGGTATGGTAAACAATGTAAAATGTAGAAGCTTATTAATTTAAACAAATATATTAAATAGCTAAGTAATATGTATATGTCATTTTAATTCAAATACATGCATTTGGAATGTTTCAACCCATCCTATAATGTTCCAAGCAAACTTAGCTATTTTTTCATGTATCCATCAAATAGTTTTCATGTTTCTAATAAAAGTAGCTCTGCGTTATTTTCTAGATTTGTTTTGTTTTTCATAACTTTAGCAAATATTTGTCTATAAAAACTGTCATTTTCTTTATCTTTTTTTCAAGGTCAGAATTTTTAAAATAACATATTATGATATCAATACACGATATTTTAGAGTTTTAGATTTAAAAAATCTCAAATATCAATATATTAAAACTTAAGTCAATAAAAATATTCATGAAAAAACTGCATATTCTCTTTTTTTAGTGTTTAAAACATATCTTAATTTTTTTTTTAAAAGTATAAAATACGTAAATCATTCTACCAATGTTGATTTGGTGTAGTAAACAATTTCAAATTAAGAAGCCTATTATTTTAAACAAATACATTAAGTAACTAACTAATATGTATATGTATATGTATATGTATGTCATTTTAATTCAAATACATTCATTTGGAGTGTTTCAACTCATCATATAATGTTCAAAGCAAACTTAGCTATTTTTTCATGTATCCATCAAATAGGTTTCATGTTTCTAATAAAAGTAACTCTGCGTTATTTTCACAATTTGTTTTGTGTTTCATAACTTTAACACATTATTGTCCATATAAACTGTCATTTTCTTTAATTCTTTTTTTCATGGTCATTTTTTAAAAATTGAACATTATGATATCAATACATTATATTTTAGAATTTTAGATTTAAAAAATCTCAAATATCAATACATTACAATTTAAGTCAATAAAATTAATCATAAAAAAAACTGCATATTCTCTTGTTTTAGTGTTTAAAACATTTTTTAATTTTTAATTTTTTTTTTTATAAAATAAGTAAATCATTCTAGCAATATTGATTTGGTTTAATAAACATTGTCACATTAAGAAGGCTAATGTGTTAAACAAATACATTAAGTAACTAAGTAACATGTATATGTATATCTCATTTTAATTCAAAGACATGCATTTGCAGTGTTTCAACCCATCCTATAATGTTCAAAGCACATTTAGCTATTTTTTCATTTATCCATCTAATAGGTTTCATGTTTCTAATAAATGTAGCTCTATGTTATTTTCACAATTTGTTTTATTTTTCATAACTTAACACATCTTTGTCTATATAAACTGTCATTTTCCTAATTTCTGTTTTTCATGGTCATTTTTTTAAAACAACATATTATGATATCAATACATTATATTTTTGAAATTTTAGATTTAAAAAAACTCAAATATGAATACATTATAACTTAAGTCGATAAAATTAATCATAAAAAGCTGCTTATTCTCTTTTGTTAGTGTTTAAAACTAATTTTAAATTTTATTCATATATAAAATAAGTAAAAAATCATTCTACCAATATTGATTTGGTGTAGTAAACATTGTCACATTAAGAAGGCTAGTATGTTAAACAAATACATTAAGTAAATAATTAACATGTATATGTATATCTCATTTTAATTCAAAGACATGCATTTGGAGTGTTTCAACCCATCCTATAATGTTCAAAGCAAATTTATCTATTTTTTCATGTCTCCTTCTAATAGGTTTCATGTTTCTAATAAATGTAGCTCTATGTTATTTTCACAATTTGTTATATTTCTCATAACTTAACACATATTTGTCTATATAAACTGTCATTTTCTTTATTTCTTTTTTTCATCGCAGTTTTTTTAAAACAACATATTATGATATCAATACATTATATTTTAAAGTTTTAGATTTAAAAAAACTCAAATATGGCATTACCATTTAAGTCAATAAAATTATTCGTAAAAAACGGCATATTTGTCTTGTTTTAGTGCTTAAAACACATTTTAAAATTTCAAAAGAAGTATAAAATAAGTAAACCATTCTACCAATGTTGATTTGGTGTGGTAAACAATGTAAAATGTAGAAGCTTATTAATTTAAACAAATATATTAAATAGCTAAGTAATATGTATATGTCATTTTAATTCAAATACATGCATTTGGAATGTTTCAACCCATCCTATAATGTTCCAAGCAAACTTAGCTATTTTTTCATGTATCCATCAAATAGTTTTCATGTTTCTAATAAAAGTAGCTCTGCGTTATTTTCTAGATTTGTTTTGTTTTTCATAACTTTAGCAAATATTTGTCTATAAAAACTGTCATTTTCTTTATCTCTTTTTTTCAAGGTCAGAATTTTTAAAATAACATATTATGATATCAATACACGATATTTTAGAGTTTTAGATTTAAAAAATCTCAAATATCAATATATTAAAACTTAAGTCAATAAAAATATTCATGAAAAAACTGCATATTCTCTTTTTTTAGTGTTTAAAACATATCTTAATTTTTTTTTAAAAGTATAAAATACGTAAATCATTCTACCAATGTTGATTTGGTGTAGTAAACAATTTCAAATTAAGAAGCCTATTATTTTAAACAAATACATTAAGTAACTAACTAATATGTATATGTATATGTATATGTATATGTATGTGTCATTTTAATTCAAATACATTCATTTGGAGTGTTTCAACTCATCATATAATGTTCAAAGCAAACTTAGCTATTTTTTCATGTATCCATCAAATAGGTTTCATGTTTCTAATAAAAGTAACTCTGCGTTATTTTCACAATTTGTTTTGTGTTTCATAACTTTAACACATTATTGTCCATATAAACTGTCATTTTCTTTAATTCTTTTTTTCATGGTCATTTTTTAAAAATTGAACATTATGATATCAATACATTATATTTTAGAATTTTAGATTTAAAAAATCTCAAATATCAATACATTACAATTTAAGTCAATAAAATTAATCATAAAAAAAACTGCATATTCTCTTGTTTTAGTGTTTAAAACATTTTTTAATTTTTAATTTTTTTTTTTATAAAATAAGTAAATCATTCTAGCAATATTGATTTGGTTTAATAAACATTGTCACATTAAGAAGGCTAATGTGTTAAACAAATACATTAAGTAACTAAGTAACATGTATATGTATATCTCATTTTAATTCAAAGACATGCATTTGCAGTGTTTCAACCCATCCTATAATGTTCAAAGCACATTTAGCTATTTTTTCATTTATCCATCTAATAGGTTTCATGTTTCTAATAAATGTAGCTCTATGTTATTTTCACAATTTGTTTTATTTTTCATAACTTAACACATCTTTGTCTATATAAACTGTCATTTTCCTAATTTCTGTTTTTCATGGTCATTTTTTTAAAACAACATATTATGATATCAATACATTATATTTTTGAAATTTTAGATTTAAAAAAACTCAAATATGAATACATTATAACTTAAGTCGATAAAATTAATCATAAAAAGCTGCTTATTCTCTTTTGTTAGTGTTTAAAACTAATTTTAAATTTTATTCATATATAAAATAAGTAAAAAATCATTCTACCAATATTGATTTGGTGTAGTAAACATTGTCACATTAAGAAGGCTAGTATGTTAAACAAATACATTAAGTAAATAATTAACATGTATATGTATATCTCATTTTAATTCAAAGACATGCATTTGGAGTGTTTCAACCCATCCTATAATGTTCAAAGCAAATTTATCTATTTTTTCATGTCTCCTTCTAATAGGTTTCATGTTTCTAATAAATGTAGCTCTATGTTATTTTCACAATTTGTTATATTTCTCATAACTTAACACATATTTGTCTATATAAACTGTCATTTTCTTTATTTCTTTTTTTCATCGCAGTTTTTTTAAAACAACATATTATGATATCAATACATTATATTTTAAAGTTTTAGATTTAAAAAAACTCAAATATGGCATTACCATTTAAGTCAATAAAATTATTCGTAAAAAACGGCATATTTGTCTTGTTTTAGTGCTTAAAACACATTTTAAAATTTCAAAAGAAGTATAAAATAAGTAAACCATTCTACCAATGTTGATTTGGTGTGGTAAACAATGTAAAATGTAGAAGCTTATTAATTTAAACAAATATATTAAATAGCTAAGTAATATGTATATGTCATTTTAATTCAAATACATGCATTTGGAATGTTTCAACCCATCCTATAATGTTCCAAGCAAACTTAGCTATTTTTTCATGTATCCATCAAATAGTTTTCATGTTTCTAATAAAAGTAGCTCTGCGTTATTTTCTAGATTTGTTTTGTTTTTCATAACTTTAGCAAATATTTGTCTATAAAAACTGTCATTTTCTTTATCTCTTTTTTTCAAGGTCAGAATTTTTAAAATAACATATTATGATATCAATACACGATATTTTAGAGTTTTAGATTTAAAAAATCTCAAATATCAATATATTAAACCTTAAGTCAATAAAAATATTCCTGAAAAAACTGCATATTCTCTTTTTTTAGTGTTTAAAACATATCTTAATTTTTTTTTTAAAAGTATAAAATACGTAAATCATTCTACCAATGTTGATTTGGTGTAGTAAACAATTTCAAATTAAGAAGCCTATTATTTTAAACAAATACATTAAGTAACTAACTAATATGTATATGTATATGTATATGTATATGTATGTGTAATTTTAATTCAAATACATTCATTTGGAGTGTTTCAACTCATCATATAATGTTCAAAGCAAACTTAGCTATTTTTTCATGTATCCATCAAATAGGTTTCATGTTTCTAATAAAAGTAACTCTGCGTTATTTTCACAATTTGTTTTGTGTTTCATAACTTTAACACATTATTGTCCATATAAACTGTCATTTTCTTTAATTCTTTTTTTCATGGTCATTTTTTAAAAATTGAACATTATGATATCAATACATTATATTTTAGAATTTTAGATTTAAAAAAATCTCAAATATCAATACATTACAATTTAAGTCAATAAAATTAATCATAAAAAAAACTGCATATTCTCTTGTTTTAGTGTTTAAAACATTTTTTAATTTTTAATTTTTTTTTATAAAATAAGTAAATCATTCTAGCAATATTGATTTGGTGTAATAAACATTGTCACATTAAGAAGGCTAATGTGTTAAACAAATACATTAAGTAACTAAGTAAAATTGTATATGTATATCTCATTTTAATTCAAAGACATGCATTTGCAGTGTTTCAACCCATCCTATAATGTTCAAAGCACATTTAGCTATTTTTTCATTTATCCATCTAATAGGTTTCATGTTTCTAATAAATGTAGCTCTATGTTATTTTCACAATTTGTTTTATTTTTCATAACTTAACACATCTTTGTCTATATAAACTGTCATTTTCCTAATTTCTGTTTTTCATGGTCATTTTTTTAAAACAACATATTATGATATCAATACATTATATTTTTGAAATTTTAGATTTAAAAAAACTCAAATATGAATACATTATAACTTAAGTCGATAAAATTAATCATAAAAAGCTGCTTATTCTCTTTTGTTAGTGTTTAAAACTAATTTTAAATTTTATTCATATATAAAATAAGTAAAAAATCATTCTACCAATATTGATTTGGTGTAGTAAACATTGTCACATTAAGAAGGCTAGTATGTTAAACAAATACATTAAGTAAATAATTAACATGTATATGTATATCTCATTTTAATTCAAAGACATGCATTTGGAGTGTTTCAACCCATCCTATAATGTTCAAAGCAAATTTATCTATTTTTTCATGTCTCCTTCTAATAGGTTTCATGTTTCTAATAAATGTAGCTCTATGTTATTTTCACAATTTGTTATATTTCTCATAACTTAACACATATTTGTCTATATAAACTGTCATTTTCTTTATTTCTTTTTTTCATCGCAGTTTTTTTAAAACAACATATTATGATATCAATACATTATATTTTAAAGTTTTAGATTTAAAAAAACTCAAATATGGCATTACCATTTAAGTCAATAAAATTATTCGTAAAAAACGGCATATTTGTCTTGTTTTAGTGCTTAAAACACATTTTAAAATTTCAAAAGAAGTATAAAATAAGTAAACCATTCTACCAATGTTGATTTGGTGTGGTAAACAATGTAAAATGTAGAAGCTTATTAATTTAAACAAATATATTAAATAGCTAAGTAATATGTATATGTCATTTTAATTCAAATACATGCATTTGGAATGTTTCAACCCATCCTATAATGTTCCAAGCAAACTTAGCTATTTTTTCATGTATCCATCAAATAGTTTTCATGTTTCTAATAAAAGTAGCTCTGCGTTATTTTCTAGATTTGTTTTGTTTTTCATAACTTTAGCAAATATTTGTCTATAAAAACTGTCATTTTCTTTATCTCTTTTTTTCAAGGTCAGAATTTTTAAAATAACATATTATGATATCAATACACGATATTTTAGAGTTTTAGATTTAAAAAATCTCAAATATCAATATATTAAACTTAAGTCAATAAAAATATTATGAAAAAACTGCATATTCTCTTTTTTTAGTGTTTAAAACATATCTTAATTTTTTTTTTAAAAGTATAAAATACGTAAATCATTCTACCAATGTTGATTTGGTGTAGTAAACAATTTCAAATTAAGAAGCCTATTATTTTAAACAAATACATTAAGTAACTAACTAATATGTATATGTATATGTATATGTATATGTATATGTATTTTAATTCAAATACATTCATTTGGAGTGTTTCAACTCATCATATAATGTTCAAAGCAAACTTAGCTATTTTTTCATGTATCCATCAAATAGGTTTCATGTTTCTAATAAAAGTAACTCTGCGTTATTTTCACAATTTGTTTTGTGTTTCATAACTTTAACACATTATTGTCCATATAAACTGTCATTTTCTTTAATTCTTTTTTTCATGGTCATTTTTTAAAAATTGAACATTATGATATCAATACATTATATTTTAGAATTTTAGATTTAAAAAATCTCAAATATCAATACATTACAATTTAAGTCAATAAAATTAATCATAAAAAAAACTGCATATTCTCTTGTTTTAGTGTTTAAAACATTTTTTAATTTTTAATTTTTTTTTTATAAAATAAGTAAATCATTCTAGCAATATTGATTTGGTGTAATAAACATTGTCACATTAAGAAGGCTAATGTGTTAAACAAATACATTAAGTAACTAAGTAAAATTGTATATGTATATCTCATTTTAATTCAAAGACATGCATTTGCAGTGTTTCAACCCATCCTATAATGTTCAAAGCACATTTAGCTATTTTTTCATTTATCCATCTAATAGGTTTCATGTTTCTAATAAATGTAGCTCTATGTTATTTTCACAATTTGTTTTATTTTTCATAACTTAACACATCTTTGTCTATATAAACTGTCATTTTCCTAATTTCTGTTTTTCATGGTCATTTTTTTAAAACAACATATTATGATATCAATACATTATATTTTTGAAATTTTAGATTTAAAAAAACTCAAATATGAATACATTATAACTTAAGTCGATAAAATTAATCATAAAAAGCTGCTTATTCTCTTTTGTTAGTGTTTAAAACTAATTTTAAATTTTATTCATATATAAAATAAGTAAAAAATCATTCTACCAATATTGATTTGGTGTAGTAAACATTGTCACATTAAGAAGGCTAGTATGTTAAACAAATACATTAAGTAAATAATTAACATGTATATGTATATCTCATTTTAATTCAAAGACATGCATTTGGAGTGTTTCAACCCATCCTATAATGTTCAAAGCAAATTTATCTATTTTTTCATGTCTCCTTCTAATAGGTTTCATGTTTCTAATAAATGTAGCTCTATGTTATTTTCACAATTTGTTATATTTCTCATAACTTAACACATATTTGTCTATATAAACTGTCATTTTCTTTATTTCTTTTTTTCATCGCAGTTTTTTTAAAACAACATATTATGATATCAATACATTATATTTTAAAGTTTTAGATTTAAAAAAACTCAAATATGGCATTACCATTTAAGTCAATAAAATTATTCGTAAAAAACGGCATATTTGTCTTGTTTTAGTGCTTAAAACACATTTTAAAATTTCAAAAGAAGTATAAAATAAGTAAACCATTCTACCAATGTTGATTTGGTGTGGTAAACAATGTAAAATGTAGAAGCTTATTAATTTAAACAAATATATTAAATAGCTAAGTAATATGTATATGTCATTTTAATTCAAATACATGCATTTGGAATGTTTCAACCCATCCTATAATGTTCCAAGCAAACTTAGCTATTTTTTCATGTATCCATCAAATAGTTTTCATGTTTCTAATAAAAGTAGCTCTGCGTTATTTTCTAGATTTGTTTTGTTTTTCATAACTTTAGCAAATATTTGTCTATAAAAACTGTCATTTTCTTTATCTCTTTTTTTCAAGGTCAGAATTTTTAAAATAACATATTATGATATCAATACACGATATTTTAGAGTTTTAGATTTAAAAAATCTCAAATATCAATATATTAAACTTAAGTCAATAAAAATATTCCTGAAAAAACTGCATATTCTCTTTTTTTAGTGTTTAAAACATATCTTAATTTTTTTTTTAAAAGTATAAAATACGTAAATCATTCTACCAATGTTGATTTGGTGTAGTAAACAATTTCAAATTAAGAAGCCTATTATTTTAAACAAATACATTAAGTAACTAACTAATATGTATATGTATGTGTCATTTTAATTCAAATACATTCATTTGGAGTGTTTCAACTCATCATATAATGTTCAAAGCAAACTTAGCTATTTTTTCATGTATCCATCAAATAGGTTTCATGTTTCTAATAAAAGTAACTCTGCGTTATTTTCACAATTTGTTTTGTGTTTCATAACTTTAACACATTATTGTCCATATAAACTGTCATTTTCTTTAATTCTTTTTTTCATGGTCATTTTTTAAAAATTGAACATTATGATATCAATACATTATATTTTAGAATTTTAGATTTAAAAAATCTCAAATATCAATACATTACAATTTAAGTCAATAAAATTAATCATAAAAAAAACTGCATATTCTCTTGTTTTAGTGTTTAAAACATTTTTTAATTTTTAATTTTTTTTTTATAAAATAAGTAAATCATTCTAGCAATATTGAATTGGTGTAATAAACATTGTCACATTAAGAAGGCTAATGTGTTAAACAAATACATTAAGTAACTAAGTAATTGTATATGTATATCTCATTTTAATTCAAAGACATGCATTTGCAGTGTTTCAACCCATCCTATAATGTTCAAAGCACATTTAGCTATTTTTTCATTTATCCATCTAATAGGTTTCATGTTTCTAATAAATGTAGCTCTATGTTATTTTCACAATTTGTTTTATTTTTCATAACTTAACACATCTTTGTCTATATAAACTGTCATTTTCCTAATTTCTGTTTTTC
Organism: Lathyrus oleraceus; assembly: GCF_024323335.1. Taxonomy (NCBI): domain Eukaryota; kingdom Viridiplantae; phylum Streptophyta; class Magnoliopsida; order Fabales; family Fabaceae; genus Lathyrus; species Lathyrus oleraceus. The sequence continues at coordinate 404,187,190 of NC_066585.1, forward strand.
ATGGTCATTTTTTTAAAACAACATATTATGATATCAATACATTATATTTTTGAAATTTTAGATTTAAAAAAACTCAAATATGAATACATTATAACTTAAGTCGATAAAATTAATCATAAAAAGCTGCTTATTCTCTTTTGTTAGTGTTTAAAACTAATTTTAAATTTTATTCATATATAAAATAAGTAAAAAATCATTCTACCAATATTGATTTGGTGTAGTAAACATTGTCACATTAAGAAGGCTAGTATGTTAAACAAATACATTAAGTAAATAATTAACATGTATATGTATATCTCATTTTAATTCAAAGACATGCATTTGGAGTGTTTCAACCCATCCTATAATGTTCAAAGCAAATTTATCTATTTTTTCATGTGTCCTTCTAATAGGTTTCATGTTTCTAATAAATGTAGCTCTATGTTATTTTCACAATTTGTTATATTTCTCATAACTTAACACATATTTGTCTATATAAACTGTCATTTTCTTTATTTCTTTTTTTCATCGCAGTTTTTTTAAAACAACATATTATGATATCAATACATTATATTTTAAAGTTTTAGATTTAAAAAAACTCAAATATGGCATTACCATTTAAGTCAATAAAATTATTCGTAAAAAACGGCATATTTGTCTTGTTTTAGTGCTTAAAACACATTTTAAAATTTCAAAAGAAGTATAAAATAAGTAAACCATTCTACCAATGTTGATTTGGTGTGGTAAACAATGTAAAATGTAGAAGCTTATTAATTTAAACAAATATATTAAATAGCTAAGTAATATGTATATGTCATTTTAATTCAAATACATGCATTTGGAATGTTTCAACCCATCCTATAATGTTCCAAGCAAACTTAGCTATTTTTTCATGTATCCATCAAATAGTTTTCATGTTTCTAATAAAAGTAGCTCTGCGTTATTTTCTAGATTTGTTTTGTTTTTCATAACTTTAGCAAATATTTGTCTATAAAAACTGTCATTTTCTTTATCTCTTTTTTTCAAGGTCAGAATTTTTAAAATAACATATTATGATATCAATACACGATATTTTAGAGTTTTAGATTTAAAAAATCTCAAATATCAATATATTAAACCTTAAGTCAATAAAAATATTCCTGAAAAAACTGCATATTCTCTTTTTTTAGTGTTTAAAACATATCTTAATTTTTTTTTTAAAAGTATAAAATACGTAAATCATTCTACCAATGTTGATTTGGTGTAGTAAACAATTTCAAATTAAGAAGCCTATTATTTTAAACAAATACATTAAGTAACTAACTAATATGTATATATGTATATGTATATGTATATGTATGTGTAATTTTAATTCAAATACATTCATTTGGAGTGTTTCAACTCATCATATAATGTTCAAAGCAAACTTAGCTATTTTTTCATGTATCCATCAAATAGGTTTCATGTTTCTAATAAAAGTAACTCTGCGTTATTTTCACAATTTGTTTTGTGTTTCATAACTTTAACACATTATTGTCCATATAAACTGTCATTTTCTTTAATTCTTTTTTTCATGGTCATTTTTTAAAAATTGAACATTATGATATCAATACATTATATTTTAGAATTTTAGATTTAAAAAATCTCAAATATCAATACATTACAATTTAAGTCAATAAAATTAATCATAAAAAAAACTGCATATTCTCTTGTTTTAGTGTTTAAAACATTTTTTAATTTTTAATTTTTTTTTATAAAATAAGTAAATCATTCTAGCAATATTGATTTGGTGTAATAAACATTGTCACATTAAGAAGGCTAATGTGTTAAACAAATACATTAAGTAACTAAGTAAAATTGTATATGTATATCTCATTTTAATTCAAAGACATGCATTTGCAGTGTTTCAACCCATCCTATAATGTTCAAAGCACATTTAGCTATTTTTTCATTTATCCATCTAATAGGTTTCATGTTTCTAATAAATGTAGCTCTATGTTATTTTCACAATTTGTTTTATTTTTCATAACTTAACACATCTTTGTCTATATAAACTGTCATTTTCCTAATTTCTGTTTTTCATGGTCATTTTTTTAAAACAACATATTATGATATCAATACATTATATTTTTGAAATTTTAGATTTAAAAAAACTCAAATATGAATACATTATAACTTAAGTCGATAAAATTAATCATAAAAAGCTGCTTATTCTCTTTTGTTAGTGTTTAAAACTAATTTTAAATTTTATTCATATATAAAATAAGTAAAAAATCATTCTACCAATATTGATTTGGTGTAGTAAACATTGTCACATTAAGAAGGCTAGTATGTTAAACAAATACATTAAGTAAATAATTAACATGTATATGTATATCTCATTTTAATTCAAAGACATGCATTTGGAGTGTTTCAACCCATCCTATAATGTTCAAAGCAAATTTATCTATTTTTTCATGTGTCCTTCTAATAGGTTTCATGTTTCTAATAAATGTAGCTCTATGTTATTTTCACAATTTGTTATATTTCTCATAACTTAACACATATTTGTCTATATAAACTGTCATTTTCTTTATTTCTTTTTTTCATCGCAGTTTTTTTAAAACAACATATTATGATATCAATACATTATATTTTAAAGTTTTAGATTTAAAAAAACTCAAATATGGCATTACCATTTAAGTCAATAAAATTATTCGTAAAAAACGGCATATTTGTCTTGTTTTAGTGCTTAAAACACATTTTAAAATTTCAAAAGAAGTATAAAATAAGTAAACCATTCTACCAATGTTGATTTGGTGTGGTAAACAATGTAAAATGTAGAAGCTTATTAATTTAAACAAATATATTAAATAGCTAAGTAATATGTATATGTCATTTTAATTCAAATACATGCATTTGGAATGTTTCAACCCATCCTATAATGTTCCAAGCAAACTTAGCTATTTTTTCATGTATCCATCAAATAGTTTTCATGTTTCTAATAAAAGTAGCTCTGCGTTATTTTCTAGATTTGTTTTGTTTTTCATAACTTTAGCAAATATTTGTCTATAAAAACTGTCATTTTCTTTATCTCTTTTTTTCAAGGTCAGAATTTTTAAAATAACATATTATGATATCAATACACGATATTTTAGAGTTTTAGATTTAAAAAATCTCAAATATCAATATATTAAACCTTAAGTCAATAAAAATATTCCTGAAAAAACTGCATATTCTCTTTTTTTAGTGTTTAAAACATATCTTAATTTTTTTTTTAAAAGTATAAAATACGTAAATCATTCTACCAATGTTGATTTGGTGTAGTAAACAATTTCAAATTAAGAAGCCTATTATTTTAAACAAATACATTAAGTAACTATATAATATGTATATGTATATGTATATGTATGTGTAATTTTAATTCAAATACATTCATTTGGAGTGTTTCAACTCATCATATAATGTTCAAAGCAAACTTAGCTATTTTTTCATGTATCCATCAAATAGGTTTCATGTTTCTAATAAAAGTAACTCTGCGTTATTTTCACAATTTGTTTTGTGTTTCATAACTTTAACACATTATTGTCCATATAAACTGTCATTTTCTTTAATTCTTTTTTTCATGGTCATTTTTTAAAAATTGAACATTATGATATCAATACATTATATTTTAGAATTTTAGATTTAAAAAATCTCAAATATCAATACATTACAATTTAAGTCAATAAAATTAATCATAAAAAAAACTGCATATTCTCTTGTTTTAGTGTTTAAAACATTTTTTAATTTTTAATTTTTTTTTTATAAAATAAGTAAATCATTCTAGCAATATTGATTTGGTGTAATAAACATTGTCACATTAAGAAGGCTAATGTGTTAAACAAATACATTAAGTAACTAAGTAAAATTGTATATGTATATCTCATTTTAATTCAAAGACATGCATTTGCAGTGTTTCAACCCATCCTATAATGTTCAAAGCACATTTAGCTATTTTTTCATTTATCCATCTAATAGGTTTCATGTTTCTAATAAATGTAGCTCTATGTTATTTTCACAATTTGTTTTATTTTTCATAACTTAACACATCTTTGTCTATATAAACTGTCATTTTCCTAATTTCTGTTTTTCATGGTCATTTTTTTAAAACAACATATTATGATATCAATACATTATATTTTTGAAATTTTAGATTTAAAAAAACTCAAATATGAATACATTATAACTTAAGTCGATAAAATTAATCATAAAAAGCTGCTTATTCTCTTTTGTTAGTGTTTAAAACTAATTTTAAATTTTATTCATATATAAAATAAGTAAAAAATCATTCTACCAATATTGATTTGGTGTAGTAAACATTGTCACATTAAGAAGGCTAGTATGTTAAACAAATACATTAAGTAAATAATTAACATGTATATGTATATCTCATTTTAATTCAAAGACATGCATTTGGAGTGTTTCAACCCATCCTATAATGTTCAAAGCAAATTTATCTATTTTTTCATGTCTCCTTCTAATAGGTTTCATGTTTCTAATAAATGTAGCTCTATGTTATTTTCACAATTTGTTATATTTCTCATAACTTAACACATATTTGTCTATATAAACTGTCATTTTCTTTATTTCTTTTTTTCATCGCAGTTTTTTTAAAACAACATATTATGATATCAATACATTATATTTTAAAGTTTTAGATTTAAAAAAACTCAAATATGGCATTACCATTTAAGTCAATAAAATTATTCGTAAAAAACGGCATATTTGTCTTGTTTTAGTGCTTAAAACACATTTTAAAATTTCAAAAGAAGTATAAAATAAGTAAACCATTCTACCAATGTTGATTTGGTGTGGTAAACAATGTAAAATGTAGAAGCTTATTAATTTAAACAAATATATTAAATAGCTAAGTAATATGTATATGTCATTTTAATTCAAATACATGCATTTGGAATGTTTCAACCCATCCTATAATGTTCCAAGCAAACTTAGCTATTTTTTCATGTATCCATCAAATAGTTTTCATGTTTCTAATAAAAGTAGCTCTGCGTTATTTTCTAGATTTGTTTTGTTTTTCATAACTTTAGCAAATATTTGTCTATAAAAACTGTCATTTTCTTTATCTCTTTTTTTCAAGGTCAGAATTTTTAAAATAACATATTATGATATCAATACACGATATTTTAGAGTTTTAGATTTAAAAAATCTCAAATATCAATATATTAAACCTTAAGTCAATAAAAATATTCCTGAAAAAACTGCATATTCTCTTTATTTAGTGTTTAAAACATATCTTAATTTTTTTTTTAAAAGTATAAAATACGTAAATCATTCTACCAATGTTGATTTGGTGTAGTAAACAATTTCAAATTAAGAAGCCTATTATTTTAAACAAATACATTAAGTAACTAACTAATATGTATATGTATATGTATATGTATATGTATGTGTAATTTTAATTCAAATACATTCATTTGGAGTGTTTCAACTCATCATATAATGTTCAAAGCAAACTTAGCTATTTTTTCATGTATCCATCAAATAGGTTTCATGTTTCTAATAAAAGTAACTCTGCGTTATTTTCACAATTTGTTTTGTGTTTCATAACTTTAACACATTATTGTCCATATAAACTGTCATTTTCTTTAATTCTTTTTTTCATGGTCATTTTTTAAAAATTGAACATTATGATATCAATACATTATATTTTAGAATTTTAGATTTAAAAAATCTCAAATATCAATACATTACAATTTAAGTCAATAAAATTAATCATAAAAAAAACTGCATATTCTCTTGTTTTAGTGTTTAAAACATTTTTTAATTTTTAATTTTTTTTTATAAAATAAGTAAATCATTCTAGCAATATTGATTTGGTGTAATAAACATTGTCACATTAAGAAGGCTAATGTGTTAAACAAATACATTAAGTAACTAAGTAAAATTGTATATGTATATCTCATTTTAATTCAAAGACATGCATTTGCAGTGTTTCAACCCATCCTATAATGTTCAAAGCACATTTAGCTATTTTTTCATTTATCCATCTAATAGGTTTCATGTTTCTAATAAATGTAGCTCTATGTTATTTTCACAATTTGTTTTATTTTTCATAACTTAACACATCTTTGTCTATATAAACTGTCATTTTCCTAATTTCTGTTTTTCATGGTCATTTTTTTAAAACAACATATTATGATATCAATACATTATATTTTTGAAATTTTAGATTTAAAAAAACTCAAATATGAATACATTATAACTTAAGTCGATAAAATTAATCATAAAAAGCTGCTTATTCTCTTTTGTTAGTGTTTAAAACTAATTTTAAATTTTATTCATATATAAAATAAGTAAAAAATCATTCTACCAATATTGATTTGGTGTAGTAAACATTGTCACATTAAGAAGGCTAGTATGTTAAACAAATACATTAAGTAAATAATTAACATGTATATGTATATCTCATTTTAATTCAAAGACATGCATTTGGAGTGTTTCAACCCATCCTATAATGTTCAAAGCAAATTTATCTATTTTTTCATGTGTCCTTCTAATAGGTTTCATGTTTCTAATAAATGTAGCTCTATGTTATTTTCACAATTTGTTATATTTCTCATAACTTAACACATATTTGTCTATATAAACTGTCATTTTCTTTATTTCTTTTTTTCATCGCAGTTTTTTTAAAACAACATATTATGATATCAATACATTATATTTTAAAGTTTTAGATTTAAAAAAACTCAAATATGGCATTACCATTTAAGTCAATAAAATTATTCGTAAAAAACGGCATATTTGTCTTGTTTTAGTGCTTAAAACACATTTTAAAATTTCAAAAGAAGTATAAAATAAGTAAACCATTCTACCAATGTTGATTTGGTGTGGTAAACAATGTAAAATGTAGAAGCTTATTAATTTAAACAAATATATTAAATAGCTAAGTAATATGTATATGTCATTTTAATTCAAATACATGCATTTGGAATGTTTCAACCCATCCTATAATGTTCCAAGCAAACTTAGCTATTTTTTCATGTATCCATCAAATAGTTTTCATGTTTCTAATAAAAGTAGCTCTGCGTTATTTTCTAGATTTGTTTTGTTTTTCATAACTTTAGCAAATATTTGTCTATAAAAACTGTCATTTTCTTTATCTCTTTTTTTCAAGGTCAGAATTTTTAAAATAACATATTATGATATCAATACACGATATTTTAGAGTTTTAGATTTAAAAAATCTCAAATATCAATATATTAAACCTTAAGTCAATAAAAATATTCCTGAAAAAACTGCATATTCTCTTTTTTTAGTGTTTAAAACATATCTTAATTTTTTTTTTAAAAGTATAAAATACGTAAATCATTCTACCAATGTTGATTTGGTGTAGTAAACAATTTCAAATTAAGAAGCCTATTATTTTAAACAAATACATTAAGTAACTAACTATATATGTATATGTATATGTATATGTATATGTATGTGTAATTTTAATTCAAATACATTCATTTGGAGTGTTTCAACTCATCATATAATGTTCAAAGCAAACTTAGCTATTTTTTCATGTATCCATCAAATAGGTTTCATGTTTCTAATAAAAGTAACTCTGCGTTATTTTCACAATTTGTTTTGTGTTTCATAACTTTAACACATTATTGTCCATATAAACTGTCATTTTCTTTAATTCTTTTTTTCATGGTCATTTTTTAAAAATTGAACATTATGATATCAATACATTATATTTTAGAATTTTAGATTTAAAAAATCTCAAATATCAATACATTACAATTTAAGTCAATAAAATTAATCATAAAAAAAACTGCATATTCTCTTGTTTTAGTGTTTAAAACATTTTTTAATTTTTAATTTTTTTTTATAAAATAAGTAAATCATTCTAGCAATATTGATTTGGTGTAATAAACATTGTCACATTAAGAAGGCTAATGTGTTAAACAAATACATTAAGTAACTAAGTAAAATTGTATATGTATATCTCATTTTAATTCAAAGACATGCATTTGCAGTGTTTCAACCCATCCTATAATGTTCAAAGCACATTTAGCTATTTTTTCATTTATCCATCTAATAGGTTTCATGTTTCTAATAAATGTAGCTCTATGTTATTTTCACAATTTGTTTTATTTTTCATAACTTAACACATCTTTGTCTATATAAACTGTCATTTTCCTAATTTCTGTTTTTCATGGTCATTTTTTTAAAACAACATATTATGATATCAATACATTATATTTTTGAAATTTTAGATTTAAAAAAACTCAAATATGAATACATTATAACTTAAGTCGATAAAATTAATCATAAAAAGCTGCTTATTCTCTTTTGTTAGTGTTTAAAACTAATTTTAAATTTTATTCATATATAAAATAAGTAAAAAATCATTCTACCAATATTGATTTGGTGTAGTAAACATTGTCACATTAAGAAGGCTAGTATGTTAAACAAATACATTAAGTAAATAATTAACATGTATATGTATATCTCATTTTAATTCAAAGACATGCATTTGGAGTGTTTCAACCCATCCTATAATGTTCAAAGCAAATTTATCTATTTTTTCATGTGTCCTTCTAATAGGTTTCATGTTTCTAATAAATGTAGCTCTATGTTATTTTCACAATTTGTTATATTTCTCATAACTTAACACATATTTGTCTATATAAACTGTCATTTTCTTTATTTCTTTTTTTCATCGCAGTTTTTTTAAAACAACATATTATGATATCAATACATTATATTTTAAAGTTTTAGATTTAAAAAAACTCAAATATGGCATTACCATTTAAGTCAATAAAATTATTCGTAAAAAACGGCATATTTGTCTTGTTTTAGTGCTTAAAACACATTTTAAAATTTCAAAAGAAGTATAAAATAAGTAAACCATTCTACCAATGTTGATTTGGTGTGGTAAACAATGTAAAATGTAGAAGCTTATTAATTTAAACAAATATATTAAATAGCTAAGTAATATGTATATGTCATTTTAATTCAAATACATGCATTTGGAATGTTTCAACCCATCCTATAATGTTCCAAGCAAACTTAGCTATTTTTTCATGTATCCATCAAATAGTTTTCATGTTTCTAATAAAAGTAGCTCTGCGTTATTTTCTAGATTTGTTTTGTTTTTCATAACTTTAGCAAATATTTGTCTATAAAAACTGTCATTTTCTTTATCTCTTTTTTTCAAGGTCAGAATTTTTAAAATAACATATTATGATATCAATACACGATATTTTAGAGTTTTAGATTTAAAAAATCTCAAATATCAATATATTAAACCTTAAGTCAATAAAAATATTCCTGAAAAAACTGCATATTCTCTTTTTTTAGTGTTTAAAACATATCTTAATTTTTTTTTAAAAGTATAAAATACGTAAATCATTCTACCAATGTTGATTTGGTGTAGTAAACAATTTCAAATTAAGAAGCCTATTATTTTAAACAAATACATTAAGTAAACTATGTATATGTATATGTATATGTATATGTATATGTATGTGTAATTTTAATTCAAATACATTCATTTGGAGTGTTTCAACTCATCATATAATGTTCAAAGCAAACTTAGCTATTTTTTCATGTATCCATCAAATAGGTTTCATGTTTCTAATAAAAGTAACTCTGCGTTATTTTCACAATTTGTTTTGTGTTTCATAACTTTAACACATTATTGTCCATATAAACTGTCATTTTCTTTAATTCTTTTTTTCATGGTCATTTTTTAAAAATTGAACATTATGATATCAATACATTATATTTTAGAATTTTAGATTTAAAAAATCTCAAATATCAATACATTACAATTTAAGTCAATAAAATTAATCATAAAAAAAACTGCATATTCTCTTGTTTTAGTGTTTAAAACATTTTTTAATTTTTAATTTTTTTTTATAAAATAAGTAAATCATTCTAGCAATATTGATTTGGTGTAATAAACATTGTCACATTAAGAAGGCTAATGTGTTAAACAAATACATTAAGTAACTAAGTAAAATTGTATATGTATATCTCATTTTAATTCAAAGACATGCATTTGCAGTGTTTCAACCCATCCTATAATGTTCAAAGCACATTTAGCTATTTTTTCATTTATCCATCTAATAGGTTTCATGTTTCTAATAAATGTAGCTCTATGTTATTTTCACAATTTGTTTTATTTTTCATAACTTAACACATCTTTGTCTATATAAACTGTCATTTTCCTAATTTCTGTTTTTCATGGTCATTTTTTTAAAACAACATATTATGATATCAATACATTATATTTTTGAAATTTTAGATTTAAAAAAACTCAAATATGAATACATTATAACTTAAGTCGATAAAATTAATCATAAAAAGCTGCTTATTCTCTTTTGTTAGTGTTTAAAACTAATTTTAAATTTTATTCATATATAAAATAAGTAAAAAATCATTCTACCAATATTGATTTGGTGTAGTAAACATTGTCACATTAAGAAGGCTAGTATGTTAAACAAATACATTAAGTAAATAATTAACATGTATATGTATATCTCATTTTAATTCAAAGACATGCATTTGGAGTGTTTCAACCCATCCTATAATGTTCAAAGCAAATTTATCTATTTTTTCATGTGTCCTTCTAATAGGTTTCATGTTTCTAATAAATGTAGCTCTATGTTATTTTCACAATTTGTTATATTTCTCATAACTTAACACATATTTGTCTATATAAACTGTCATTTTCTTTATTTCTTTTTTTCATCGCAGTTTTTTTAAAACAACATATTATGATATCAATACATTATATTTTAAAGTTTTAGATTTAAAAAAACTCAAATATGGCATTACCATTTAAGTCAATAAAATTATTCGTAAAAAACGGCATATTTGTCTTGTTTTAGTGCTTAAAACACATTTTAAAATTTCAAAAGAAGTATAAAATAAGTAAACCATTCTACCAATGTTGATTTGGTGTGGTAAACAATGTAAAATGTAGAAGCTTATTAATTTAAACAAATATATTAAATAGCTAAGTAATATGTATATGTCATTTTAATTCAAATACATGCATTTGGAATGTTTCAACCCATCCTATAATGTTCCAAGCAAACTTAGCTATTTTTTCATGTATCCATCAAATAGTTTTCATGTTTCTAATAAAAGTAGCTCTGCGTTATTTTCTAGATTTGTTTTGTTTTTCATAACTTTAGCAAATATTTGTCTATAAAAACTGTCATTTTCTTTATCTCTTTTTTTCAAGGTCAGAATTTTTAAAATAACATATTATGATATCAATACACGATATTTTAGAGTTTTAGATTTAAAAAATCTCAAATATCAATATATTAAACCTTAAGTCAATAAAAATATTCCTGAAAAAACTGCATATTCTCTTTTTTTAGTGTTTAAAACATATCTTAATTTTTTTTTTAAAAGTATAAAATACGTAAATCATTCTACCAATGTTGATTTGGTGTAGTAAACAATTTCAAATTAAGAAGCCTATTATTAAACAAAACAAATACAATAAGTAACTATATGTATATGTATATGTATATGTATATGTATATGTATGTGTAATTTTAATTCAAATACATTCATTTGGAGTGTTTCAACTCATCATATAATGTTCAAAGCAAACTTAGCTATTTTTTCATGTATCCATCAAATAGGTTTCATGTTTCTAATAAAAGTAACTCTGCGTTATTTTCACAATTTGTTTTGTGTTTCATAACTTTAACACATTATTGTCCATATAAACTGTCATTTTCTTTAATTCTTTTTTTCATGGTCATTTTTTAAAAATTGAACATTATGATATCAATACATTATATTTTAGAATTTTAGATTTAAAAAAATCTCAAATATCAATACATTACAATTTAAGTCAATAAAATTAATCATAAAAAAAACTGCATATTCTCTTGTTTTAGTGTTTAAAACATTTTTTAATTTTTATTTTTTTTTTATAAAATAAGTAAATCATTCTAGCAATATTGATTTGGTGTAATAAACATTGTCACATTAAGAAGGCTAATGTGTTAAACAAATACATTAAGTAACTAAGTAAAATTGTATATGTATATCTCATTTTAATTCAAAGACATGCATTTGCAGTGTTTCAACCCATCCTATAATGTTCAAAGCACATTTAGCTATTTTTTCATTTATCCATCTAATAGGTTTCATGTTTCTAATAAATGTAGCTCTATGTTATTTTCACAATTTGTTTTATTTTTCATAACTTAACACATCTTTGTCTATATAAACTGTCATTTTCCTAATTTCTGTTTTTCATGGTCATTTTTTTAAAACAACATATTATGATATCAATACATTATATTTTTGAAATTTTAGATTTAAAAAAACTCAAATATGAATACATTATAACTTAAGTCGATAAAATTAATCATAAAAAGCTGCTTATTCTCTTTTGTTAGTGTTTAAAACTAATTTTAAATTTTATTCATATATAAAATAAGTAAAAAATCATTCTACCAATATTGATTTGGTGTAGTAAACATTGTCACATTAAGAAGGCTAGTATGTTAAACAAATACATTAAGTAAATAATTAACATGTATATGTATATCTCATTTTAATTCAAAGACATGCATTTGGAGTGTTTCAACCCATCCTATAATGTTCAAAGCAAATTTATCTATTTTTTCATGTGTCCTTCTAATAGGTTTCATGTTTCTAATAAATGTAGCTCTATGTTATTTTCACAATTTGTTATATTTCTCATAACTTAACACATATTTGTCTATATAAACTGTCATTTTCTTTATTTCTTTTTTTCATCGCAGTTTTTTTAAAACAACATATTATGATATCAATACATTATATTTTAAAGTTTTAGATTTAAAAAAACTCAAATATGGCATTACCATTTAAGTCAATAAAATTATTCGTAAAAAACGGCATATTTGTCTTGTTTTAGTGCTTAAAACACATTTTAAAATTTCAAAAGAAGTATAAAATAAGTAAACCATTCTACCAATGTTGATTTGGTGTGGTAAACAATGTAAAATGTAGAAGCTTATTAATTTAAACAAATATATTAAATAGCTAAGTAATATGTATATGTCATTTTAATTCAAATACATGCATTTGGAATGTTTCAACCCATCCTATAATGTTCCAAGCAAACTTAGCTATTTTTTCATGTATCCATCAAATAGTTTTCATGTTTCTAATAAAAGTAGCTCTGCGTTATTTTCTAGATTTGTTTTGTTTTTCATAACTTTAGCAAATATTTGTCTATAAAAACTGTCATTTTCTTTATCTCTTTTTTTCAAGGTCAGAATTTTTAAAATAACATATTATGATATCAATACACGATATTTTAGAGTTTTAGATTTAAAAAATCTCAAATATCAATATATTAAACCTTAAGTCAATAAAAATATTCCTGAAAAAACTGCATATTCTCTTTTTTTAGTGTTTAAAACATATCTTAATTTTTTTTTTAAAAGTATAAAATACGTAAATCATTCTACCAATGTTGATTTGGTGTAGTAAACAATTTCAAATTAAGAAGCCTATTATTTTAAACAAATACATTAAGTAACTAACTAATATGTATATGTATATGTATATGTATATGTATATGTATGTGTAATTTTAATTCAAATACATTCATTTGGAGTGTTTCTACTCCTCATATAATGTTCAAAGCAAACTTAGCTATTTTTTCATGTATCCATCAAATAGGTTTCATGTTTCTAATAAAAGTAACTCTGCGTTATTTTCACAATTTGTTTTGTGTTTCATAACTTTAACACATTATTGTCCATATAAATTGTCATTTTCTTTAATTCTTTTTTTCATGGTCATTTTTTAAAAATTGAACATTATGATATCAATACATTATATTTTAGAATTTTAGATTTAAAAAAATCTCAAATATCAATACATTACAATTTAAGTCAATAAAATTAATCATAAAAAAAACTGCATATTCTCTTGTTTTAGTGTTTAAAACATTTTTTAATTTTTAATTTTTTTTTATAAAATAAGTAAATCATTCTAGCAATATTGATTTGGTGTAATAAACATTGTCACATTAAGAAGGCTAATGTGTTAAACAAATACATTAAGTAACTAAGTAAAATTGTATATGTATATCTCATTTTAATTCAAAGACATGCATTTGCAGTGTTTCAACCCATCCTATAATGTTCAAAGCACATTTAGCTATTTTTTCATTTATCCATCTAATAGGTTTCATGTTTCTAATAAATGTAGCTCTATGTTATTTTCACAATTTGTTTTATTTTTCATAACTTAACACATCTTTGTCTATATAAACTGTCATTTTCCTAATTTCTGTTTTTCATGGTCATTTTTTTAAAACAACATATTATGATATCAATACATTATATTTTTGAAATTTTAGATTTAAAAAAACTCAAATATGAATACATTATAACTTAAGTCGATAAAATTAATCATAAAAAGCTGCTTATTCTCTTTTGTTAGTGTTTAAAACTAATTTTAAATTTTATTCATATATAAAATAAGTAAAAAATCATTCTACCAATATTGATTTGGTGTAGTAAACATTGTCACATTAAGAAGGCTAGTATGTTAAACAAATACATTAAGTAAATAATTAACATGTATATGTATATCTCATTTTAATTCAAAGACATGCATTTGGAGTGTTTCAACCCATCCTATAATGTTCAAAGCAAATTTATCTATTTTTTCATGTGTCCTTCTAATAGGTTTCATGTTTCTAATAAATGTAGCTCTATGTTATTTTCACAATTTGTTATATTTCTCATAACTTAACACATATTTGTCTATATAAACTGTCATTTTCTTTATTTCTTTTTTTCATCGCAGTTTTTTTAAAACAACATATTATGATATCAATACATTATATTTTAAAGTTTTAGATTTAAAAAAACTCAAATATGGCATTACCATTTAAGTCAATAAAATTATTCGTAAAAAACGGCATATTTGTCTTGTTTTAGTGCTTAAAACACATTTTAAAATTTCAAAAGAAGTATAAAATAAGTAAACCATTCTACCAATGTTGATTTGGTGTGGTAAACAATGTAAAATGTAGAAGCTTATTAATTTAAACAAATATATTAAATAGCTAAGTAATATGTATATGTCATTTTAATTCAAATACATGCATTTGGAATGTTTCAACCCATCCTATAATGTTCCAAGCAAACTTAGCTATTTTTTCATGTATCCATCAAATAGTTTTCATGTTTCTAATAAAAGTAGCTCTGCGTTATTTTCTAGATTTGTTTTGTTTTTCATAACTTTAGCAAATATTTGTCTATAAAAACTGTCATTTTCTTTATCTCTTTTTTTCAAGGTCAGAATTTTTAAAATAACATATTATGATATCAATACACGATATTTTAGAGTTTTAGATTTAAAAAATCTCAAATATCAATATATTAAACCTTAAGTCAATAAAAATATTCCTGAAAAAACTGCATATTCTCTTTTTTTAGTGTTTAAAACATATCTTAATTTTTTTTTTAAAAGTATAAAATACGTAAATCATTCTACCAATGTTGATTTGGTGTAGTAAACAATTTCAAATTAAGAAGCCTATTATTTTAAACAAATACATTAAGTAACTAACTAATGTATATGTATGTATATGTATATGTGTATATGTATGTGTAATTTTAATTCAAATACATTCATTTGGAGTGTTTCAACTCATCATATAATGTTCAAAGCAAACTTAGCTATTTTTTCATGTATCCATCAAATAGGTTTCATGTTTCTAATAAAAGTAACTCTGCGTTATTTTCACAATTTGTTTTGTGTTTCATAACTTTAACACATTATTGTCCATATAAACTGTCATTTTCTTTAATTCTTTTTTTCATGGTCATTTTTTAAAAATTGAACATTATGATATCAATACATTATATTTTAGAATTTTAGATTTAAAAAATCTCAAATATCAATACATTACAATTTAAGTCAATAAAATTAATCATAAAAAAAACTGCATATTCTCTTGTTTTAGTGTTTAAAACATTTTTTAATTTTTAATTTTTTTTTATAAAATAAGTAAATCATTCTAGCAATATTGATTTGGTGTAATAAACATTGTCACATTAAGAAGGCTAATGTGTTAAACAAATACATTAAGTAACTAAGTAAAATTGTATATGTATATCTCATTTTAATTCAAAGACATGCATTTGCAGTGTTTCAACCCATCCTATAATGTTCAAAGCACATTTAGCTATTTTTTCATTTATCCATCTAATAGGTTTCATGTTTCTAATAAATGTAGCTCTATGTTATTTTCACAATTTGTTTTATTTTTCATAACTTAACACATCTTTGTCTATATAAACTGTCATTTTCCTAATTTCTGTTTTTCATGGTCATTTTTTTAAAACAACATATTATGATATCAATACATTATATTTTTGAAATTTTAGATTTAAAAAAACTCAAATATGAATACATTATAACTTAAGTCGATAAAATTAATCATAAAAAGCTGCTTATTCTCTTTTGTTAGTGTTTAAAACTAATTTTAAATTTTATTCATATATAAAATAAGTAAAAAATCATTCTACCAATATTGATTTGGTGTAGTAAACATTGTCACATTAAGAAGGCTAGTATGTTAAACAAATACATTAAGTAAATAATTAACATGTATATGTATATCTCATTTTAATTCAAAGACATGCATTTGGAGTGTTTCAACCCATCCTATAATGTTCAAAGCAAATTTATCTATTTTTTCATGTGTCCTTCTAATAGGTTTCATGTTTCTAATAAATGTAGCTCTATGTTATTTTCACAATTTGTTATATTTCTCATAACTTAACACATATTTGTCTATATAAACTGTCATTTTCTTTATTTCTTTTTTTCATCGCAGTTTTTTTAAAACAACATATTATGATATCAATACATTATATTTTAAAGTTTTAGATTTAAAAAAACTCAAATATGGCATTACCATTTAAGTCAATAAAATTATTCGTAAAAAACGGCATATTTGTCTTGTTTTAGTGCTTAAAACACATTTTAAAATTTCAAAAGAAGTATAAAATAAGTAAACCATTCTACCAATGTTGATTTGGTGTGGTAAACAATGTAAAATGTAGAAGCTTATTAATTTAAACAAATATATTAAATAGCTAAGTAATATGTATATGTCATTTTAATTCAAATACATGCATTTGGAATGTTTCAACCCATCCTATAATGTTCCAAGCAAACTTAGCTATTTTTTCATGTATCCATCAAATAGTTTTCATGTTTCTAATAAAAGTAGCTCTGCGTTATTTTCTAGATTTGTTTTGTTTTTCATAACTTTAGCAAATATTTGTCTATAAAAACTGTCATTTTCTTTATCTCTTTTTTTCAAGGTCAGAATTTTTAAAATAACATATTATGATATCAATACACGATATTTTAGAGTTTTAGATTTAAAAAATCTCAAATATCAATATATTAAACCTTAAGTCAATAAAAATATTCCTGAAAAAACTGCATATTCTCTTTTTTTAGTGTTTAAAACATATCTTAATTTTTTTTTTAAAAGTATAAAATACGTAAATCATTCTACCAATGTTGATTTGGTGTAGTAAACAATTTCAAATTAAGAAGCCTATTATTTTAAACAAATACATTAAGTAACTAACTAATATGTATATATAGGTATATGTATATGTATATGTATGTGTAATTTTAATTCAAATACATTCATTTGGAGTGTTTCAACTCATCATATAATGTTCAGAGCAAACTTAGCTATTTTTTCATGTATCCATCAAATAGGTTTCATGTTTCTAATAAAAGTAACTCTGCGTTATTTTCACAATTTGTTTTGTGTTTCATAACTTTAACACATTATTGTCCATATAAACTGTCATTTTCTTTAATTCTTTTTTTCATGGTCATTTTTTAAAAATTGAACATTATGATATCAATACATTATATTTTAGAATTTTAGATTTAAAAAAATATCAAATATCAATACATTACAATTTAAGTCAATAAAATTAATCATAAAAAAAACTGCATATTCTCTTGTTTTAGTGTTTAAAACATTTTTTAATTTTTAATTTTTTTTTATAAAATAAGTAAATCATTCTAGCAATATTGATTGGTGTAATAAACATTGTCACATTAAGAAGGCTAATGTGTTAAACAAATACATTAAGTAACTAAGTAAAATTGTATATGTATATCTCATTTTAATTCAAAGACATGCATTTGCAGTGTTTCAACCCATCCTATAATGTTCAAAGCACATTTAGCTATTTTTTCATTTATCCATCTAATAGGTTTCATGTTTCTAATAAATGTAGCTCTATGTTATTTTCACAATTTGTTTTATTTTTCATAACTTAACACATCTTTGTCTATATAAACTGTCATTTTCCTAATTTCTGTTTTTCATGGTCATTTTTTTAAAACAACATATTATGATATCAATACATTATATTTTTGAAATTTTAGATTTAAAAAAACTCAAATATGAATACATTATAACTTAAGTCGATAAAATTAATCATAAAAAGCTGCTTATTCTCTTTTGTTAGTGTTTAAAACTAATTTTAAATTTTATTCATATATAAAATAAGTAAAAAATCATTCTACCAATATTGATTTGGTGTAGTAAACATTGTCACATTAAGAAGGCTAGTATGTTAAACAAATACATTAAGTAAATAATTAACATGTATATGTATATCTCATTTTAATTCAAAGACATGCATTTGGAGTGTTTCAACCCATCCTATAATGTTCAAAGCAAATTTATCTATTTTTTCATGTGTCCTTCTAATAGGTTTCATGTTTCTAATAAATGTAGCTCTATGTTATTTTCACAATTTGTTATATTTCTCATAACTTAACACATATTTGTCTATATAAACTGTCATTTTCTTTATTTCTTTTTTTCATCGCAGTTTTTTTAAAACAACATATTATGATATCAATACATTATATTTTAAAGTTTTAGATTTAAAAAAACTCAAATATGGCATTACCATTTAAGTCAATAAAATTATTCGTAAAAAACGGCATATTTGTCTTGTTTTAGTGCTTAAAACACATTTTAAAATTTCAAAAGAAGTATAAAATAAGTAAACCATTCTACCAATGTTGATTTGGTGTGGTAAACAATGTAAAATGTAGAAGCTTATTAATTTAAACAAATATATTAAATAGCTAAGTAATATGTATATGTCATTTTAATTCAAATACATGCATTTGGAATGTTTCAACCCATCCTATAATGTTCCAAGCAAACTTAGCTATTTTTTCATGTATCCATCAAATAGTTTTCATGTTTCTAATAAAAGTAGCTCTGCGTTATTTTCTAGATTTGTTTTGTTTTTCATAACTTTAGCAAATATTTGTCTATAAAAACTGTCATTTTCTTTATCTCTTTTTTTCAAGGTCAGAATTTTTAAAATAACATATTATGATATCAATACACGATATTTTAGAGTTTTAGATTTAAAAAATCTCAAATATCAATATATTAAACCTTAAGTCAATAAAAATATTCCTGAAAAAACTGCATATTCTCTTTTTTTAGTGTTTAAAACATATCTTAATTTTTTTTTTAAAAGTATAAAATACGTAAATCATTCTACCAATGTTGATTTGGTGTAGTAAACAATTTCAAATTAAGAAGCCTATTATTTTAAACAAATACATTAAGTAACTAACTAATATGTATATGTATAGGTATATGTATATGTATATGTATATGTATGTGTAATTTTAATTCAAATACATTCATTTGGAGTGTTTCAACTCATCATATAATGTTCAGAGCAAACTTAGCTATTTTTTCATGTATCCATCAAATAGGTTTCATGTTTCTAATAAAAGTAACTCTGCGTTATTTTCACAATTTGTTTTGTGTTTCATAACTTTAACACATTATTGTCCATATAAACTGTCATTTTCTTTAATTCTTTTTTTCATGGTCATTTTTTAAAAATTGAACATTATGATATCAATACATTATATTTTAGAATTTTAGATTTAAAAAAATATCAAATATCAATACATTACAATTTAAGTCAATAAAATTAATCATAAAAAAAACTGCATATTCTCTTGTTTTAGTGTTTAAAACATTTTTTAATTTTTAATTTTTTTTTATAAAATAAGTAAATCATTCTAGCAATATTGATTGGTGTAATAAACATTGTCACATTAAGAAGGCTAATGTGTTAAACAAATACATTAAGTAACTAAGTAAAATTGTATATGTATATCTCATTTTAATTCAAAGACATGCATTTGCAGTGTTTCAACCCATCCTATAATGTTCAAAGCACATTTAGCTATTTTTTCATTTATCCATCTAATAGGTTTCATGTTTCTAATAAATGTAGCTCTATGTTATTTTCACAATTTGTTTTATTTTTCATAACTTAACACATCTTTGTCTATATAAACTGTCATTTTCCTAATTTCTGTTTTTCATGGTCATTTTTTTAAAACAACATATTATGATATCAATACATTATATTTTTGAAATTTTAGATTTAAAAAAACTCAAATATGAATACATTATAACTTAAGTCGATAAAATTAATCATAAAAAGCTGCTTATTCTCTTTTGTTAGTGTTTAAAACTAATTTTAAATTTTATTCATATATAAAATAAGTAAAAAATCATTCTACCAATATTGATTTGGTGTAGTAAACATTGTCACATTAAGAAGGCTAGTATGTTAAACAAATACATTAAGTAAATAATTAACATGTATATGTATATCTCATTTTAATTCAAAGACATGCATTTGGAGTGTTTCAACCCATCCTATAATGTTCAAAGCAAATTTATCTATTTTTTCATGTGTCCTTCTAATAGGTTTCATGTTTCTAATAAATGTAGCTCTATGTTATTTTCACAATTTGTTATATTTCTCATAACTTAACACATATTTGTCTATATAAACTGTCATTTTCTTTATTTCTTTTTTTCATCGCAGTTTTTTTAAAACAACATATTATGATATCAATACATTATATTTTAAAGTTTTAGATTTAAAAAAACTCAAATATGGCATTACCATTTAAGTCAATAAAATTATTCGTAAAAAACGGCATATTTGTCTTGTTTTAGTGCTTAAAACACATTTTAAAATTTCAAAAGAAGTATAAAATAAGTAAACCATTCTACCAATGTTGATTTGGTGTGGTAAACAATGTAAAATGTAGAAGCTTATTAATTTAAACAAATATATTAAATAGCTAAGTAATATGTATATGTCATTTTAATTCAAATACATGCATTTGGAATGTTTCAACCCATCCTATAATGTTCCAAGCAAACTTAGCTATTTTTTCATGTATCCATCAAATAGTTTTCATGTTTCTAATAAAAGTAGCTCTGCGTTATTTTCTAGATTTGTTTTGTTTTTCATAACTTTAGCAAATATTTGTCTATAAAAACTGTCATTTTCTTTATCTCTTTTTTTCAAGGTCAGAATTTTTAAAATAACATATTATGATATCAATACACGATATTTTAGAGTTTTAGATTTAAAAAATCTCAAATATCAATATATTAAACCTTAAGTCAATAAAAATATTCCTGAAAAAACTGCATATTCTCTTTTTTTAGTGTTTAAAACATATCTTAATTTTTTTTTTAAAAGTATAAAATACGTAAATCATTCTACCAATGTTGATTTGGTGTAGTAAACAATTTCAAATTAAGAAGCCTATTATTTTAAACAAATACATTAAGTAACTAACTAATATGTATATGTATAGGTATATGTATATGTATATGTATATGTATGTGTAATTTTAATTCAAATACATTCATTTGGAGTGTTTCAACTCATCATATAATGTTCAGAGCAAACTTAGCTATTTTTTCATGTATCCATCAAATAGGTTTCATGTTTCTAATAAAAGTAACTCTGCGTTATTTTCACAATTTGTTTTGTGTTTCATAACTTTAACACATTATTGTCCATATAAACTGTCATTTTCTTTAATTCTTTTTTTCATGGTCATTTTTTAAAAATTGAACATTATGATATCAATACATTATATTTTAGAATTTTAGATTTAAAAAAATATCAAATATCAATACATTACAATTTAAGTCAATAAAATTAATCATAAAAAAAACTGCATATTCTCTTGTTTTAGTGTTTAAAACATTTTTTAATTTTTAATTTTTTTTTATAAAATAAGTAAATCATTCTAGCAATATTGAATTGGTGTAATAAACATTGTCACATTAAGAAGGCTAATGTGTTAAACAAATACATTAAGTAACTAAGTAAAATTGTATATGTATATCTCATTTTAATTCAAAGACATGCATTTGCAGTGTTTCAACCCATCCTATAATGTTCAAAGCACATTTAGCTATTTTTTCATTTATCCATCTAATAGGTTTCATGTTTCTAATAAATGTAGCTCTATGTTATTTTCACAATTTGTTTTATTTTTCATAACTTAACACATCTTTGTCTATATAAACTGTCATTTTCCTAATTTCTGTTTTTCATGGTCATTTTTTTAAAACAACATATTATGATATCAATACATTATATTTTTGAAATTTTAGATTTAAAAAAACTCAAATATGAATACATTATAACTTAAGTCGATAAAATTAATCATAAAAAGCTGCTTATTCTCTTTTGTTAGTGTTTAAAACTAATTTTAAATTTTATTCATATATAAAATAAGTAAAAAATCATTCTACCAATATTGATTTGGTGTAGTAAACATTGTCACATTAAGAAGGCTAGTATGTTAAACAAATACATTAAGTAAATAATTAACATGTATATGTATATCTCATTTTAATTCAAAGACATGCATTTGGAGTGTTTCAACCCATCCTATAATGTTCAAAGCAAATTTATCTATTTTTTCATGTGTCCTTCTAATAGGTTTCATGTTTCTAATAAATGTAGCTCTATGTTATTTTCACAATTTGTTATATTTCTCATAACTTAACACATATTTGTCTATATAAACTGTCATTTTCTTTATTTCTTTTTTTCATCGCAGTTTTTTTAAAACAACATATTATGATATCAATACATTATATTTTAAAGTTTTAGATTTAAAAAAACTCAAATATGGCATTACCATTTAAGTCAATAAAATTATTCGTAAAAAACGGCATATTTGTCTTGTTTTAGTGCTTAAAACACATTTTAAAATTTCAAAAGAAGTATAAAATAAGTAAACCATTCTACCAATGTTGATTTGGTGTGGTAAACAATGTAAAATGTAGAAGCTTATTAATTTAAACAAATATATTAAATAGCTAAGTAATATGTATATGTCATTTTAATTCAAATACATGCATTTGGAATGTTTCAACCCATCCTATAATGTTCCAAGCAAACTTAGCTATTTTTTCATGTATCCATCAAATAGTTTTCATGTTTCTAATAAAAGTAGCTCTGCGTTATTTTCTAGATTTGTTTTGTTTTTCATAACTTTAGCAAATATTTGTCTATAAAAACTGTCATTTTCTTTATCTCTTTTTTTCAAGGTCAGAATTTTTAAAATAACATATTATGATATCAATACACGATATTTTAGAGTTTTAGATTTAAAAAATCTCAAATATCAATATATTAAACCTTAAGTCAATAAAAATATTCCTGAAAAAACTGCATATTCTCTTTTTTTAGTGTTTAAAACATATCTTAATTTTTTTTTTAAAAGTATAAAATACGTAAATCATTCTACCAATGTTGATTTGGTGTAGTAAACAATTTCAAATTAAGAAGCCTATTATTTTAAACAAATACATTAAGTAACTAACTAATATGTATATGTATAGGTATATGTATATGTATATGTATATGTATATGTATGTGTAATTTTAATTCAAATACATTCATTTGGAGTGTTTCAACTCATCATATAATGTTCAGAGCAAACTTAGCTATTTTTTCATGTATCCATCAAATAGGTTTCATGTTTCTAATAAAAGTAACTCTGCGTTATTTTCACAATTTGTTTTGTGTTTCATAACTTTAACACATTATTGTCCATATAAACTGTCATTTTCTTTAATTCTTTTTTTCATGGTCATTTTTTAAAAATTGAACATTATGATATCAATACATTATATTTTAGAATTTTAGATTTAAAAAAATATCAAATATCAATACATTACAATTTAAGTCAATAAAATTAATCATAAAAAAAACTGCATATTCTCTTGTTTTAGTGTTTAAAACATTTTTTAATTTTTAATTTTTTTTTATAAAATAAGTAAATCATTCTAGCAATATTGAATTGGTGTAATAAACATTGTCACATTAAGAAGGCTAATGTGTTAAACAAATACATTAAGTAACTAAGTAAAATTGTATATGTATATCTCATTTTAATTCAAAGACATGCATTTGCAGTGTTTCAACCCATCCTATAATGTTCAAAGCACATTTAGCTATTTTTTCATTTATCCATCTAATAGGTTTCATGTTTCTAATAAATGTAGCTCTATGTTATTTTCACAATTTGTTTTATTTTTCATAACTTAACACATCTTTGTCTATATAAACTGTCATTTTCCTAATTTCTGTTTTTCATGGTCATTTTTTTAAAACAACATATTATGATATCAATACATTATATTTTTGAAATTTTAGATTTAAAAAAACTCAAATATGAATACATTATAACTTAAGTCGATAAAATTAATCATAAAAAGCTGCTTATTCTCTTTTGTTAGTGTTTAAAACTAATTTTAAATTTTATTCATATATAAAATAAGTAAAAAATCATTCTACCAATATTGATTTGGTGTAGTAAACATTGTCACATTAAGAAGGCTAGTATGTTAAACAAATACATTAAGTAAATAATTAACATGTATATGTATATCTCATTTTAATTCAAAGACATGCATTTGGAGTGTTTCAACCCATCCTATAATGTTCAAAGCAAATTTATCTATTTTTTCATGTGTCCTTCTAATAGGTTTCATGTTTCTAATAAATGTAGCTCTATGTTATTTTCACAATTTGTTATATTTCTCATAACTTAACACATATTTGTCTATATAAACTGTCATTTTCTTTATTTCTTTTTTTCATCGCAGTTTTTTTAAAACAACATATTATGATATCAATACATTATATTTTAAAGTTTTAGATTTAAAAAAACTCAAATATGGCATTACCATTTAAGTCAATAAAATTATTCGTAAAAAACGGCATATTTGTCTTGTTTTAGTGCTTAAAACACATTTTAAAATTTCAAAAGAAGTATAAAATAAGTAAACCATTCTACCAATGTTGATTTGGTGTGGTAAACAATGTAAAATGTAGAAGCTTATTAATTTAAACAAATATATTAAATAGCTAAGTAATATGTATATGTCATTTTAATTCAAATACATGCATTTGGAATGTTTCAACCCATCCTATAATGTTCCAAGCAAACTTAGCTATTTTTTCATGTATCCATCAAATAGTTTTCATGTTTCTAATAAAAGTAGCTCTGCGTTATTTTCTAGATTTGTTTTGTTTTTCATAACTTTAGCAAATATTTGTCTATAAAAACTGTCATTTTCTTTATCTCTTTTTTTCAAGGTCAGAATTTTTAAAATAACATATTATGATATCAATACACGATATTTTAGAGTTTTAGATTTAAAAAATCTCAAATATCAATATATTAAACCTTAAGTCAATAAAAATATTCCTGAAAAAACTGCATATTCTCTTTTTTTAGTGTTTAAAACATATCTTAATTTTTTTTTAAAAGTATAAAATACGTAAATCATTCTACCAATGTTGATTTGGTGTAGTAAACAATTTCAAATTAAGAAGCCTATTATTTTAAACAAATACATTAAGTAACTAACTAATATGTATATGTATAGGTATATGTATATGTATATGTATATGTATGTGTAATTTTAATTCAAATACATTCATTTGGAGTGTTTCAACTCATCATATAATGTTCAGAGCAAACTTAGCTATTTTTTCATGTATCCATCAAATAGGTTTCATGTTTCTAATAAAAGTAACTCTGCGTTATTTTCACAATTTGTTTTGTGTTTCATAACTTTAACACATTATTGTCCATATAAACTGTCATTTTCTTTAATTCTTTTTTTCATGGTCATTTTTTAAAAATTGAACATTATGATATCAATACATTATATTTTAGAATTTTAGATTTAAAAAAATATCAAATATCAATACATTACAATTTAAGTCAATAAAATTAATCATAAAAAAAACTGCATATTCTCTTGTTTTAGTGTTTAAAACATTTTTTAATTTTTAATTTTTTTTTATAAAATAAGTAAATCATTCTAGCAATATTGAATTGGTGTAATAAACATTGTCACATTAAGAAGGCTAATGTGTTAAACAAATACATTAAGTAACTAAGTAAAATTGTATATGTATATCTCATTTTAATTCAAAGACATGCATTTGCAGTGTTTCAACCCATCCTATAATGTTCAAAGCACATTTAGCTATTTTTTCATTTATCCATCTAATAGGTTTCATGTTTCTAATAAATGTAGCTCTATGTTATTTTCACAATTTGTTTTATTTTTCATAACTTAACACATCTTTGTCTATATAAACTGTCATTTTCCTAATTTCTGTTTTTCATGGTCATTTTTTTAAAACAACATATTATGATATCAATACATTATATTTTTGAAATTTTAGATTTAAAAAAACTCAAATATGAATACATTATAACTTAAGTCGATAAAATTAATCATAAAAAGCTGCTTATTCTCTTTTGTTAGTGTTTAAAACTAATTTTAAATTTTATTCATATATAAAATAAGTAAAAAATCATTCTACCAATATTGATTTGGTGTAGTAAACATTGTCACATTAAGAAGGCTAGTATGTTAAACAAATACATTAAGTAAATAATTAACATGTATATGTATATCTCATTTTAATTCAAAGACATGCATTTGGAGTGTTTCAACCCATCCTATAATGTTCAAAGCAAATTTATCTATTTTTTCATGTGTCCTTCTAATAGGTTTCATGTTTCTAATAAATGTAGCTCTATGTTATTTTCACAATTTGTTATATTTCTCATAACTTAACACATATTTGTCTATATAAACTGTCATTTTCTTTATTTCTTTTTTTCATCGCAGTTTTTTTAAAACAACATATTATGATATCAATACATTATATTTTAAAGTTTTAGATTTAAAAAAACTCAAATATGGCATTACCATTTAAGTCAATAAAATTATTCGTAAAAAACGGCATATTTGTCTTGTTTTAGTGCTTAAAACACATTTTAAAATTTCAAAAGAAGTATAAAATAAGTAAACCATTCTACCAATGTTGATTTGGTGTGGTAAACAATGTAAAATGTAGAAGCTTATTAATTTAAACAAATATATTAAATAGCTAAGTAATATGTATATGTCATTTTAATTCAAATACATGCATTTGGAATGTTTCAACCCATCCTATAATGTTCCAAGCAAACTTAGCTATTTTTTCATGTATCCATCAAATAGTTTTCATGTTTCTAATAAAAGTAGCTCTGCGTTATTTTCTAGATTTGTTTTGTTTTTCATAACTTTAGCAAATATTTGTCTATAAAAACTGTCATTTTCTTTATCTCTTTTTTTCAAGGTCAGAATTTTTAAAATAACATATTATGATATCAATACACGATATTTTAGAGTTTTAGATTTAAAAAATCTCAAATATCAATATATTAAACCTTAAGTCAATAAAAATATTCCTGAAAAAACTGCATATTCTCTTTTTTTAGTGTTTAAAACATATCTTAATTTTTTTTTTAAAAGTATAAAATACGTAAATCATTCTACCAATGTTGATTTGGTGTAGTAAACAATTTCAAATTAAGAAGCCTATTATTTTAAACAAATACATTAAGTAACTAACTAATATGTATATGTATAGGTATGTATATGTATATGTATATGTATGTGTAATTTTAATTCAAATACATTCATTTGGAGTGTTTCAACTCATCATATAATGTTCAGAGCAAACTTAGCTATTTTTTCATGTATCCATCAAATAGGTTTCATGTTTCTAATAAAAGTAACTCTGCGTTATTTTCACAATTTGTTTTGTGTTTCATAACTTTAACACATTATTGTCCATATAAACTGTCATTTTCTTTAATTCTTTTTTTCATGGTCATTTTTTAAAAATTGAACATTATGATATCAATACATTATATTTTAGAATTTTAGATTTAAAAAAATATCAAATATCAATACATTACAATTTAAGTCAATAAAATTAATCATAAAAAAAACTGCATATTCTCTTGTTTTAGTGTTTAAAACATTTTTTAATTTTTAATTTTTTTTTATAAAATAAGTAAATCATTCTAGCAATATTGAATTGGTGTAATAAACATTGTCACATTAAGAAGGCTAATGTGTTAAACAAATACATTAAGTAACTAAGTAAAATTGTATATGTATATCTCATTTTAATTCAAAGACATGCATTTGCAGTGTTTCAACCCATCCTATAATGTTCAAAGCACATTTAGCTATTTTTTCATTTATCCATCTAATAGGTTTCATGTTTCTAATAAATGTAGCTCTATGTTATTTTCACAATTTGTTTTATTTTTCATAACTTAACACATCTTTGTCTATATAAACTGTCATTTTCCTAATTTCTGTTTTTCATGGTCATTTTTTTAAAACAACATATTATGATATCAATACATTATATTTTTGAAATTTTAGATTTAAAAAAACTCAAATATGAATACATTATAACTTAAGTCGATAAAATTAATCATAAAAAGCTGCTTATTCTCTTTTGTTAGTGTTTAAAACTAATTTTAAATTTTATTCATATATAAAATAAGTAAAAAATCATTCTACCAATATTGATTTGGTGTAGTAAACATTGTCACATTAAGAAGGCTAGTATGTTAAACAAATACATTAAGTAAATAATTAACATGTATATGTATATCTCATTTTAATTCAAAGACATGCATTTGGAGTGTTTCAACCCATCCTATAATGTTCAAAGCAAATTTATCTATTTTTTCATGTGTCCTTCTAATAGGTTTCATGTTTCTAATAAATGTAGCTCTATGTTATTTTCACAATTTGTTATATTTCTCATAACTTAACACATATTTGTCTATATAAACTGTCATTTTCTTTATTTCTTTTTTTCATCGCAGTTTTTTTAAAACAACATATTATGATATCAATACATTATATTTTAAAGTTTTAGATTTAAAAAAACTCAAATATGGCATTACCATTTAAGTCAATAAAATTATTCGTAAAAAACGGCATATTTGTCTTGTTTTAGTGCTTAAAACACATTTTAAAATTTCAAAAGAAGTATAAAATAAGTAAACCATTCTACCAATGTTGATTTGGTGTGGTAAACAATGTAAAATGTAGAAGCTTATTAATTTAAACAAATATATTAAATAGCTAAGTAATATGTATATGTCATTTTAATTCAAATACATGCATTTGGAATGTTTCAACCCATCCTATAATGTTCCAAGCAAACTTAGCTATTTTTTCATGTATCCATCAAATAGTTTTCATGTTTCTAATAAAAGTAGCTCTGCGTTATTTTCTAGATTTGTTTTGTTTTTCATAACTTTAGCAAATATTTGTCTATAAAAACTGTCATTTTCTTTATCTCTTTTTTTCAAGGTCAGAATTTTTAAAATAACATATTATGATATCAATACACGATATTTTAGAGTTTTAGATTTAAAAAATCTCAAATATCAATATATTAAACCTTAAGTCAATAAAAATATTCCTGAAAAAACTGCATATTCTCTTTTTTTAGTGTTTAAAACATATCTTAATTTTTTTTTTAAAAGTATAAAATACGTAAATCATTCTACCAATGTTGATTTGGTGTAGTAAACAATTTCAAATTAAGAAGCCTATTATTTTAAACAAATACATTAAGTAACTAACTAATATGTATATGTATAGGTATATGTATATGTATATGTATATGTATGTGTAATTTTAATTCAAATACATTCATTTGGAGTGTTTCAACTCATCATATAATGTTCAGAGCAAACTTAGCTATTTTTTCATGTATCCATCAAATAGGTTTCATGTTTCTAATAAAAGTAACTCTGCGTTATTTTCACAATTTGTTTTGTGTTTCATAACTTTAACACATTATTGTCCATATAAACTGTCATTTTCTTTAATTCTTTTTTTCATGGTCATTTTTTAAAAATTGAACATTATGATATCAATACATTATATTTTAGAATTTTAGATTTAAAAAAATATCAAATATCAATACATTACAATTTAAGTCAATAAAATTAATCATAAAAAAAACTGCATATTCTCTTGTTTTAGTGTTTAAAACATTTTTTAATTTTTAATTTTTTTTTATAAAATAAGTAAATCATTCTAGCAATATTGAATTGGTGTAATAAACATTGTCACATTAAGAAGGCTAATGTGTTAAACAAATACATTAAGTAACTAAGTAAAATTGTATATGTATATCTCATTTTAATTCAAAGACATGCATTTGCAGTGTTTCAACCCATCCTATAATGTTCAAAGCACATTTAGCTATTTTTTCATTTATCCATCTAATAGGTTTCATGTTTCTAATAAATGTAGCTCTATGTTATTTTCACAATTTGTTTTATTTTTCATAACTTAACACATCTTTGTCTATATAAACTGTCATTTTCCTAATTTCTGTTTTTCATGGTCATTTTTTTAAAACAACATATTATGATATCAATACATTATATTTTTGAAATTTTAGATTTAAAAAAACTCAAATATGAATACATTATAACTTAAGTCGATAAAATTAATCATAAAAAGCTGCTTATTCTCTTTTGTTAGTGTTTAAAACTAATTTTAAATTTTATTCATATATAAAATAAGTAAAAAATCATTCTACCAATATTGATTTGGTGTAGTAAACATTGTCACATTAAGAAGGCTAGTATGTTAAACAAATACATTAAGTAAATAATTAACATGTATATGTATATCTCATTTTAATTCAAAGACATGCATTTGGAGTGTTTCAACCCATCCTATAATGTTCAAAGCAAATTTATCTATTTTTTCATGTGTCCTTCTAATAGGTTTCATGTTTCTAATAAATGTAGCTCTATGTTATTTTCACAATTTGTTATATTTCTCATAACTTAACACATATTTGTCTATATAAACTGTCATTTTCTTTATTTCTTTTTTTCATCGCAGTTTTTTTAAAACAACATATTATGATATCAATACATTATATTTTAAAGTTTTAGATTTAAAAAAACTCAAATATGGCATTACCATTTAAGTCAATAAAATTATTCGTAAAAAACGGCATATTTGTCTTGTTTTAGTGCTTAAAACACATTTTAAAATTTCAAAAGAAGTATAAAATAAGTAAACCATTCTACCAATGTTGATTTGGTGTGGTAAACAATGTAAAATGTAGAAGCTTATTAATTTAAACAAATATATTAAATAGCTAAGTAATATGTATATGTCATTTTAATTCAAATACATGCATTTGGAATGTTTCAACCCATCCTATAATGTTCCAAGCAAACTTAGCTATTTTTTCATGTATCCATCAAATAGTTTTCATGTTTCTAATAAAAGTAGCTCTGCGTTATTTTCTAGATTTGTTTTGTTTTTCATAACTTTAGCAAATATTTGTCTATAAAAACTGTCATTTTCTTTATCTCTTTTTTTCAAGGTCAGAATTTTTAAAATAACATATTATGATATCAATACACGATATTTTAGAGTTTTAGATTTAAAAAATCTCAAATATCAATATATTAAACCTTAAGTCAATAAAAATATTCCTGAAAAAACTGCATATTCTCTTTTTTTAGTGTTTAAAACATATCTTAATTTTTTTTTTAAAAGTATAAAATACGTAAATCATTCTACCAATGTTGATTTGGTGTAGTAAACAATTTCAAATTAAGAAGCCTATTATTTTAAACAAATACATTAAGTAACTAACTAATATGTATATGTATAGGTATATGTATATGTATATGTATATGTATGTGTAATTTTAATTCAAATACATTCATTTGGAGTGTTTCAACTCATCATATAATGTTCAGAGCAAACTTAGCTATTTTTTCATGTATCCATCAAATAGGTTTCATGTTTCTAATAAAAGTAACTCTGCGTTATTTTCACAATTTGTTTTGTGTTTCATAACTTTAACACATTATTGTCCATATAAACTGTCATTTTCTTTAATTCTTTTTTTCATGGTCATTTTTTAAAAATTGAACATTATGATATCAATACATTATATTTTAGAATTTTAGATTTAAAAAAATATCAAATATCAATACATTACAATTTAAGTCAATAAAATTAATCATAAAAAAAACTGCATATTCTCTTGTTTTAGTGTTTAAAACATTTTTTAATTTTTAATTTTTTTTTATAAAATAAGTAAATCATTCTAGCAATATTGAATTGGTGTAATAAACATTGTCACATTAAGAAGGCTAATGTGTTAAACAAATACATTAAGTAACTAAGTAAAATTGTATATGTATATCTCATTTTAATTCAAAGACATGCATTTGCAGTGTTTCAACCCATCCTATAATGTTCAAAGCACATTTAGCTATTTTTTCATTTATCCATCTAATAGGTTTCATGTTTCTAATAAATGTAGCTCTATGTTATTTTCACAATTTGTTTTATTTTTCATAACTTAACACATCTTTGTCTATATAAACTGTCATTTTCCTAATTTCTGTTTTTCATGGTCATTTTTTTAAAACAACATATTATGATATCAATACATTATATTTTTGAAATTTTAGATTTAAAAAAACTCAAATATGAATACATTATAACTTAAGTCGATAAAATTAATCATAAAAAGCTGCTTATTCTCTTTTGTTAGTGTTTAAAACTAATTTTAAATTTTATTCATATATAAAATAAGTAAAAAATCATTCTACCAATATTGATTTGGTGTAGTAAACATTGTCACATTAAGAAGGCTAGTATGTTAAACAAATACATTAAGTAAATAATTAACATGTATATGTATATCTCATTTTAATTCAAAGACATGCATTTGGAGTGTTTCAACCCATCCTATAATGTTCAAAGCAAATTTATCTATTTTTTCATGTGTCCTTCTAATAGGTTTCATGTTTCTAATAAATGTAGCTCTATGTTATTTTCACAATTTGTTATATTTCTCATAACTTAACACATATTTGTCTATATAAACTGTCATTTTCTTTATTTCTTTTTTTCATCGCAGTTTTTTTAAAACAACATATTATGATATCAATACATTATATTTTAAAGTTTTAGATTTAAAAAAACTCAAATATGGCATTACCATTTAAGTCAATAAAATTATTCGTAAAAAACGGCATATTTGTCTTGTTTTAGTGCTTAAAACACATTTTAAAATTTCAAAAGAAGTATAAAATAAGTAAACCATTCTACCAATGTTGATTTGGTGTGGTAAACAATGTAAAATGTAGAAGCTTATTAATTTAAACAAATATATTAAATAGCTAAGTAATATGTATATGTCATTTTAATTCAAATACATGCATTTGGAATGTTTCAACCCATCCTATAATGTTCCAAGCAAACTTAGCTATTTTTTCATGTATCCATCAAATAGTTTTCATGTTTCTAATAAAAGTAGCTCTGCGTTATTTTCTAGATTTGTTTTGTTTTTCATAACTTTAGCAAATATTTGTCTATAAAAACTGTCATTTTCTTTATCTCTTTTTTTCAAGGTCAGAATTTTTAAAATAACATATTATGATATCAATACACGATATTTTAGAGTTTTAGATTTAAAAAATCTCAAATATCAATATATTAAACCTTAAGTCAATAAAATATTCCTGAAAAAACTGCATATTCTCTTTTTTTAGTGTTTAAAACATATCTTAATTTTTTTTTAAAAGTATAAAATACGTAAATCATTCTACCAATGTTGATTTGGTGTAGTAAACAATTTCAAATTAAGAAGCCTATTATTTTAAACAAATACATTAAGTAACTAACTAATATGTATATGTATAGGTATATGTATATGTATATGTATATGTATGTGTAATTTTAATTCAAATACATTCATTTGGAGTGTTTCAACTCATCATATAATGTTCAGAGCAAACTTAGCTATTTTTTCATGTATCCATCAAATAGGTTTCATGTTTCTAATAAAAGTAACTCTGCGTTATTTTCACAATTTGTTTTGTGTTTCATAACTTTAACACATTATTGTCCATATAAACTGTCATTTTCTTTAATTCTTTTTTCATGGTCATTTTTAAAAATTGAACATTATGATATCAATACATTATATTTTAGAATTTTAGATTTAAAAAAATATCAAATATCAATACATTACAATTTAAGTCAATAAAATTAATCATAAAAAAAACTGCATATTCTCTTGTTTTAGTGTTTAAAACATTTTTTAATTTTTAATTTTTTTTATAAAATAAGTAAATCATTCTAGCAATATTGAATTGGTGTAATAAACATTGTCACATTAAGAAGGCTAATGTGTTAAACAAATACATTAAGTAACTAAGTAAAATTGTATATGTATATCTCATTTTAATTCAAAGACATGCATTTGCAGTGTTTCAACCCATCCTATAATGTTCAAAGCACATTTAGCTATTTTTTCATTTATCCATCTAATAGGTTTCATGTTTCTAATAAATGTAGCTCTATGTTATTTTCACAATTTGTTTTATTTTTCATAACTTAACACATCTTTGTCTATATAAACTGTCATTTTCCTAATTTCTGTTTTTCATGGTCATTTTTTTAAAACAACATATTATGATATCAATACATTATATTTTTGAAATTTTAGATTTAAAAAAACTCAAATATGAATACATTATAACTTAAGTCGATAAAATTAATCATAAAAAGCTGCTTATTCTCTTTTGTTAGTGTTTAAAACTAATTTTAAATTTTATTCATATATAAAATAAGTAAAAAATCATTCTACCAATATTGATTTGGTGTAGTAAACATTGTCACATTAAGAAGGCTAGTATGTTAAACAAATACATTAAGTAAATAATTAACATGTATATGTATATCTCATTTTAATTCAAAGACATGCATTTGGAGTGTTTCAACCCATCCTATAATGTTCAAAGCAAATTTATCTATTTTTTCATGTGTCCTTCTAATAGGTTTCATGTTTCTAATAAATGTAGCTCTATGTTATTTTCACAATTTGTTATATTTCTCATAACTTAACACATATTTGTCTATATAAACTGTCATTTTCTTTATTTCTTTTTTTCATCGCAGTTTTTTTAAAACAACATATTATGATATCAATACATTATATTTTAAAGTTTTAGATTTAAAAAAACTCAAATATGGCATTACCATTTAAGTCAATAAAATTATTCGTAAAAAACGGCATATTTGTCTTGTTTTAGTGCTTAAAACACATTTTAAAATTTCAAAAGAAGTATAAAATAAGTAAACCATTCTACCAATGTTGATTTGGTGTGGTAAACAATGTAAAATGTAGAAGCTTATTAATTTAAACAAATATATTAAATAGCTAAGTAATATGTATATGTCATTTTAATTCAAATACATGCATTTGGAATGTTTCAACCCATCCTATAATGTTCCAAGCAAACTTAGCTATTTTTTCATGTATCCATCAAATAGTTTTCATGTTTCTAATAAAAGTAGCTCTGCGTTATTTTCTAGATTTGTTTTGTTTTTCATAACTTTAGCAAATATTTGTCTATAAAAACTGTCATTTTCTTTATCTCTTTTTTTCAAGGTCAGAATTTTTAAAATAACATATTATGATATCAATACACGATATTTTAGAGTTTTAGATTTAAAAAATCTCAAATATCAATATATTAAACCTTAAGTCAATAAAAATATTCCTGAAAAAACTGCATATTCTCTTTTTTTAGTGTTTAAAACATATCTTAATTTTTTTTTTAAAAGTATAAAATACGTAAATCATTCTACCAATGTTGATTTGGTGTAGTAAACAATTTCAAATTAAGAAGCCTATTATTTTAAACAAATACATTAAGTAACTAACTAATATGTATATGTATAGGTATATGTATATGTATATGTATATGTATGTGTAATTTTAATTCAAATACATTCATTTGGAGTGTTTCAACTCATCATATAATGTTCAGAGCAAACTTAGCTATTTTTCATGTATCCATCAAATAGGTTTCATGTTTCTAATAAAAGTAACTCTGCGTTATTTTCACAATTTGTTTTGTGTTTCATAACTTTAACACATTATTGTCCATATAAACTGTCATTTTCTTTAATTCTTTTTTTCATGGTCATTTTTTAAAAATTGAACATTATGATATCAATACATTATATTTTAGAATTTTAGATTTAAAAAATATCAAATATCAATACATTACAATTTAAGTCAATAAAATTAATCATAAAAAAAACTGCATATTCTCTTGTTTTAGTGTTTAAAACATTTTTTAATTTTTAATTTTTTTTTATAAAATAAGTAAATCATTCTAGCAATATTGATTTGGTGTAATAAACATTGTCACATTAAGAAGGCTAATGTGTTAAACAAATACATTAAGTAACTAAGTAAAATTGTATATGTATATCTCATTTTAATTCAAAGACATGCATTTGCAGTGTTTCAACCCATCCTATAATGTTCAAAGCACATTTAGCTATTTTTTCATTTATCCATCTAATAGGTTTCATGTTTCTAATAAATGTAGCTCTATGTTATTTTCACAATTTGTTTTTATTTTTCATAACTTAACACATCTTTGTCTATATAAACTGTCATTTTCCTATTTCTATTTTTCATGGTCATTTTTTTAAAACAACATATTATGATATCAATACATTATATTTTTGAAATTTTAGATTTAAAAAAACTCAAATATGAATACATTATAACTTAAGTCGATAAAATTAATCATAAAAAGCTGCTTATTCTCTTTTGTTAGTGTTTAAAACTAATTTTAAATTTTATTCATATATAAAATAAGTAAAAAATCATTCTACCAATATTGATTTGGTGTAGTAAACATTGTCACATTAAGAAGGCTAGTATGTTAAACAAATACATTAAGTAAATAATTAACATGTATATGTATATCTCATTTTAATTCAAAGACATGCATTTGGAGTGTTTCAACCCATCCTATAATGTTCAAAGCAAATTTATCTATTTTTTCATGTGTCCTTCTAATAGGCTTCTTAATTTGACATTGTTTACTACACCAAATCAACATTGGTAGAATGATTTACTTATTTTATACTCTCTTTTTTTTTTAAATTTAAGATATGATTTAAACACTAAAACAATAGAAATATGGAGTTTTTTCATGAATATTTTTATTGACTTAATTTGTAATATATTGATATTTGAGATTTTTAAATCTAAAACTCTAGAATATAATGTATTGATATCATAATATGTTATTTTTAAAAAAACATATAAAGAAAATGACAGTTTTTATAGACAAATATTTGTTAAAGTTATGAAAAAAAAAACAAATTTAGAAAATAACGCAGAGTTACTTTTAATAGAAACATGAAACCTATTTGATGGATACATGAAAAAATGGCTAAGTTTGCTTGGAACATTATAGGATGGGTTGAAACACTCCAAATGCATGTATTTGAATTAGAATGCCATATACATATTACATGTATTTGTTTAAATTAATAAGCTTCTTAATTTTACATTGTTTACCACACCAAATCAACATTGGTAGAATGATTTACTTATTTTATACTTTTTTTGAAAATTTAAAATGTGTTTTAAACACTAAAACAAGACAAATATGCAGTTTTTTTTATGATTAATTTGATTGACTTAAATGGTAATGCCATATTTGAGTTTTTTAAATCTAAAATTTAAAATATAATGTATTGATATCATAATATGTTGTTTTAGAAAAACGACCATGAAAAAAAGAAATAAAGAAAATGACAGTTTATATAGACAAAGATGTGTTAAGTTATGAGAAATATAACAAATTGTGAAAATGACATAGAGCTACAAATATTAGAAAGATGAAACCTATTAGATGGATACATGAAAAAATAGCTAAATTTGCTTTGAACATTATAGGATGGGTTGAAACACTCCAAATGCAGGTCTTTGAATTAAAATGAGATTATATACATGTTAATTATTTACTTAATGTATTTTCTAACATATTAGCCTTCTTAATGTGACAATGTTTACTAAACATATTGGTAGAATGATTTTTTTACTTATAAAAAATTAATTTTTAAAATATGTTTTAAACACTAAACCAAGAGAATATGCAGTTTTTTTATGATTAATTTTATTGACTTGAGTTGTAATGTATTGATATTTGAGATTTTTTAAATCTAAAACTCTAAAATATAATGTATTGATATCATAATATTTAATTTTTAAAAAATGACCATGAAAAAAAAATTAAAGAAAATGACGGTTTATATGGACAAAGATACACAAAACAAATTGTGAAAATAATGTAGAGCTACTTTTATTAGAAACATGAAACCTATTTGATGGATACATGAAAAAATAGCTAAGTTTGCTTTGAACATTATATGATGGGTTGAAACACTCCAAATGAATGTATTTGAATTAAAATGACATATACATATACATATACATATACGAATCAGTTAGTTACTTGATGTATTTCTTTAAAATAATAGGCTTCTTAATTTGACATTGTTTACTACACCAAATCAACATTGGTAGAATGATTTACTTATTTTATACTCTTTTTTTTTAAATTTAAGATATGATTTAAACACTAAAACAATAGAAATATGGAGTTTTTTCATGAATATTTTTATTGACTTAATTTGTAATATATTGATATTTGAGATTTTTAAATCTAAAACTCTAGAATATAATGTATTGATATCATAATATGTTATTTTAAAAAAAAGACATGAAAAAAAGAAATAAAGAAAATGACAGTTTTTATAGACAAATATTTGTTAAAGTTATGAAAAACAAAACAAATTTAGAAAATAACGCAGAGTTACTTTTAATAGAAACATGAAACCTATTTGATGGATACATGAAAAAATGGCTAAGTTTGCTTGGAACATTATAGGATGGGTTGAAACACTCCAAATGCATGTATTTGAATTAGAATGCCATATACATATTACTTAGCTATTTAATGTATTTGTTTAAATTAATAAGCTTCTTAATTTTACATTGTTTACCTCACCAAATCAACATTGGTAGAATGATTTACTTATTTTATACTTTTTTTTGAAAATTTAAAATGTGTTTTAAACACTAAAACAAGACAAATATGCAGTTTTTTTTTATGATCAATTTTATTGACTTAAATGGTAATGCCATATTTGAGTTTTTTTAAATCTAAAATTTTAACATATAATGTATTGATATCATAATATGTTGTTTTAGAAAAACGACCATGAAAAAAAGAAATAAAGAAAATGACAGTTTATATAGACAAAGATGTGTTAAGTTATGAGAAATATAACAAATTGTGAAAATGACATAGAGCTACAAATATTAGAAAGATGAAACCTATTAGATGGATACATGAAAAAATAGCTAAATTTGCTTTGAACATTATAGGATGGGTTGAAACACTCCAAATGCAGGTCTTTGAATTAAAATGAGATATACATGTACATGTTAATTATTTACTTAATGTATTTCTTTAACATATTAGCCTTCTTAATGTGACAATGTTTACTAAACCAAATCAATATTGGTAGAATGATTTTTTTACTTATTTTATAAAAAAAAATTAATTTTAAAATATGTTTTAAACACTAAACCAAGAGAATATGCAGTTTTTTTATGATTAATTTTATTGACTTGAGTTGTAATGTATTGATATTTGAGATTTTTTAAAATCTGAAACTCTAAAATATAATGTATTGATATCATAATATTTAATTTTTAAAAAATGACCATGAAAAAAAGAATTAAAGAAAATGACGGTTTATATGGACAAAGATACACAAAACAAATTGTGAAAATAATGTAGAGCTACTTTTATTAGAAACATGAAACCTATTTGATGGATACATGAAAAAATAGCTAAGTTTGCTTTGAACATTATATGATGGGTTGAAACACTCCAAATGAATGTATTTGAATTAAAATGACATATACATATACATATACATATACGAATCAGTTAGTTACTTGATGTATTTCTTTAAAATAATAGGCTTCTTAATTTGACATTGTTTACTACACCAAATCAACATTGGTAGAATGATTTACTTATTTTATACTCTCTTTTTTTTTAAATTTAAGATATGATTTAAACACTAAAACAATAGAAATATGGAGTTTTTTCATGAATATTTTTATTGACTTAATTTGTAATATATTGATATTTGAGATTTTTTAAATCTAAAACTCTAGAATATAATGTATTGATATCATAATATGTTATTTTTAAAAAAAGACATGAAAAAAAGAAATAAAGAAAATGACAGTTTTTATAGACAAATATTTGTTAAAGTTATGAAAAACAAAACAAATTTAGAAAATAACGCAGAGTTACTTTTAATAGAAACATGAAACCTATTTGATGGATACATGAAAAAATGGCTAAGTTTGCTTGGAACATTATAGGATGGGTTGAAACACTCCAAATGCATGTATTTGAATTAGAATGCCATATACATATTACTTAGCTATTTAATGTATTTGTTTAAATTAATAAGCTTCTTAATTTTACATTGTTTACCTCACCAAATCAACATTGGTAGAATGATTTACTTATTTTATACTTTTTTTTGAAAATTTAAAATGTGTTTTAAACACTAAAACAAGACAAATATGCAGTTTTTTTTTATGATCAATTTTATTGACTTAAATGGTAATGCCATATTTGAGTTTTTTTAAATCTAAAATTTTAAAATATAATGTATTGATATCATAATATGTTGTTTTAGAAAAACGACCATGAAAAAAAGAAATAAAGAAAATGACAGTTTATATAGACAAAGATGTGTTAAGTTATGAGAAATATAACAAATTGTGAAAATGACATAGAGCTACAAATATTAGAAAGATGAAACCTATTAGATGGATACATGAAAAAATAGCTAAATTTGCTTTGAACATTATAGGATGGGTTGAAACACTCCAAATGCAGGTCTTTGAATTAAAATGAGATATACATGTACATGTTAATTATTTACTTAATGTATTTCTTTAACATATTAGCCTTCTTAATGTGACAATGTTTACTAAACCAAATCAATATTGGTAGAATGATTTTTTTACTTATTTTATAAAAAAAATTAATTTTAAAATATGTTTTAAACACTAAACCAAGAGAATATGCAGTTTTTTTATGATTA
This sequence comes from Lathyrus oleraceus, assembly GCF_024323335.1. NCBI lineage: Eukaryota > Viridiplantae > Streptophyta > Magnoliopsida > Fabales > Fabaceae > Lathyrus > Lathyrus oleraceus. The sequence goes on from NC_066585.1 coordinate 404,228,507, forward strand.
ATTTTATTGACTTGAGTTGTAATGTATTGATATTTGAGATTTTTTAAAATCTGAAACTCTAAAATATAATGTATTGATATCATAATATTTAATTTTTAAAAAATGACCATGAAAAAAAGAATTAAAGAAAATGACGGTTTATATGGACAAAGATACACAAAACAAATTGTGAAAATAATGTAGAGCTACTTTTATTAGAAACATGAAACCTATTTGATGGATACATGAAAAAATAGCTAAGTTTGCTTTGAACATTATATGATGGGTTGAAACACTCCAAATGAATGTATTTGAATTAAAATGACATATACATATACATATACATATACGAATCAGTTAGTTACTTGATGTATTTCTTTAAAATAATAGGCTTCTTAATTTGACATTGTTTACTACACCAAATCAACATTGGTAGAATGATTTACTTATTTTATACTCTTTTTTTTTTTAAATTTAAGATATGATTTAAACACTAAAACAATAGAAATATGGAGTTTTTTCATGAATATTTTTATTGACTTAATTTGTAATATATTGATATTTGAGATTTTTTAAATCTAAAACTCTAGAATATAATGTATTGATATCATAATATGTTATTTTTAAAAAAAGACATGAAAAAAAGAAATAAAGAAAATGACAGTTTTTATAGACAAATATTTGTTAAAGTTATGAAAAACAAAACAAATTTAGAAAATAACGCAGAGTTACTTTTAATAGAAACATGAAACCTATTTGATGGATACATGAAAAAATGGCTAAGTTTGCTTGGAACATTATAGGATGGGTTGAAACACTCCAAATGCATGTATTTGAATTAGAATGCCATATACATATTACTTAGCTATTTAATGTATTTGTTTAAATTAATAAGCTTCTTAATTTTACATTGTTTACCTCACCAAATCAACATTGGTAGAATGATTTACTTATTTTATACTTTTTTTTGAAAATTTAAAATGTGTTTTAAACACTAAAACAAGACAAATATGCAGTTTTTTTTATGATCAATTTTATTGACTTAAATGGTAATGCCATATTTGAGTTTTTTTAAATCTAAAATTTTAAAATATAATGTATTGATATCATAATATGTTGTTTTAGAAAAACGACCATGAAAAAAAGAAATAAAGAAAATGACAGTTTATATAGACAAAGATGTGTTAAGTTATGAGAAATATAACAAATTGTGAAAATGACATAGAGCTACAAATATTAGAAAGATGAAACCTATTAGATGGATACATGAAAAAATAGCTAAATTTGCTTTGAACATTATAGGATGGGTTGAAACACTCCAAATGCAGGTCTTTGAATTAAAATGAGATATACATGTACATGTTAATTATTTACTTAATGTATTTCTTTAACATATTAGCCTTCTTAATGTGACAATGTTTACTAAACCAAATCAATATTGGTAGAATGATTTTTTTACTTATTTTATAAAAAAAAATTAATTTTAAAATATGTTTTAAACACTAAACCAAGAGAATATGCAGTTTTTTTATGATTAATTTTATTGACTTGAGTTGTAATGTATTGATATTTGAGATTTTTTAAAATCTGAAACTCTAAAATATAATGTATTGATATCATAATATTTAATTTTTAAAAAATGACCATGAAAAAAAGAATTAAAGAAAATGACGGTTTATATGGACAAAGATACACAAAACAAATTGTGAAAATAATGTAGAGCTACTTTTATTAGAAACATGAAACCTATTTGATGGATACATGAAAAAATAGCTAAGTTTGCTTTGAACATTATATGATGGGTTGAAACACTCCAAATGAATGTATTTGAATTAAAATGACATATACATATACATATACATATACGAATCAGTTAGTTACTTGATGTATTTCTTTAAAATAATAGGCTTCTTAATTTGACATTGTTTACTACACCAAATCAACATTGGTAGAATGATTTACTTATTTTATACTCTTTTTTTTTTAAATTTAAGATATGATTTAAACACTAAAACAATAGAAATATGGAGTTTTTTCATGAATATTTTTATTGACTTAATTTGTAATATATTGATATTTGAGATTTTTTAAATCTAAAACTCTAGAATATAATGTATTGATATCATAATATGTTATTTTTAAAAAAAGACATGAAAAAAAGAAATAAAGAAAATGACAGTTTTTATAGACAAATATTTGTTAAAGTTATGAAAAACAAAACAAATTTAGAAAATAACGCAGAGTTACTTTTAATAGAAACATGAAACCTATTTGATGGATACATGAAAAAATGGCTAAGTTTGCTTGGAACATTATAGGATGGGTTGAAACACTCCAAATGCATGTATTTGAATTAGAATGCCATATACATATTACTTAGCTATTTAATGTATTTGTTTAAATTAATAAGCTTCTTAATTTTACATTGTTTACCTCACCAAATCAACATTGGTAGAATGATTTACTTATTTTATACTTTTTTTTGAAAATTTAAAATGTGTTTTAAACACTAAAACAAGACAAATATGCAGTTTTTTTTATGATCAATTTTATTGACTTAAATGGTAATGCCATATTTGAGTTTTTTTAAATCTAAAATTTTAAAATATAATGTATTGATATCATAATATGTTGTTTTAGAAAAACGACCATGAAAAAAAGAAATAAAGAAAATGACAGTTTATATAGACAAAGATGTGTTAAGTTATGAGAAATATAACAAATTGTGAAAATGACATAGAGCTACATATATTAGAAAGATGAAACCTATTAGATGGATACATGAAAAAATAGCTAAATTTGCTTTGAACATTATAGGATGGGTTGAAACACTCCAAATGCAGGTCTTTGAATTAAAATGAGATATACATATACATGTTAATTATTTACTTAATGTATTTCTTTAACATATTAGCCTTCTTAATGTGACAATGTTTACTAAACCAAATCAATATTGGTAGAATGATTTTTTTACTTATTTTATAAAAAAAATTAATTTTAAAATATGTTTTAAACACTAAACAAGAGAATATGCAGTTTTTTTATGATTAATTTTATTGACTTGAGTTGTAATGTATTGATATTTGAGATTTTTTAAAATCTAAAACTCTAAAATATAATGTATTGATATCATAATATTTAATTTTTAAAAAATGACCATGAAAAAAAGAATTAAAGAAAATGACGGTTTATATGGACAAAGATACACAAAACAAATTGTGAAAATAATGTAGAGCTACTTTTATTAGAAACATGAAACCTATTTGATGGATACATGAAAAAATAGCTAAGTTTGCTTTGAACATTATATGATGGGTTGAAACACTCCAAATGAATGTATTTGAATTAAAATGACATATACATATACATATACATATACGAATCAGTTAGTTACTTGATGTATTTCTTTAAAATAATAGGCTTCTTAATTTGACATTGTTTACTACACCAAATCAACATTGGTAGAATGATTTACTTATTTTATACTCTTTTTTTTTTAAATTTAAGATATGATTTAAACACTAAAACAATAGAAATATGGAGTTTTTTCATGAATATTTTTATTGACTTAATTTGTAATATATTGATATTTGAGATTTTTTAAATCTAAAACTCTAGAATATAATGTATTGATATCATAATATGTTATTTTTAAAAAAAGACATGAAAAAAAGAAATAAAGAAAATGACAGTTTTTATAGACAAATATTTGTTAAAGTTATGAAAAACAAAACAAATTTAGAAAATAACGCAGAGTTACTTTTAATAGAAACATGAAACCTATTTGATGGATACATGAAAAAATGGCTAAGTTTGCTTGGAACATTATAGGATGGGTTGAAACACTCCAAATGCATGTATTTGAATTAGAATGCCATATACATATTACTTAGCTATTTAATGTATTTGTTTAAATTAATAAGCTTCTTAATTTTACATTGTTTACCTCACCAAATCAACATTGGTAGAATGATTTACTTATTTTATACTTTTTTTTGAAAATTTAAAATGTGTTTTAAACACTAAAACAAGACAAATATGCAGTTTTTTTTATGATCAATTTTATTGACTTAAATGGTAATGCCATATTTGAGTTTTTTTAAATCTAAAATTTTAAAATATAATGTATTGATATCATAATATGTTGTTTTAGAAAAACGACCATGAAAAAAGAAATAAAGAAAATGACAGTTTATATAGACAAAGATGTGTTAAGTTATGAGAAATATAACAAATTGTGAAAATGACATAGAGCTACATATATTAGAAAGATGAAACCTATTAGATGGATACATGAAAAAATAGCTAAATTTGCTTTGAACATTATAGGATGGGTTGAAACACTCCAAATGCAGGTCTTTGAATTAAAATGAGATATACATATACATGTTAATTATTTACTTAATGTATTTCTTTAACATATTAGCCTTCTTAATGTGACAATGTTTACTAAACCAAATCAATATTGGTAGAATGATTTTTTTACTTATTTTATAAAAAAAATTAATTTTAAAATATGTTTTAAACACTAAACAAGAGAATATGCAGTTTTTTTATGATTAATTTTATTGACTTGAGTTGTAATGTATTGATATATGAGATTTTTTAAAATCTAAAACTCTAAAATATAATGTATTGATATCATAATATTTAATTTTTAAAAAATGACCATGAAAAAAAGAATTAAAGAAAATGACGGTTTATATGGACAAAGATACACAAAACAAATTGTGAAAATAATGTAGAGCTACTTTTATTAGAAACATGAAACCTATTTGATGGATACATGAAAAAATAGCTAAGTTTGCTTTGAACATTATATGATGGGTTGAAACACTCCAAATGAATGTATTTGAATTAAAATGACATATACATATACATATACATATACGAATCAGTTAGTTACTTGATGTATTTCTTTAAAATAATAGGCTTCTTAATTTGACATTGTTTACTACACCAAATCAACATTGGTAGAATGATTTACTTATTTTATACTCTTTTTTTTTTTAAATTTAAGATATGATTTAAACACTAAAACAATAGAAATATGGAGTTTTTTCATGAATATTTTTATTGACTTAATTTGTAATATATTGATATTTGAGATTTTTTAAATCTAAAACTCTAGAATATAATGTATTGATATCATAATATGTTATTTTTAAAAAAAGACATGAAAAAAAGAAATAAAGAAAATGACAGTTTTTATAGACAAATATTTGTTAAAGTTATGAAAAACAAAACAAATTTAGAAAATAACGCAGAGTTACTTTTAATAGAAACATGAAACCTATTTGATGGATACATGAAAAAATGGCTAAGTTTGCTTGGAACATTATAGGATGGGTTGAAACACTCCAAATGCATGTATTTGAATTAGAATGCCATATACATATTACTTAGCTATTTAATGTATTTGTTTAAATTAATAAGCTTCTTAATTTTACATTGTTTACCTCACCAAATCAACATTGGTAGAATGATTTACTTATTTTATACTTTTTTTTGAAAATTTAAAATGTGTTTTAAACACTAAAACAAGACAAATATGCAGTTTTTTTTATGATCAATTTTATTGACTTAAATGGTAATGCCATATTTGAGTTTTTTTAAATCTAAAATTTTAAAATATAATGTATTGATATCATAATATGTTGTTTTAGAAAAACGACCATGAAAAAAAGAAATAAAGAAAATGACAGTTTATATAGACAAAGATGTGTTAAGTTATGAGAAATATAACAAATTGTGAAAATGACATAGAGCTACATATATTAGAAAGATGAAACCTATTAGATGGATACATGAAAAAATAGCTAAATTTGCTTTGAACATTATAGGATGGGTTGAAACACTCCAAATGCAGGTCTTTGAATTAAAATGAGATATACATATACATGTTAATTATTTACTTAATGTATTTCTTTAACATATTAGCCTTCTTAATGTGACAATGTTTACTAAACCAAATCAATATTGGTAGAATGATTTTTTTACTTATTTTATAAAAAAAATTAATTTTAAAATATGTTTTAAACACTAAACAAAGAGAATATGCAGTTTTTTTATGATTAATTTTATTGACTTGAGTTGTAATGTATTGATATATGAGATTTTTTAAAATCTAAAACTCTAAAATATAATGTATTGATATCATAATATTTAATTTTTAAAAAATGACCATGAAAAAAAGAATTAAAGAAAATGACGGTTTATATGGACAAAGATACACAAAACAAATTGTGAAAATAATGTAGAGCTACTTTTATTAGAAACATGAAACCTATTTGATGGATACATGAAAAAATAGCTAAGTTTGCTTTGAACATTATATGATGGGTTGAAACACTCCAAATGAATGTATTTGAATTAAAATGACATATACATATACATATACATATACGAATCAGTTAGTTACTTGATGTATTTCTTTAAAATAATAGGCTTCTTAATTTGACATTCTTTACTACACCAAATCAACATTGGTAGAATGATTTACTTATTTTATACTCTCTTTTTTTTTTAATTTAAGATATGATTTAAACACTAAAACAATAGAAATATGGAGTTTTTTCATGAATTTTTTAATTGACTTAATTTGTAATATATTGATATTTGAGATTTTTTAAATCTAAAACTCTAGAATATAATGTATTGATATCATAATATGTTATTTTTAAAAAAAGACATGAAAAAAAGAAATAAAGAAAATGACAGTTTTTATAGACAAATATTTGTTAAAGTTATGAAAAACAAAACAAATTTAGAAAATAACGCAGAGTTACTTTTAATAGAAACATGAAACCTATTTGATGGATACATGAAAAAATGGCTAAGTTTGCTTGGAACATTATAGGATGGGTTGAAACACTCCAAATGCATGTATTTGAATTAGAATGCCATATACATATTACTTAGCTATTTAATGTATTTGTTTAAATTAATAAGCTTCTTAATTTTACATTGTTTACCTCACCAAATCAACATTGGTAGAATGATTTACTTATTTTATACTTTTTTTTGAAAATTTAAAATGTGTTTTAAACACTAAAACAAGACAAATATGCAGTTTTTTTTATGATCAATTTTATTGACTTAAATGGTAATGCCATATTTGAGTTTTTTTAAATCTAAAATTTTAAATATAATGTATTGATATCATAATATGTTGTTTTAGAAAAACGACCATGAAAAAAAGAAATAAAGAAAATGACAGTTTATATAGACAAAGATGTGTTAAGTTATGAGAAATATAACAAATTGTGAAAATGACATAGAGCTACATATATTAGAAAGATGAAACCTATTAGATGGATACATGAAAAAATAGCTAAATTTGCTTTGAACATTATAGGATGGGTTGAAACACTCCAAATGCAGGTCTTTGAATTAAAATGAGATATACATATACATGTTAATTATTTACTTAATGTATTTCTTTAACATATTAGCCTTCTTAATGTGACAATGTTTACTAAACCAAATCAATATTGGTAGAATGATTTTTTTACTTATTTTATAAAAAAAATTAATTTTAAAATATGTTTTAAACACTAAACAAAGAGAATATGCAGTTTTTTTATGATTAATTTTATTGACTTGAGTTGTAATGTATTGATATATGAGATTTTTTAAAATCTAAAACTCTAAAATATAATGTATTGATATCATAATATTTAATTTTTAAAAAATGACCATGAAAAAAAGAATTAAAGAAAATGACGGTTTATATGGACAAAGATACACAAAACAAATTGTGAAAATAATGTAGAGCTACTTTTATTAGAAACATGAAACCTATTTGATGGATACATGAAAAAATAGCTAAGTTTGCTTTGAACATTATATGATGGGTTGAAACACTCCAAATGAATGTATTTGAATTAAAATGACATATACATATACATATACATATACGAATCAGTTAGTTACTTGATGTATTTCTTTAAAATAATAGGCTTCTTAATTTGACATTGTTTACTACACCAAATCAACATTGGTAGAATGATTTACTTATTTTATACTCTTTTTTTTTAAATTTAAGATATGATTTAAACACTAAAACAATAGAAATATGGAGTTTTTTCATGAATATTTTTATTGACTTAATTTGTAATATATTGATATTTGAGATTTTTTAAATCTAAAACTCTAGAATATAATGTATTGATATCATAATATGTTATTTTTAAAAAAAGACATGAAAAAAAGAAATAAAGAAAATGACAGTTTTTATAGACAAATATTTGTTAAAGTTATGAAAAACAAAACAAATTTAGAAAATAACGCAGAGTTACTTTTAATAGAAACATGAAACCTATTTGATGGATACATGAAAAAATGGCTAAGTTTGCTTGGAACATTATAGGATGGGTTGAAACACTCCAAATGCATGTATTTGAATTAGAATGCCATATACATATTACTTAGCTATTTAATGTATTTGTTTAAATTAATAAGCTTCTTAATTTTACATTGTTTACCTCACCAAATCAACATTGGTAGAATGATTTACTTATTTTATACTTTTTTTTGAAAATTTAAAATGTGTTTTAAACACTAAAACAAGACAAATATGCAGTTTTTTTTATGATCAATTTTATTGACTTAAATGGTAATGCCATATTTGAGTTTTTTTAAATCTAAAATTTTAAAATATAATGTATTGATATCATAATATGTTGTTTTAGAAAAACGACCATGAAAAAAAGAAATAAAGAAAATGACAGTTTATATAGACAAAGATGTGTTAAGTTATGAGAAATATAACAAATTGTGAAAATGACATAGAGCTACATATATTAGAAAGATGAAACCTATTAGATGGATACATGAAAAAATAGCTAAATTTGCTTTGAACATTATAGGATGGGTTGAAACACTCCAAATGCAGGTCTTTGAATTAAAATGAGATATACATATACATGTTAATTATTTACTTAATGTATTTCTTTAACATATTAGCCTTCTTAATGTGACAATGTTTACTAAACCAAATCAATATTGGTAGAATGATTTTTTTACTTATTTTATAAAAAAAAATTAAATTTAAAATATGTTTTAAACACTAAACAAAGAGAATATGCAGTTTTTTTATGATTAATTTTATTGACTTGAGTTGTAATGTATTGATATATGAGATTTTTTAAAATCTAAAACTCTAAAATATAATGTATTGATATCATAATATTTAATTTTTAAAAAATGACCATGAAAAAAAGAATTAAAGAAAATGACGGTTTATATGGACAAAGATACACAAAACAAATTGTGAAAATAATGTAGAGCTACTTTTATTAGAAACATGAAACCTATTTGATGGATACATGAAAAAATAGCTAAGTTTGCTTTGAACATTATATGATGGGTTGAAACACTCCAAATGAATGTATTTGAATTAAAATGACATATACATATACATATACATACATATACGAATCAGTTAGTTACTTGATGTATTTCTTTAAAATAATAGGCTTCTTAATTTGACATTGTTTACTACACCAAATCAACATTGGTAGAATGATTTACTTATTTTATACTCTTTTTTTTTTAAATTTAAGATATGATTTAAACACTAAAACAATAGAAATATGGAGTTTTTTCATGAATATTTTTATTGACTTAATTTGTAATATATTGATATTTGAGATTTTTTAAATCTAAAACTCTAGAATATAATGTATTGATATCATAATATGTTATTTTTAAAAAAGACATGAAAAAAAGAAATAAAGAAAATGACAGTTTTTATAGACAAATATTTGTTAAAGTTATGAAAAACAAAACAAATTTAGAAAATAACGCAGAGTTACTTTTAATAGAAACATGAAACCTATTTGATGGATACATGAAAAAATGGCTAAGTTTGCTTGGAACATTATAGGATGGGTTGAAACACTCCAAATGCATGTATTTGAATTAGAATGCCATATACATATTACTTAGCTATTTAATGTATTTGTTTAAATTAATAAGCTTCTTAATTTTACATTGTTTACCTCACCAAATCAACATTGGTAGAATGATTTACTTATTTTATACTTTTTTTTGAAAATTTAAAATGTGTTTTAAACACTAAAACAAGACAAATATGCAGTTTTTTTTATGATGAATTTTATTGACTTAAATGGTAATGCCATATTTGAGTTTTTTTAAATCTAAAATTTTAAAATATAATGTATTGATATCATAATATGTTGTTTTAGAAAAACGACCATGAAAAAAAGAAATAAAGAAAATGACAGTTTATATAGACAAAGATGTGTTAAGTTATGAGAAATATAACAAATTGTGAAAATGACATAGAGCTACATATATTAGAAAGATGAAACCTATTAGATGGATACATGAAAAAATAGCTAAATTTGCTTTGAACATTATAGGATGGGTTGAAACACTCCAAATGCAGGTCTTTGAATTAAAATGAGATATACATATACATGTTAATTATTTACTTAATGTATTTCTTTAACATATTAGCCTTCTTAATGTGACAATGTTTACTAAACCAAATCAATATTGGTAGAATGATTTTTTTACTTATTTTATAAAAAAAAATTAATTTTAAAATATGTTTTAAACACTAAACAAAGAGAATATGCAGTTTTTTTATGATTAATTTTATTGACTTGAGTTGTAATGTATTGATATATGAGATTTTTTAAAATCTAAAACTCTAAAATATAATGTATTGATATCATAATATTTAATTTTTAAAAAATGACCATGAAAAAAAGAATTAAAGAAAATGACGGTTTATATGGACAAAGATACACAAAACAAATTGTGAAAATAATGTAGAGCTACTTTTATTAGAAACATGAAACCTATTTGATGGATACATGAAAAAATAGCTAAGTTTGCTTTGAACATTATATGATGGGTTGAAACACTCCAAATGAATGTATTTGAATTAAAATGACATATACATATACATATACATATACATATACGAATCAGTTAGTTACTTGATGTATTTCTTTAAAATAATAGGCTTCTTAATTTGACATTGTTTACTACACCAAATCAACATTGGTAGAATGATTTACTTATTTTATACTCTTTTTTTTTTTAAATTTAAGATATGATTTAAACACTAAAACAATAGAAATATGGAGTTTTTTCATGAATATTTTTATTGACTTAATTTGTAATATATTGATATTTGAGATTTTTTAAATCTAAAACTCTAGAATATAATGTATTGATATCATAATATGTTATTTTTAAAAAAAGACATGAAAAAAAGAAATAAAGAAAATGACAGTTTTTATAGACAAATATTTGTTAAAGTTATGAAAAACAAAACAAATTTAGAAAATAACGCAGAGTTACTTTTAATAGAAACATGAAACCTATTTGATGGATACATGAAAAAATGGCTAAGTTTGCTTGGAACATTATAGGATGGGTTGAAACACTCCAAATGCATGTATTTGAATTAGAATGCCATATACATATTACTTAGCTATTTAATGTATTTGTTTAAATTAATAAGCTTCTTAATTTTACATTGTTTACCTCACCAAATCAACATTGGTAGAATGATTTACTTATTTTATACTTTTTTTTGAAAATTTAAAATGTGTTTTAAACACTAAAACAAGACAAATATGCAGTTTTTTTTATGATCAATTTTATTGACTTAAATGGTAATGCCATATTTGAGTTTTTTTAAATCTAAAATTTTAAAATATAATGTATTGATATCATAATATGTTGTTTTAGAAAAACGACCATGAAAAAAAGAAATAAAGAAAATGACAGTTTATATAGACAAAGATGTGTTAAGTTATGAGAAATATAACAAATTGTGAAAATGACATAGAGCTACATATATTAGAAAGATGAAACCTATTAGATGGATACATGAAAAAATAGCTAAATTTGCTTTGAACATTATAGGATGGGTTGAAACACTCCAAATGCAGGTCTTTGAATTAAAATGAGATATACATATACATGTTAATTATTTACTTAATGTATTTCTTTAACATATTAGCCTTCTTAATGTGACAATGTTTACTAAACCAAATCAATATTGGTAGAATGATTTTTTTACTTATTTTATTAAAAAAAATTAATTTTAAAATATGTTTTAAACACTAAACCAAGAGAATATGCAGTTTTTTTATGATTAATTCTATTTACTTGAGTTGTAATGTATTGATATTTGAGATATTTTAAAATCTAAAACTCTAAAATACAATGTATTGATATCATAATATTTAATTTTAAAAAATGACCATGAAAAAAGAATTAAAGAAAATGATGGTTTATATGGACAAAGATACACAAAACAAATTGTGAAAATAATGTAGAGCTACTTTTATTAGAAACATGAAACCTATTTGATGGATACATGAAAAAATAGCTAAGTTTGCTTTGAACATTATATGATGGGTTGAAACACTCCAAATGAATGTATTTGATATATATATATATATATATATATATATATATATATATATATATATATATATATATATATATATATATATATATATATATATATATATATATATATATATATATATATATATATATATATATATATATACATATACGTATCAGTTAGTTACTTGATGTATTTCTTTAAAATAATAGGCTTCTTAATTTGACATTGTTTACTACACCAAATCAACATTGGTAGAATGATTTACTTATTTTATACTCTTTTTTTTAAAAATTTAAGATATGATTTAAACACTAAAACAACAGAAATATGGAGTTTTTTCATGAATATTTTTATTGACTTAATTTGTAATATATTGATATTTGAGATTTTTAAAATCTAAAACTCTAGAATATAATGTATTGATATCATAATATGTTATTTTTAAAAAAAGACATGAAAAAAAGAAATAAAGAAAATGACAGTTTTTATAGACAAATATTTGTTAAAGTTATGAAAAACAAAACAAATTTAGAAAATAACGCAGAGTTACTTTTAATAGAAACATGAAACCTATTTGATGGATACATGAAAAAATAGCTAAGTTTGCTTGGAACATTATAGGATGGGTTGAAACACTCCAAATGCATGTATTTGAATTAGAATGCCATATACATATTACTTAGCTATTTAATGTATTTGTTTAAATTAATAAGCTTCTTAATTTTACATTGTTTACCTTACCAAATCAACATTGGTAGAATGATTTACTTATTTTATACTTTTTTTGAAAATTGAAAATGTGTTTTAAACACTAAAACAAGACAAATATGCAGTTTTTTTTATGATCAATTTTATTGACTTAAATGGTAATGCCATATTTGAGTTTTTTTAAATCTAAAATTTTAAAATATAATGTATTGTTATCATAATATGTTGTTTTAGAAAACGACATGAAAAAAAGAAATAAAGAAAATGACAGTTTATATAGACAAAGATGTGTTAAGTTGTATTGTTTTGATATTAGAGATTTTTTAAAATCTAAAACTCTAAAATATAATGTATTGATTTCATAATGTTTAATTTTTAAAAAATGACCATGAAAAAAAGAATTAAATAAAATGACGGTTTATATGGACAAAGATACACAAAACAAATTGTGAAAATAATGTAGAGCTGCTTTTATTAGAAACATGAAACCTATTTGATGGATACATGAAAAAATAGCTAAGTTTGCTTTGAACATTATATGATGGGTTGAAACACTCCAAATGAATGTATTTGAATTAAAATGACATATACATATACATATACATATACATATACATATACATATACGAATCAGTTAGTTACTTGATGTATTTCTTTAAAATAATAGGCTTCTTAATTTGACATTGTTTACTACACCAAATCAACATTGGTAGAATGATTTACTTATTTTATACTCTTTTTTTTTTTAAATTTAAGATATGATTTAAACACTAAAACAATAGAAATATGGAGTTTTTTCATGAATATTTTTATTGACTTAATTTGTAATATATTGATATTTGAGATTTTTTAAATCTAAAACTCTAGAATATAATGTATTGATATCATAATATGTTATTTTTAAAAAAAGACATGAAAAAAAGAAATAAAGAAAATGACAGTTTTTATAGACAAATATTTGTTAAATTTATGAAAAACAAAACAAATTTAGAAAATAACGCAGAGTTACTTTTAATAGAAACATGAAACCTATTTGATGGATACATGAAAAAATAGCTAAGTTTGCTTGGAACATTATAGGATGGGTTGAAACACTCCAAATGCATGTATTTGAATTAGAATGCCATATATATATTACTTAGCTATTTAATGTATTTGTTTAAATTAATAAGCTTCTTAATTTTACATTGTTTACCTCACCAAATCAACATTGGTAGAATGATTTACTTATTTTATACTTTTTTTTGAAAATTTAAAATGTCTTTTAAACACTAAAACAAGACAAATATGCAGTTTTTTTTATGATCAATTTTATTGACTTAAATGGTAATGCCATATTTGAGTTTTTTTAAATCTAAAATTTTAAAATATAATGTATTGATATCGTAATATGTTGTTTTAGAAAAACGACCATGAAAAAAAGAAATAAAGAAAATGACAGTTTATATAGACAAAGATGTGTTAAGTTATGAGAAATATAACAAATTGTGAAAATGACATAGAGCTACATATATTAGAAAGATGAAACCTATTAGATGGATACATGAAAAAATAGCTAAATTTGCTTTGAACATTATAGGATGGGTTGAAACACTCCAAATGCAGGTCTTTGAATTAAAATGAGATATACATGTACATGTTAATTATTTACTTAATGTATTTCTTTAACATATTAGCCTTCTTAATGTGACAATGTTTACTAAACCAAATCAATATTGGTAGAATGATTTTTTTTACTTATTTTATAAAAAAAAATTAATTTTAAAATATGTTTTAAACACTAAACCAAGAGAATATGCAGTTTTTTTATGATTAATTCTATTTACTTGAGTTGTAATGTATTGATATTTGAGATATTTTAAAATCTAAAACTCTAAAAATACAATGTATTGATATCATAATATTTAATTTTTAAAAAATGACCATGAAAAAAAGAATTAAAGAAAATGATGGTTTATATGGACAAAGATACACAAAACAAATTGTGAAAATAATGTAGAGCTACTTTTATTAGAAACATGAAACCTATTTGATGGATACATGAAAAAATAGCTAAGTTTGCTTTGAACATTATATGATGGGTTGAAACACTCCAAATGAATGTATTTGAATTAAAATAACATATATATATATATATATATATATATATATATAATATATATATATATATAATATATATATATATATATATATATATATATATATATATATTATATATATAGATATATATATATATATATATTATATATATATATATATATATATATATATATATTATATATATATATATATATATATATATATATATTATATATATATATATATATTATATAATATATATATATATATACATATACGTATCAGTTAGTTACTTGATGTATTTCTTTAAAATAATAGGCTTCTTAATTTGACATTGTTTACTACACCAAATCAACATTGGTAGAATGATTTACTTATTTTATACTCTTTTTTTTAAAAATTTAAGATATGATTTAAACACTAAAACAACAGAAATATGGAGTTTTTTCATGAATATTTTTATTGACTTAATTTGTAATATATTGATATTTGAGATTTTTAAAATCTAAAACTCTAGAATATAATGTATTGATATCATAATATGTTATTTTTAAAAAAAGACATGAAAAAAAGAAATAAAGAAAATGACAGTTTTTATAGACAAATATTTGTTAAAGTTATGAAAAACAAAACAAATTTAGAAAATAACGCAGAGTTACTTTTAATAGAAACATGAAACCTATTTGATGGATACATGAAAAAATAGCTAAGTTTGCTTGGAACATTATAGGATGGGTTGAAACACTCCAAATGCATGTATTTGAATTAGAATGCCATATACATATTACTTAGCTATTTAATGTATTTGTTTAAATTAATAAGCTTCTTAATTTTACATTGTTTACCTTACCAAATCAACATTGGTAGAATGATTTACTTATTTTATACTTTTTTTTGAAAATTGAAAATGTGTTTTAAACACTAAAACAAGACAAATATGCAGTTTTTTTTATGATCAATTTTATTGACTTAAATGGTAATGCCATATTTGAGTTTTTTTAAATCTAAAATTTTAAAATATAATGTATTGTTATCATAATATGTTGTTTTAGAAAACGACATGAAAAAAAGAAATAAAGAAAATGACAGTTTATATAGACAAAGATGTGTTAAGTTGTATTGTTTTGATATTAGAGATTTTTTAAAATCTAAAACTCTAAAATATAATGTATTGATTTCATAATGTTTAATTTTTAAAAAATGACCATGAAAAAAAGAATTAAATAAAATGACGGTTTATATGGACAAAGATACACAAAACAAATTGTGAAAATAATGTAGAGCTACTTTTATTAGAAACATGAAACCTATTTGATGGATACATGAAAAAATAGCTAAGTTTGCTTTGAACATTATATGATGGGTTGAAAAACTCCAAATGAATGTATTTGAATTAAAATAACATATACATATACATATACATATACGTATCAGTTAGTTACTTAATGTATTTGTTTAAAATAATAGGCTTCTTAATTTGACATTGTTTACTACACCAAATCAACATTGGTAGAGGGATTTACTTATTTTATACTCTCTTATTTTTTTAAATTTAAGATATGTTTTAAACACTAAAACAATAGAAATATGGAGTTTTTTCATGAATATTTTTACTGACTTAATTTGGAATATATTGATATTTGAGATTTTTTAAATCTAAAACTCTAGAATATAATGTATTAATATCATAATATGTTATTTTTAAAAAAAGACATGAAAAAAAGAAATAAAGAAAATGACGGTTTTTATAGATAAATATTTGCTAAAGTTATGAAAAAGAACACAAATTTAGAAAATAACGCAAAGTTACTTTTAATAGAAACATGAAACCTATTTGATGGATACATGAAAAAATAGCTAAGTTTGCTTGGAACATTGTAGGATGGGTTGAAACACTCCAAATGCATGTATTTGAATTAGAATGCCATATACATATTACTTAGCTATTTAATGTATTTGTTTAAATTAATGAGCTTCTTAATTTTACTTTGTTTACCACACCAATTCAACATTGGTAGAATGATTTACTTATTTTATACTTTTCTTTGAAAATTTAAAATGTGTTTTAAACACTAAAACAAGACAAATATGCAGTTTTTTTTTATGATTAATTTTATTGACTTAAATGGTAATGCCATATTTGAGTTTTTTTAAATCTAAAATTTTAAAATATAATGTATTGATATCATAATATGTTGTTTTAGAAAAATGACATGAAAAAAAGAAATAAAGAAAATGACAGTTTATATAGACAAAGATGTGTTAAGTTATGAGAAATATAACAAATTGTGAAAATGGCATAGAGCTACATATATTAGAAAGATGAAACCTATTAGATGGATACATGAAAAAATAGCTAAATTTGCTTTGAACATTATAGGATGGGTTGAAACACTCCAAATGCAGGTCTTCGAATTAAAATGAGATATACATATACATGTTAATTATTTACTTAATGTATTTCTTTAACATATTAGCCTTCTTAATATGACAATGTTTACTACACCAAATCAATATTGGTAGAATGATTTTTTACTTATTTTATAAAAAAAAATTTAATTTTAAAATATGTTTTAAACACTAAACCAAGAGAATATGCAGTGTTTTTATGATTAATTTTATTGACTTAAGTTGTAATGTATTGATATTTGAGATTTTTTAAAATCTAAAACTCTAAAATATAATGTATTGATATCATGATTTTTAATTTTTAAAAAATGACCATGAAAAAAAGAATTAAATAAAATGACGGTTTATATGGACAAAGATACACAAAACAAATTGTGAAAATAATGTAGAGCTACTTTTATTAGAAACATGAAACCTATTTGATGGATACATGAAAAAATAGCTAAGTTTGCTTTGAACATTATATGATGGGTTGAAACACTCCAAATGAATGTATTTGAATTAAAATGACATATACATATACATATACGTATCAGTTAGTTACTTGATGTATTTGTTTAAAATAATAGGCTTCTTAATTTGACATTGTTTACTACACCAAATCAACATTGGTAGAGTGATTTACTTATTTTATACTCTCTTATTTTTTTAAATTTAAGACATGTTTTAAACACTAAACTAATAGAAATATGGAGTTTTTTATGAATATTTTTATTGACTTATTATGTAATATATTGATATTTGAGATTTTTTAAATCTAAAACTCTAGAATATATTGTATTGATATCATAATATGTTATTTTTAAAAACAAGACATGAAAAAAAGAAATAAAGAAAATGACAGGTTTTATAGACAAATATTTGCTAAAGTTATGAAAAACAAAACAAATTTAGAAAATAACGCAGAGTTACTTTTAATAGAAACATGAAACCTATTTGATGGATACATGAAAAAATAGCTAAGTTTGCTTGGAACATTATAGGATGGGTTGAAACACTCCAAATGCATGTATTTGAATTAGAATGCCATATACATATTACTTAGCTATTTAATGTATTTGTTTAAATTAATGAGCTCCTTAATTTTACATTGTTTACCTCACCAAATCAACATTGGTAGAATGAATTACTTATTTTATACTTTTTTTTGAAAATTTAAAATGTGTTTTAAACACTAAAACAAGACAAATATGCAGTTTTTTTTATGATTAATTTTATTGACTTAAATGGTAATGCCATATTTGAGTTTTTTTAAATCTAAAATTTTAAAATATAATGTATTGATATCATAATATGTTGTTTTAGAAAAACGACAATGAAAAAAAGAAATAAAGAAAATGACAATTTATATAGACAAAGATGTGTTAAGTTATGAGAAATATAACAAATTGTGAAAATGACATAGAGCTACATATATTAGAAAGATGAAACCTATTAGATGGATACATGAAAAAATAGCAAAATTTGCTTTGAACATTATAGGATGGGTTGAAACACTCCAAATGCATGTCTTTGAATTAAAATGAGATATACATATACATGTTAATTATTTACTTAATGTATTTGTTTAACATATTAGCCTTCTTAATGTGACATTGTTTGCTACACCAAATCAATATTGGTAGAATGATTTTTTACTTATTTTATAAAAAAAAATTAATTTTAAAATATGTTTTAAACAGTAAAACAAGAGAATATGCAGTTTTTTTATGATTAATTTTATTGACTTAAGTTGTAATGTATTGATATTTGAGATTTTTTAAAATCTAAAACTCTAAAATATAATGTGTTGATTTCATAATGTTTAATTTTTAAAAAAAGACCATGAAAAAAAGAATTAAAGAAAATGACGGTTTATATGGACAAAGATACACAAAACAAATTGTGAAAATAATGTAGAGCTACTTTTATTAGAAACATGAAACGTATTTGATGGATACATGAAAAAATAGCTAAGTTTGCTTTGAACATTATATGATGGGTTGAAACACTCCAAATGAATGTATTTGAATTAAAATGACATATACATATACGTATCAGTTAGTTACTTGATGAATTTCTTTAAAATAATAGGCTTCATAATTTGACATTGTTTACTACACCAAATCAACATTGGTAGAATGATTTACTTATTTTATACTCTTTTTTTTTAAATTTAAGATATGTTTTAAACACTAAAACAATAGAAATATGGAGTTTTTTCATGAATATTTTTATTGACTTAATTTGTAATATATTGATATTTGAGATTTTTTAAATCTAAAAGTCTAGAATATAATGTATTGATATCATAATATGTTATTTTTAAAAAAAGACATGAAAAAAAAGAAATAAAGAAAATGACAGTTTTTATAGACAAATATTTGTTAAAGTTATGAAAAACAAAACAAATTTAGAAAATAACGCAGAGTTACTTTTAATAGAAACATGAAACCTATTTGATGGATACATGAAAAAATAGCTAAGTTTGCTTGGAACATTATAGGATGGGTTGAAACACTCCAAATGCATGTATTTGAATTAGAATGCCATATACATATTACTTAGCTATTTAATGTATTTGTTTAAATTAATAAGCTCCTTAATTTTACATTGTTTACCTCACCAAATCAACATTGGTAGAATGAATTACTTATTTTATACTTTTTTTTGAAAATTTAAAATGTGTTTTAAACACTAAAACAAGACAAATATGCAGTTTTTTTTATGATTAATTTTATTGACTTAAATGGTAATGCCATATTTGAGTATTTTTAAATCTAAAATTTTAAAATATAATGTATTGATATCATAATATGTTATTTTTAAAAAAAGACATGAAAAAAAAGAAATAAAGAAAATGACAGTTTTTATAGACAAATATTTGTTAAAGTTATGAAAAAAAAACAAATTTAGAAGATAACGCAGAGTTACTTTTAATAGAAACATGAAACCTATTTGATGGATACATGAAAAAATAGCTAAGTTTGCTTGGAACATTATAGGATGGGTATAAACACTCCAAATGCATGTATTTGAATTAGAATGTCATATACATATTACTTAGCTATTTAATGTATTTGTTTAAATTAATAAGCTTCTTAATTTTACATTGTTTACCTCACCAAATCAACATTGGTAGAAAGAATTACTTATTTTATACTTTTTTTTGAAAATTTAAAATGTGTTTTAAACACTAAAACAAGACAAATATGCAGTTTTTTTTATGATTAATTTTATTGACTTAAATGGTAATGCCATATTTGAGTTTTTTTAAATCTAAAATTTTAAAATATAATGTATTGATATCATAATATGTTGTTTTCAAAAAAATGACCATGAAAAAAAGAAAAAAAGAAAATGACAGTTTATATAGACAAAGATGTGTTAAATTATGAGAAATATAACAAATTGTGAAAATGACATAGAGCTACATATATTTGAAAGATGAAACCTATTAGATGGATACATGAAAAAATAGCTAAATTTGCTTTGAACATTATAGGATGGGTTGAAACACTCCAAATGCAGGTCTTTGAATTAAAATGAGATATACATCTACATGTTAATTATTTACTTAATGTATTTCTTTAACATATTAGCCTTCTTAATGTGACAATGTTTACTAAACAAAATCAATATTGGTAGAATGATTTTTTTACTTATTTTATAAAAAAAATTATTTTTAAAATATGTTTTAAACACTAAACCAAGAGAATATGCAGTTTTTTTATGATTACTTTTATTGACTTGAGTTGTAATGTATTGGTATTTGAGATTTTTTAAAATCTAAAACTCTAAAATATAATGTATTGATATCATAATGTTTAATTTTTAAAAAATGACCATGAAAAAAAGAATTAAAGAAAATGACGGTTTATATGGACAAAGATACACAAAACAAATTGTGAAAATAATGTAGAGCTACTTTTATTAGAAACATGAAACCTATTTGATGGATACATGAAAAAATAGCTAAGTTTGCTTTGAACATTATATGATGGGTTGAAACGCTCCAAATGAATGTATTTGAATTAAAATGACATATACATATACATATACGTATCAGTTAGTTACTTGATGTATTTCTTTAAAATAATAGGCTTCTTAATTTGACATTGTTTACTACACCAAATCAACATTGGTAGAATGATTTACTTATTTTATACTCTCTTTTTTTAAAATTTAAGATATGTTTTAAACACTAAAACAATAGAAATATGGAGTTTTTTCATGAATATTTTTATTGACTTAATTTGTAATATATTGATATTTGAGATTTTTTAAATCTAAAACTCTAGAATATAATGTATTGATATCATAATATGTTATTTTTAAAAAAAGACATGAAAAAAAAGAAATAAAGAAAATGACAGTTTTTATAGACAAATATTTGTTAAAGTTATGAAAAAAAAACAAATTTAGAAGATAACGCAGAGTTACTTTTAATAGAAACATGAAACCTATTTGATGGATACATGAAAAAATAGCTAAGTTTGCTTGGAACATTATAGGATGGGTTGAAACACTCCAAATGCATGTATTTGAATTAGAATGCCATATACATATTACTTAGCTATTTAATGTATTTGTTTAAATTAATAAGCTCCTTCATTTTACATTGTTTACCTCACCAAATCAACATTGGTAGAATGAATTACTTATTTTATACTTTTTTTTGAAAATTTAAAATGTGTTTTAAACACTAAAACAAGACAAATATGCAGTTTTTTTTATGATTAATTTTATTGACTTAAATGGTAATGCCATATTTGAGTATTTTTAAATCTAAAATTTTAAAATATAATGTATTGATATCATAATATGTTATTTTTAAAAAAAGACATGAAAAAAAAGAAATAAAGAAAATGACAGTTTTTATAGACAAATATTTGTTAAAGTTATGAAAAAAAAAACAAATTTAGAAGATAACGCAAAGTTACTTTTAATAGAAACATGAAACCTATTTGATGGATACATGAAAAAATAGCTAAGTTTGCTTGGAACATTATAGGATGGGTATAAACACTCCAAATGCATGTATTTGAATTAGAATGCCATATACATATTACTTAGCTATTTAATGTATTTGTTTAAATTAATAAGCTTCTTAATTTTACATTGTTTACCTCACCAAATCAACATTGGTAGAAAGAATTACTTATTTTATACTTTTTTTTGAAAATTTAAAATGTGTTTTAAACACTAAAACAAGACAAATATGCAGTTTTTTTTATGATTAATTTTATTGACTTAAATGGTAATGCCATATTTGAGTTTTTTTAAATCTAAAATTTTAAAATATAATGTATTGATATCATAATATGTTGTTTTCAAAAAAATGACCATGAAAAAAAGAAAAAAAGAAAATGACAATTTATATAGACAAAGATGTGTTAAATTATGAGAAATATAACAAATTGTGAAAATGACATAGAGCTACATGTAGAGTTAAGACTTGAGTTGACTCGCTTCCTATGCGAGTCAAACTCTTGATTAGATACCTTAACCTAGGGCTATTGTGGATTGTATGATAACTATTAGGCTCGAGTCAGTCTCCCTTTTAGTTTGTTATTCCCCAGGTCTCTGGTTAGGAGGAAGTTTCTCCCCTGTTAAGGGGAACTACGTCGCCCTGATCCTCATACCAGATGAGGTACGTAGGCAGGAGATCGTGCGAGATCTCTCCGGGCACCCTTTTCTTTTTTGCGTGTGTTTTGCTTGACAACTATTAGGTCCGAGTTCCCGACTCCCTTTCAGTCTGTGTGTTCAACCTCTTTGTTTCTTTTGACGTCTCAGCGTCTGCTTGGTGTCTGTGTTGACAACTTCTAGGCTCGAGTTCCAGACTCCCTTTTAGCTTGTCAATTTGCTTTCTACCTTTGGTGTTCGCTGGTTAGCGATTGTTTATTTGTTTGGAGTCGGATGTAAGACCATTGATTGGCTATCTGTTTCCTGTTTCTTTTGTGGAGTTGGATGTAAGACCCGCGATTGGCATTCCGTTTCCTATTTGCGTTTGTTTGTTCGGAGTCAGACGTAAAACCAGCCATTGGCAGTCTGTTTCCATTTGCGAGTTTCTTTTGATGTCTCAGCGTTTTTGCGTGTGTTTTGTTTCGGCGTGCGTTAGCCGAACTACGGTAGCTCTGATTCTCATTCCAAATGAGATACGTAGGCATATGATGCGATATCCTAGCGAGCCCGTTTCCCATTTCCCCGAACTACGTCGACTCTGATGTTTGTTTCTGACAAACTACGTAGGCCTAGAATGCGACATCCTGCCGAGTCCGCTTCCTCCGTCTTTTTCCACCTGTGTTTTATTCCAGTGTGTGTGCATTCTTTGGGCAGTTATTTAGCAACCTTATTCTATTCTTTTGAGCGTGGATCCCGTTGAGTACAACGGACGTGAGGGGTGCTAATACCTTCCCCTTGCGTAACCGACTCCCGTACCTTGTAATCTCTGGTCGTAAGACCATTCCTTTCCCTTTTTCAGGTTTACTTCGAGCGTTTCCTTTCGCTCCTTTGGGATAAATAACGCACGGTGGCGGCTCTGTGTCTTTTCCCGCCGGTTGTTTTTCGCGTTGCGACAGCTGGCGACTATGCTGGGGACATAGAAGTTGACCTATTGCTGGTCCATCTTCCCTAAGCGAGTCACTCCTAGCGCTCTCTAGGGTAGTTTTGGTTGCTTTTGCTGTTTTATTTATGGCATTTATGATTATTATACTGTGACTGTATATATTTGCATATATGTTTGC
The DNA here is from genome assembly GCF_024323335.1 of Lathyrus oleraceus. NCBI lineage: Eukaryota > Viridiplantae > Streptophyta > Magnoliopsida > Fabales > Fabaceae > Lathyrus > Lathyrus oleraceus. Next base: position 404,252,810 of record NC_066585.1, read on the forward strand.
ATGCATCATATTATCATTGTGCTGGATTCTGTACAGGTTTGGTTCCTCTGATTTGGGGTGGGTGTTCTGAGTGGGGCTAAAACCCAGGCCCGAGTATACACCTAGGATTAGCATGGTCTCACGTCTCCTCACATGTTGGATCAGCATGTTGTTGCGACGTGACATACCACAAGCCGGACGAGGTTCATCTGAGAGAGTCCTTCCGGGTGGAGTATTCCACTTTGGTTGGGTTACCTCTTTTGAGCTATTGACTTTGGTGACCGTTCTTTCTCGGATCTTTGGTTTAGACGATCTTATGAGAGCTACAACGGCACACCCGAAAGGGAAAACCCGTTGAGTATCTTGTCTGATTGTCGAGACCATTATCCGCCTTAGGATGACCTTATTAGAACTCACCTGTGAGGGGAGGGTTGATTCCTACAGATGCATGTTCTGATGGTGATGTTTTGACGGTGACTATTGGTTCAGTTCTCGATCTGAGTTCTATTGTTGAGGCGGATTTATGGATATTTATTTCTGAGACGCCGGAGTTCTGTCCACGGTATTTATCAGTGGGGATCCGTTTATTTCAGGATTCCCTGGGTTGATTCAAATGATTTTGTTGCTATCAGTTCAGTGATTTCTCTGTGATGTATCCTTCAGTTCCGTTTATTTCGGAACCCTAAGTCGGAATTATGGTTATTCAATACCTCAGATGGTTGTGATCAGTTCAGAGACCGGGATTTCCGTACAATGGATGATCAGATGACTTGGAGGATGGCACAGTGCATTGCATTCATGCATCATCATCATTCTCATTTTGCATTTATCTGCATTTAACTCATGTTTATCCATATGCAGGGTACATTCTTGATTGAGATCCTGGTTGAGAGACTTCTTTGTTCCAGATACGAGGACTGGCTTGAAAGACGATGTTGTCCACAGTTTCTTCGACTCGGAGATTGGTGTGCTGAAAGATATGATAGCATTGATTACACCTGACCATGTGGGGATGTTCCGTGAGACTTATGGTGGTATTCTGAAGGTGGTTTTCAGGCTTACAGATACAGATAAGAGTGTCATCCATACTCTTCTCCAGTTTTATGACCCGGGCTTGAGATGCTTTGTCTTCCCGGATTACCTGTTGGGGCCTTTGATGGAGGACTATGCCAGTATTCTGGGTATTCAGATCAGAGACCAGATTCCATTCTATGTCACTAAGGGGGAACCTGATGTTGCTGAGATCTCTCGTGCTCTTTATTTGAGCCCAAAAGTGACTAAGGGGGGTTTGAAGGAGAAGGGAAAGTTGCCTGGTTTTCATCTGAGTTTCTTGGAGGCCAAAGCCAAGGAGCATGTTGTTATGGGTAATTGGAGGGTCGTTTGTGCTTTGATTGCTGTAAGCATTTATGGGATCATCCTATTCCCTAATCAGAAGAACTTTGTGGATATTAATGCCATCCGGTTGTTTGCTCAGAGGAATCCTATTCCTACCTTGGCTGGGGATGTCTATTACTCGGTCCATAATCGGAACGAGAAGCGGCGTGGAGATTTGGTCAGATGTTGTGCTCAACTGTTATACAAGTGGTTCATGGGGTATTTGCCTTCCAGAGGTGCCTTTGCTTTTGTTCTTCTTGACCATACGGTTAATTGGGCCACCAAGCTGATGGGTTTGTGAGCCAAGGACATAGCTTGGACTCACAATGGTGTGGCTGGACGGGATTTTATTTACAGTTGTGGGAGTTTTCCCAATGTGCCTCTCATAGGAGTTCAAGGTTGCATTAATTACAACCCGACGCTTCTTAGGAGACAAATGGGATTTGCTGTGGAGGGTCCTCCTTTTGAGCGTGAGATTCAGGAGTCTTTCTACTTCCCGGCTGAGGGTAATCAGACACGGTTGAGGCAAGTGTCTGGGGCATGGCGCCACATTCAAAGGAAAGGCAAGGTTCCTTTTGGTAGGGTTAATAGCAGGTCTTTTCCTCCGTTTGATGATTGGCTTAGGAAGAGGATTGAGCTTACGCATTTACCATTTCCTGGGGGTGATCCTTGGTGTCCGTTGATTGAGGGGCCACGTTCTTCTGTCAGCATGGAAGAGTTTCTTGAGATGAAGAAGGCCAGAGATCAACTGCAAGCAGAGAAGACTGAGCTGGAGATGAGTGTTGCTAGGATCCAAATGGCTAATCAGGAAATCAAAGGGAAAATAGAGGACCAGGATAAGAGACATGCTCTTGTGGTGAAGCGTTTTGAGATAGATACCGCTTATTATGGCAAGATCAGCCAAGCTTTAGAGTCATCCACGAGGGAGCATGACATTACCAAGGAGAAGTTGGCTAGAGCTTTGAGGGTCATTGAAGATGAGAAGAGAAGACAAATCCTGGTGAAGATTCAGAGGGAAGCTAGAGCCAAAGTTCTTTCCACTGAATGGGAAGCAAAGTTGAAGATTAAGGAAGAAGAGAACGCGAAGATTATTGCTGAGAGAGATCATTATCTTGCTGAGAGGGATCATTACTTCCGACAGATGAAGATTTACCAGAAGGAGATAGGAAGACTGCAACAGGAGAACACTGAGCTCAGGTTTGCTGTGAAGTTTACCAAGATGGTTGATGATGCAGAGCCTTTTGTGGGGCCTTCTTCAGTGTAGACTTTTGTTATCATGTGTTGGATTACCGTCAGGCATGTTGACGGAATTCACTTGCTTGTATTTTCTTTCTGTTTCTGGAGAATTGTAATTTGATTTGTATCAGCCCTATGTATGACTCTTGCACGTGTAGTGCGCTTTTGATATACATTGGTTATTATTATTCAGTGATTGATCTTCAAGCTTTATTTGCTTTTCTGTATGCACTCGCATAGCACACACATGGTCGGGTGATATCTTTGCTAAATCATAATTCTCTGCTCTGTATGGTGAAATCAGATGATTGACATCAGAATGTTGCTGTCAGATTATTATCTGTCTCGATGAAACCAGGATCGAAAGACAGAGTGTTCCTCATATGGATAGACATTGCATTCATGCGTGAGTCATAATAACTTGTCTTCTGTTTTGAAGGTGTCAGTTTCTAACATGTTTGATTGACTCAGGAACGATGAATCCACCCAACGCTGACATTCTCGAGCTGAAATAGAAGATGAGTGAGCTGATCAGTGTCATGCAAGAGTTCGCCTTGGGGCAGAAAGCAATCGCCGAGAAGGTGGAGAGAATTGAAAGCTGGCTGAGAATGGGGGAAATACAGGGAAACGCTCCGCCGTCTGGAGTAAAGAAGCCCTTTTGTGATAGTCAGCGCAAGAAGGAGGGAGAATCGAGTGATGTGTATGCCCAAAGGGGACACGGTAGGGATCGTTACCACCCGTATGCTGCGGTAACAATTCCTACTGGTAATCGATTTGCACAACAGCAACAACAGTCACCTCAACAGAGAACACAGAGAGTTGGGTGCCAAGTGAGAAGAAGGATGACTGATCGTCAATTCGATAAGCCACCCATGGCGTATGCCTTTCTATTTAAGAGGTTGAAGGATCTTGGGTTGGTTCAGCCAAGGACGTTGGCTCCGGTAGGATCAGACCAAAGGCTTGCAGGTTAGAATGAGAACATCAAGTGCGAGTTCCATTCTGGTGCACCCGGGCATAGCATTGAGGGTTGTAAAGCTTTTAAGCATGTCGTTCAAGATTTGATGGATTCTAAAGCCATCAACTTTGCACCGACACCGAATGTTAATGCTAACCCCATGCCGACACATGGTCCTATGGGGGTGAACGTGATGTCAGAGGATAAGAGAAAAATGGAGGTGGCGGATGTGAATCAGTTGAGGACTCCAATGTCTGTGGTCAAGAGGCATCTGATGAAGAGTGGAGTTTTCCCTGGTTGTGATAATCGTTGTGCTGCTTGCACCGTCACTACGAATGGGTGCGTAATGCTGAGGGAGGCGATTTAGAGAATGATGGATGAAGGACGTCTCCGATTTGAGAAAGTTGATTGGGGGGAGGAGGAGATCTTTGTCAGCCAACTGTCATCGTTCAAGTATGTTGAAATGGATGGTGAAATATTTGAAACACCGAGTCAGGCATTCGAAACCGTCAAGGTGGAGAATGTTGTTTTTGCAAAAGAAGAGAAGAAGTTGTCCATTTCTTCTTACAAGCAAGCTGCTGAGGTGGTGAAGAAAGGAGAAGCCCCAGGTTGGGGAAAGATGATAGACATCGCCGCCAAGGAAGACAGGTTTGGGGTTGGTTATCAGTCGGGCCAAGGCTCGTCTAGACAAAACAAGGGACGTCGTCAGCCATTCACGTTCACCAGTGTTGGAATGATAGATCCAGACCGCATCTGTGCGGTGGGTGAAGAGATCGACAGTGATTGCGAGCTCGACTCGTGGATAAAACCGTGCGTACCAGGGACGGAGATCCAGAACTGGAAGGCCGAAAAGATCATCATTGTCACTCTGCATGAAGAGTAATATTTCTGTTTTTCAATTTTGTCTGCATGAAAGCCATACGTTTTTGCCCGAAACGTAATGGTCCATTGTAAGGGCCACCTCATGTGTTTCATTTTGCAACATTTTGCATCATTAATGAATGGATGTTTTGGTATTAAAAGCGGTGTTCCCTGTTTTTCATTTATTTTTACAGTTTAAAAATAATAAAAATGGCAATGTTTGTTTTCATTTTCCTTCATGTTGATTTTTCTTGTTCCGACCTCCAAAGCAATGCATGAATCCGCATTCATGCAGATGCGACTATTCTCCCGATCTCATTGATAACAATTCGGTTACACCTTTCTATGACTTCGACAATTCGATCTATCATGCCGAAGAAGAAGACGAAGAAGATTGTGAACTGCCGGAGGAATTAGCCAGGTTGTTGAAACAAGAGGAGAAGGTGATTCAACCGCGCGAGGAGCAAGTTGAGATTGTTAATCTGGGCACCAAGGAGGTCTGAAAGGAAGTAAAGGTTGGGGCCGTCTTGGAGGCGAGTGTCAAGAGCGGAGGTGATGCCATTCGGTCTCAAGAACGCCGGTGCCACGCATCAAAGAGCTATGGTGACTTTGTTTCATGATATGATTCATCATGAAATCGAATGCTATGTTGATGACATGATAGCAAAGTCCCAAGCAGAAGAGGGGCATCTGGTAGATCCGGCCAAGTTGTTTGACCGGTTGAGACAATTCAGACTGAGGTTGAATCCGAATAAGTGCACTTTCGGGGTGCGGTCCGGTAAATTGCTGGGGTTTATTGTAAGCAAAAGAGGAATCGAGGTTGATCTTGCTAAAGTAAAAGCAATACAAGAAATGCCTGAACCGAGAACAGAAAAAGAGGTTCGTGGTCTTTTAGGTAGATTGAACTACATTTCATGGTTCACATCTCATCTAACAACCCCGAGTGAACCCATATTCAAGCTGTTGAGAAAAGATCGAACGGTCAGGGGGAATAATGATTGCCGAGCGGCATTTGGAAAAAATAAAAGAGTATTCGCAGGAGCCTCCGATTCTGATGCCTCCTGTGGATGGATGACCGTGAATCCTATACTTGATAGTCCTCGAGGGGTCTATGGGGTGTGTACTGGGGCAGCATGACGAGTCTGGTCGAAAAGAGCATGCAATTTACTTTAGCAAAAAGTTTACCGATTGTGAAACAAAATATTCACTGCTCGAGAAAACTTGTTGTGCTTTGGCATAGGTTGCTCGCCGACTAAGACAGTATATGCTGGTTCATACCACTTTATGGATTTCCAAGATGGATCCGATCAAGTATGTATTTGAGAAGCCAGCATTGACCGGACGGGTTGCGAGATGGCAGATGATTTTAATTGAATATGATATCCAGTATACCTCTCAGAAAGCAATAAAGGGGAGTGTATTGTCTGATTACCTCGCCCAGCAACCCATTGAGGATTATCAACCGATGAAGTTTGAGTTCCCTGATGAGGACATCATGGTTCTCAAATCGAAAGATTGTGAGGAACCGATCCCGGAGGAGGGGCCTGACCCTGAATCCGAACGGATTCTGATGTTTGATGGGGGCCGTTAATGAGAATGGTAATGAGTTGGAGCTGTTTTGGTTACGTCGAAAGGATCCCACATTCCTTTTGCTGCCCGGCTAACAGTTGAATCCACCAACGATGTGGCTGAATACGAAGTTTGCACGGGTATCGAACCTCGGTGCATACGTCTACTGGGGCAACTCCTTTCTCAATGTGTATGGGACGGGAGCCGTGCTACCAGTCGAGGTCCAGATTCCGTAATTGAGAGTCCTGATGGACGTAAAATTGAAAGAGACGGAGTGGGTAAGGACTCGGTACGAAGAGTTGAGCCTAATTGAGAAAAAGAGGCTGGCAGCCACTCGTCATGGGCAGTTGTACCAGCAGCGAATGAAGTGTGCTTGTGACCGAAAGGTGCGGTCTTGTGTGTATCACGTAGGAGATTTGGTGTTGAAAAGGATCCTTCCTCCTCAAAACGATCGTAGGGGAAAGTGGACACCCAATTATGAAGGTCCATTCGTGGTCAAGAAGGTTTTCTCTGGTGGAGCCTTGTTGTTGACGACCATGGGTGGCGAGGATTTTCCATCCCCTGTGAATGCGGACGCAGTTAAAAAATACTTCGTATAAGAGACCCGCTGGACGAAAAGAATAAAATAGTCCAGGAAAAAATGGGCATCCCGGCGAACCAGAAAAATGAAAAAAGGTTCGGGCAAAAATTGGGGATAAGAAGAGAAAAAAATTGTACACCCGGCAAGTCGAAAACCTGAAAAGGCGGCTTGGGCAAAAAAGGGTATCCAGGTGGATTGAAAACCCGAAAGGGCGGTCCAGGCAAAAGAGGGATTGAAACGAACAACTGCGTCTAGCATGATCGTTTGTTTTGGTTAAGACACGTGGATAATCCCCGACAGGGATCGGTCGGAAGCGTCTTGTTCAGAAGGCAGAAAGCACGGAGAGTCTTGAGGACATATGGGGTGTAACCGAGTTGGAACTCGATGAGATCACGGTTTCACATTGCCATTAGGATAGATTTTTCCTTTTGTGCGCAATTACCTCTTTTCAAGAATTGCTTCCTGTGTATTGCTCAGTTTCGAGCCACATCTTTTTCAATCAATAAAATGCATATTCAGTCAAATAATTTTGTTGTTGTTTTCATTACCGCTTTGATTGCAAAAACATCCGTTTATTTTGATAAAGAATCTTTTCATTTTGAGACATACAGGTCCCTTCCAATGCATGTTCATAAGATTGAAAACTTGAAATCTTATTCGGAAGGTAGAGTGACCCAAGTGTTGAAATTTTGGCACGCCTGGGGCACGTTTTTATCTAACGATCTCTTTTGCAGGTGCTGTTAGATATTTTCACTCACTTGCAGGTTGTGATGTGAAGCCTTTTTGATAAAAGATCCCCATGGAGTCCAATCAGGGACAAGGGATTGAAGAATGGTAAAGACGGCGAAAAGACGTACGACGATCCTTGAGTGTTAATCAAGAAGACTCTTCAAAGTCTGAGGATTGGAAAGTTTGTACGGATCCAAGGAGTTCGATCTCCGTAGAGTACGGAGAAGTCGAGGATACAAGGTGATGAATCAGAAAAGTCCAGACGAGTCTGGGAGTTCTCAAAGGTGGAAAGCTGACACTGGATTTAGATGGTGAATACCAGGGTTCGACGAGTCGACGGGTGTTCCGTGCCAGATTTTCCTTATTTCCCCTAGCAGGGTCGGGGTTGTTATCTCCCCAGCAGATTCGAGATCGGTGTTGCCTCGGCAGCCAGGCCTGAAGGTTGTTGTTTTCCCTAGCAAGTTTGAGATGGTTATCTCCCCAGCGGGTTCAAGATCGGCATTTCCCCGGCAGCCAGGTCTGGAGGTTGCTGTTTCCCCTAGCAGTGTTGGGATCGTTATATCCCCAGCAAGTTGAAGATTGCTGTTTTCCCCGAAGAATGCGTTGGTGGTTTTTTTCCCAGCGAAGTCCCCAAGCGGATCGGGTTCAGTGGGGGTCATCCCTGGTGAGGGTGGTCCTTTCCCCAGCAGCAGTGTTATTCCCCAGCAGGGTGGAGATTGGAGTGTTATCGAGTTCCTCAGCAGAGTGCCTCGAGCTCCCCAGAAGAGTCTCCTGAGGGGGATACTTTTTATGCATTCATCATTTAGAGAAGCATAGCATATTGCATAATAAATTGCGTAGCATTTCCAGGGTTATGGAGCATTACACTGAAAAAAAAACTCATGCATAAGCATTGCAAGCATAAGCTAGTCTCAAGCTGTGGTTACCGTTTGAGAATCGGTTTATTTGGTTGGAAGATCAGCCTCAGCATTGCAAGCATCAGCTAGCCTCAAGCCGCGGTTATTGTTTGAGATTTGGTTTCGCCGGATGGCGAAGATGTTACTCTGAGGAGTTTAGCATCGTGACGTTGGGTCAACGGTATTCCCCAGTAGTGCGATACTGGAGGAGATTTCTATCGTGCGAGATGGAAGTTGGAAGATGTTACTCTGAGGAGTTTAGCATTGTGACGTTGGGTCAACGGTATTCCCCAGTAGTGCGATACTGGAGGAGATTTCTGTCGTGCGAGATGGAAGTTGGAAGATGTTACTCTGAGGAGTTTAGCATCATGACGTTGGGTCAATGGTATTCCCCAGTAGTGCGATACTGGAGGAGATTTCTGTCGTGCGAGATGGAAGTTGGAAGATGTTACTCTGAGGAGTTTAGCATCGTGATGTTGGGTCAACGGTATTCCCCAGTAGTGCGATACTGGAGGAGATTTCTGTCGTGCGAGATGGAAGTTGGAAGATGTTACTCTGAGGAGTTTAGCATCGTGACGTTGGGTCAACGGTATTCCCCAGTAGTGCGATACTGGAGGAGATTTCTGTCGTGCGAGATGGAAGTTGGAAGATGTTACTCTGAGGAGTTTAGCATCGTGATGTCGGGTCAACGGTATTCCCCAGTAGTGCGATACTGGAGGGAATTTATGTCGGGCGGAGATGGAAATGATAATCAAAGATGTTCCGGGGTTCAAGAAAAGTGAAAAAAAAAGAAGTAAAAAAAAAAAGAAAAAAAATCAATCAAGAAGTTTTGGGGTTCAAGAAAAGCAAAAAAAAAATAATAATAATCTCCAGCGGAGTGCAAATTGTTCGTCTGTTCTTGGTATTCAATCACTCTTCACCCTGATCATCTGAAAGCCGAGGTTGTTCATATCGACAGGTTCACAGTGGATTGAATAGGGGCAGCTGTAACACCTTAAAATTTGCCCTCCTCTCTTGGGACTAGTTTAGCATTTTACATTTCATGTTTTAGGACATTAGGCATTTGCATTGTTGCATATCATCTGAAATAAGCAGGCCATCCTCCAAAGTCTTTTTCAGAAGATGGAGAGGTTATGTGGTTCAAGCCTGAGGGTTTCTATGGACTGATTGTCAACCATCTGAGGGTGTGCACTTCAGTTAGGGTTTTCTTGGTCCTTAAAGAAGGTTGAGTATTATCTTGTTGGCAAGGATATATTACCATCATCATGGTTATGTCATCATCCAGGGTTTCATTGTGCTTGATCAGTTTCCTTTGGATTAGGGTTTTGACCTCTGGTCAACCCTAATCACTGACTTCCTTCCAGCCAAGGTTTTTCAAGGAAATGAGGTATTCTATTGAGATGGAGATCACATGGTTATGTGGAGAAGCTTATTTGAGTTAGGGTTTCATTTCTGAGCCATTTTATCAAGTGGTGGAGGTTCAAGCTGATCAGAGCATGTCAAGGTCATTTGAGGACCTATACAGTCAACTGTGTAAGAGCTGAGGGCTAGGAGGGGAAGAAATGAGTTTCAACATCTCATTCATGTTCAAAAGAGGTTTATTCATCATGTCAAACTCATACCTTGAAGATTTTGAAGACAGATCAAAAGTTTCCCAAAATGGAAAGTGACCTGTAATTGAAAGTTTCCAAAAATAGCAAGTTTTTGGTTCACATTCAACTTAACTTTCCAACATCAAAGAAGCTTCAAATGAAATTTTGTCCAACATGAAAGTTGAAGATCTTTCTCTCCCATTTCCAAAAAGTCCAAGATCATGAGCATCTGATGAATGGTTGATGAGTTATGAGCAAATGCTCATCAAGTGTGCATGGAACTTCAAAATGCCATAACTTTTGTTTCAAAACTCCAAATGGAGTCACTCTTTTTGCAAATTGCTTCTCATGACATATATTTTCCAAGTCAAGCATTGCATTGCATGAAAAAAAGTTCAAATGATCAAATGTCCATTCAAGTGCATTTTGGAGGGAAAATGGGGAATTTAAATTTGGTGAATCACATGAGTAAAATATCACTTGCCTTGTGTTTTTTGGCTGATTTTAAGTGAATGTGAGCATTTGCATGCTACTATTCATGTGGTGCATGGCCATGATACATCATTTTCCATTTGTTGCATTCCATTTCAATTATTGCTAATTTTCATTAACCATTACAAATTAGGATTAACAGGGTAATTAACATGGCATATAAATAGTAAATCATAACATAATTTTCAGTTTACACATTTTCTAGATCTAGAATTTGCTTCTCCCTCCAAAATTCTCTCTCCTTGGATTTCAAAAATTCTCCACACAAACACACATTTTCTTCATAGATCCTTCATTATCATGGAGTTTTTGAGCAAGATTCATCCCTAATTCGTGGAAATTGAGCAAGATTTGGAGTTGTTCAAGCACATCAACACTTCAATGGAGGTTTGAAATTCAACAAGATCTATGTCGTGGCAAGCATCCATTTCTACATCAAGCTTCATAACAAGAGCAAAGGAGAAGATCTACACACTTTTGAGGCCTTGAACACGCTATTTCCATTGACTGCTCTTCAAGAGGTTAGGATTTCGAACCTCTTAATTCTTCAAATCATTGCCATGTTTAGGTAGATCTCATCATGCTGAGAATTCTGATGTGTTTGGATATAAATTTGGTGAAATATTGAAGAAGTTGTGTTGATTTAAAGTTTGTAGATCCAACTTTCTTTCCTTCGATTCGTGAAAATTATGATGAACTAGGCTTAGCTTTCATGATATCTGTGATCTACTCATCAAGACCTTTCCAATGATATAATTTTTATTAAATTCTGCAAAAAAAAATTGGAGGCACTGTAGCGCCACCGTCTCCACGAGGAAGACGGTGGAAACCACCACTCCCGCCGCCGTCTGGTTTGCATGCTAGGGTTTATGCCCAGTCAGCTGCCACGCCTTTGCCTCATGTCCAAATGATAGGCCACGCTTCCTTTGACCGCTTCCACATGTGCCTTGACTCTGAGTTAGCATGCCAACTCATTTAATGGAGCGCAGCGTTTTGAAACGCGCCTCCCTTCGATTCCCAGCCTTGTACAATTGTAATTTTATTTTGTTTCTTCAGCGCATTTTCACACGTACCTAGTTCGATCCTCTGCTCTAGCACTTTTTTAAATTACCTTCACCATTTATCATTTCCCTCCATTTTATCATGTGATTTCTCCATTTTATTTCATTATTTTCTTCCAACTTCCAAAATTCATAACAAATTGAAATTTAATCCAAATCACTTCCAATTTTTTGCTACATGTTCATATGGATGTCGATTATTTTGTGTTGCTGATTTCATGATTCTATCATTTCTGGAATTTTAATTGTGTTGGCTTCTTTGGACATGTATGCAAATGTGACATGCCTCATTCTTTCTATTGTGAAATGCTCATACATTGGCCAATTGATTTGAAATTTGGTATGCTGGTTCCCAACATGTTGCATGATTTTTGAGGCTTGGTTGTGCATTTTTATCATTTTGCATCTCTGTTATAGGCACATGAATGTATGGTGTGACAATGTGTGTCACACAATTTGATGTTGATCTTGTTCATTTTCTTATACATGTCAATTGAGCTTTTCTGGTTCCAATTTTTTGCATGAGGCTTGCGTTTAACATGTTGTATGCACATAAAAATTTCCATGGTTATTTGATTCACTTCTGTTTTAATATGGAATTTCAACTCTTAAGGTCCAATTGTGTGCTTTGTGATTGCCTTTGCCTTATCATGCTCCTTAGATGGATTTGCTTTAGGATTTGAGTTTGGTCCTTTTTAGGACATGTTCCTACTTGAATAAATTTGCTTCATGTTCAATATCAACTGCTGTTTTGACTTTTTACTTTGCCTTTGACCCTAGTCTTGGACTAGTGGTTTGTACTCATCTTTTGAGCTTTGTATTTCAGGTTCAAGCTATTAGCTCTAGTGGTTGATGCAATCTCATGACTTGAGATGCAAATTTGCTTTGTCCGTTAACCTTTGTTGTGTTGTAGGTCCCTTGGTGATGAACTCACTTGAGTTAATGACTTGCATTGTGCATATTGGTTGTAACACTGTTGTTGACTGTTTGTTGGATTTGTCTGAATGTGAATATTGACTTGTTTGACTTTCTTACAGGTACTTTAGCCGCTTTTGCTCATTATTTGAGCTTTTCTTTGCTTGTGGTTGGTATACCACTTAGGTAACTTCTCTAACTCCATGTAGTCTGGAAGCCCTGTCGTTTCTGTTTGGCAGGCATTTGGCTGAAGTCCTCCTTAAGAGGCAATGTCTGTGATTGTTTATATTTGTGCCATGTACTTCAAGTCCTCCTAAGTGAAGAGGTGATTGGCAGATAGAGGGGATTTGCAATCAATCCCCTGCTATTCAGTTGAGTCTTTCATTATGCTCGCACTACGTGCTGATGCATTTTGAATAAACACCCAAAATCTTGTATAGTCAGTCAGGTGGAATAGGGTCCCTCATTCTGGACCCCCACACCTTCTTTGATTCAAGCTCACCCGGGCCAGGGTTAAGAGCTATGAGGTCTAATCCTCATTACCTTTCATCTGCTCACCCTGACGGTCAATGTCAGCGGTTAAGAGCCTCCGACACCCCTTCCAGTGTTGGCTTGTTTGTCGAGGTTGATATGACCCCTTGATTAAAGCCTAGCCTTGTATGAGCCGCTTGTTTGCATATAGGGTGTGATGATTGCTTGTGATTGCTTTCGATATGTTTACCTGCTTTCCACTTCTCACCTCCTTTTCTGTAGGATTCGTACGTTTAACTTTCGAGGAAGTTGAACGTATGTAGAGTTAAGACTTGAGTTGACTCGCTTCCTGTGCGAGTCAAACTCTTGATTAGATACCTCAACCTAGGGCTACTGTGGATTGTATGACAACTATTAGGCTCGAGTCAGTCTCCCTTTTAGTTTGTTATTCCCCAGGTCTCTGGTTAGGAGGAAGTTTCTCCCCTGTTAAGGGGAACTACGTCGCCCTGATCCTCATACCAGATGAGGTACGTAGGCAGGAGATCGTGCGAGATCTCTCCGGGCACCCTTTTCTTTTTTGCGTGTGTTTTGCTTGACAACTATTAGGTCCGAGTTCCCGACTCCCTTTTAGTCTGTGTGTTCAACCTCTTTGTTTCTTTTGACGTCTCAGCGTCTGCTTGGTGTCTGTGTTGACAACTTCTAGGCTCGAGTTCCAGACTCCCTTTTAGTTTGTCAATTTTCTTTCTACCTTTGGTGTTCGCTGGTTAGCGATTGTTTATTTGTTTGGAGTCGGATGTAAGACCATTGATTGGCTATCTGTTTCCTGTTTCTTTTGTGGAGTTGGATGTAAGACCAGCGATTGGCATTCCATTTCCTATTTGCGTTTGTTTGTTTGGAGTCAGACGTAAGACCAGCCATTGGCAGTCTGTTTCCATTTGCGAGTTTCTTTTGATGTCTTAGCGTTTTTGCGTGTGTTTTGTTTCGGCGTGCATTAGCCGAACTACGGTAGCTCTGATTCTCATTCCAGATGAGATACGTAGGCATAGGATGCGATATCCTAGCGAGCCCGTTTCCCATTTCCCCGAACTACATCGACTCTGATGTTTGTTTCTGACAAACTATGTAGGCCTAGGATGCGACATCCTGCCGAGTCCGCTTCCTCCGTCTTTTTCCACCTGTGTTTTATTCCAGTGTGTGTGCATTCTTTGAGCAGTTATTTAGCAACCTTATTCTATTCTTTTGAGCGTGGATCCCGTCGAGTACGACGGATGTGAGGGGTGCTAATACCTTCCCCTTGTGTAACCGACTCCCGTACCTTGTAATCTCTGGTCGTAAGACCATTCCTTTCCCTTTTTCAGGTTTACTTCGAGCGTTTCCTTTCCCTCCTTTGGGATAAATAACGCACGGTGGCGGCTCTGTGTCTTTTCCCGCCGGTTGTTTTTCGCGTTGCGACACTCACGATCAGCCAAGATATAACATTTACTACCAAATACATGGAAGTATTTGACTGTAGGTCTTCTTCCTTTCCAGACTTCATATAGGGTTGTGGGAGTCCCTTTCTTCAATGTCACTCTGTTGTGAACATAGCAGGCTGTGTTCATGGCTTCAGCCCAAAAATGGTAGGGCAATTTCTTAGCATGAATCATAACTCTGGCTGATTCTTGAAGAGTTCTATTTTTTCTTTCCACCACACCATTTTGCTGGGGAGTAATGGGAGATGAAAACTCATGATGAATTCCTTCTGAAGAACAAAATTCAGCAAATTTGTTGTTCTCAAATTCTTTCCCATGATCACTTCTAATTTTGATGACAGGACTTTCCTTTTCTCTTTGTAGTTTTAGACAAAGCTCCTTGAAGACTTCAAACACATCAGATTTTTCTCTTATGAAATTGATCCAGGTGTATCTGGAGAAGTCATCTACCACTATATATGCATACTTCTTCCCACCAAGGCTTTCCACTTGCATCGGTCCCATTAAATCCATATGGAGGAGTTCCAAGACTTTGGTAGTGGTGTCATGTCTGAGCTTCTGGTGTGACATCCTTGTCTGTTTTCCAATCTGACATTCTCCACAGATTTTTCCTTCATCAATCTTTAGGTTGGGATTTCCTCTAACAACTTCAACAGATATGACTCTCTTCATACCTTTAAGATGCAGATGGCCTAATCTTTGATGCCATATCTTCACTTCTTCCTCTTTGGCCAAGGTACACTTTGAAGAGTAACCAGTTTCTTGAGAACTCCACGTGTAGCAGTTGTCTTTAGACCTAACTTCTTTCATGATCACTTCATTTTCCTTGTTAGTAATCAAACATTCAATTTTAGTGAAGTTTACATTTAGACCTTGGTCACACAGTTGACTGATGCTTATTAGATTATCAGTTAATCCTTTAACAAGTAGGACATTGTCAAGGTCAGGAACTCCAGGGCAATCAAGCTTACTAATTCCTTTGATTTCACCCTTTGCTCCATCACCAAAGGTTACATAACTTGTGGCATGGGGATGAAGTCCAGTTAGCAGGTTTTTGTTTCCAGTCATGTGTCTGGAGCAACCATTGTCAAAATACCAATCTTCTTTGGCTGAAACTCTGAAGGAAGTGTGAGCTATTAGACTTGAAACATTAGTCTTGGGAACCCATAGCTTCTTGTTGACTGGCCTATGATGGTTGGGTCTTGATTGATGGTGAGTCTGATAATGAACAAAGCTAGGATAACCATACACCTTATAGCAGAAGGGCTTCAGGTGGCCAAGTTTTCCACAGTAATGGCATCTCCATCTTTGATGTTTCCCTTTCTGTTGTCTTTCCTTCTGATGTTATGATATGTGATGTGACATTGCAGGTTTGTTATCAATATGGCTGCACTTAGGTTTGGATTTAGATTTGCCATTTTTGTAACTGCTATCAGCCTTAGATTCATTGAACCCAATGCCAGATTTGTCTCCTATTGGTTGACCAGTCTGGAGAATCTTGTCTAAGATGTCAGATTCATTACTAAGCATTCTTACATACTTGGTCATCTCATCTAGTTTGGAATTCAAGAGTACAACTTCAGTTTTCAACTTGGAGATGGTTTCCACATGTTCCCCCTTTTCACTTTCCAGCTGAGCTATCACTTTCTTCTGGTTTTCAACTTGTTTTCACACTTCTCCACTTTTGTGACACAACTCTCTGTAGGTAGTGGCCAACTCTTCAAAGGTTACTTCATCATCACTTGTCTCCTCATCAGAATCCCATCTTCCTGTCAATGCAGTCACATGATTTGCAGCTTCTTCTGTTTCACTTTCATCAGACCAAGAGGCAACAGGACTCCTCTTCTGTTTCTTGAGATAGGTCCCACATTCAGTTTTAATGTGACCATACCCATCACATTCATAGCACTGAACTCCTTTTCCTTCTTTGGGCTTTTCTTCTGGTCTTGATCTTCTTCCAATATTGTTGGATTTACTGATGTCAAATGTGATGTTCTTGACATTTGCCTTAGATCTTACATCCATCTTTTTCATAAGTCTGTTGAACTGTCTTCCCAGCATTGCTACCTCATTTGCCAGATCTTCATCAATCTCATTTGCCTGCTTTGATACCAATTGAAATTCTGGTATCAGATATGAGATGTCGAAGGTAATGTCACGACACTAATATCTGAGTAACACAAACAGGATAAAGATAAAGAATGGTAATGCAAAAGACACAAGCAATTGTTAACCCAGTTCGGTGCAACTCACCTACGTCTGGGGGCTACCAAGCCAGGAAGGAAATCCACTAAATAGAATCAGTTCAAAGACTCTCAGTACACTTCAACAAGTTACAGTCTTTCTCACCTAATCTCTACCCGTGCAATTTCTACCTAAGCACTCTTAGATATGAGAACCCACTCACTCCCCCTCAATCACACCTGTGATTTTAAACAACAATTCCTTGTGAAAAGAAGACACTTTTCAATAACACACACTTGATTTTACTTCACAACTTCAATCAAGTAGACACACACTTGATCTTGCTTAACAACTTTGATCAAGTAGACACACACTCTTGCTTACAAGCTTAGAGTGAAAAATTACAACTCACAAATCAGACCAATTCAATCATCTATGGATGAATTGAATGGATTACAAGTCTCACGACTAAATATGACATAAACCCTTATATTCTCTCAATATTTCGTTCAGTATTGGTTGGTGTGTTCAATCAGGTTTTCCAAGTCCCTTTTTATAGAAGCTTTCAGCTGGGCTTGGACATCTTGAAAACCCTAAAACTATTTTCCAATTAAATCTTCTCATGTCAGCTGGTTAGATCTCCTTGGAAAATAAGTAAATCAGGTTGAAATCAATGATTGAATGTGCCTTCAAATCAGATCTTCAATCATACATAGATTGCCATTAAATGCGCAATCACATAACACATAACATTTACCCTGAATGTTCTGTGTACCTGATGTCATGACATCAGGTCTGATATCCTGGAACAATCTTGCATAATTCCATTTATAATTTCCAGCAGGTACATAATATCAGATTTCATGACATCGTGTATGACATCCTGAAACTATCCTGCATAATTATGTTTTTAAACTCCAGCAGGTACATAGATATCTTATGTTAAGACATCACATGCAACATCTTGTGAACATTCTTTGTTTTACCAAAATTGTTGCCAACACTTAGAACCAACAGGGTGAAAACTCAAATCCACCAAAATGAATGATTGATCTTGATGATTACTTGATCCATCCATTGACCTTTCTTTGTGTTTTCCTTGTGTGTGGTTGATTGCATTCATGCATACATGTGCATTATAACATTCATCACAGAAAGAAAATTTCAAGGAACTAAGGTCGTATTTGAAAATATTTTTAGACCATGGATTCCGGACAAAGGAACACTAAGAAGTACAGTTTCAGATGTCCAGACTTGAAAGAGTTAAGGAAGCTAGCATCTTTTGTCGTTGATCCTATGGATTTCAAAGGACGTCATGGAAAGCTTTTATCTGTATTATATGCTGATGTGGTTGAAGGACTCTTGAGTGTCTTGGTCCAGTTTTATGATCCTCTCTTTCGATGCTTCACTTTTATTAATTATAAGCTCATGCACATGTTAGAGGAGTATTACCATATCTTGAGTATACCTATATCTAACAAGGTACCTTTCAGTGGATTAGAGGAGATTCCGGAATCCCAATTCATAGTTCATGCTCTTCATTTGAAGAAATCTGAGGTTGATGCCAATATGACGAAGAAATGAGGGATTCAAGGTCTTACTTTTGAGTTTGTGATTGGGATAGCTACCACTTTTACTCAAGTTGGTAGTATGTACCCTTTCAAAGCCATCTTTGTCTTGCTTATCTATGGTTTAACATTGTTCCCAAACATTGACAATTTTGTTGGTGTTAACGCCATTAGAATCTTCTTGATTGGGAATCATGTTCCGACTTTGTTGGGTGACACATATTTCTCTCTACATCTAAGGAATTATAAGGGTAGTTGAACCATTGTGTCTTGCGTTCCTCTTATGTACAAGTGGTTTATTTCACACTTGGCTCAGACACAAGTCTTCTTGGATAACAAATAATGTCTACGGTGGTCTCAGAGACTTGTGTCTATCACTAATGATGATATTACTTGGTATGATTATGCATTTGATGGCTTGGAGATTATTGACAGTTGTGGTGAATTCTCTAATGTGACTCTTATTCGTACACACAAGGAGGAATAAACTATAACCCTACTTTGGCTCGTCCTCAACTTGGGTTCCCCTTGAAGGATAAACCTAATAACGTTCAGTTAGAGGGTCTGTCCTATCAAGAGGGTAAATATCCCCAAAATTTGAAGAGTAGGATGGTGCGTGCTTGGTACAATGTTCATAGGAAGGGAAGAGCCGAGCTTGGACCGTGCTTTTGTGTAGCTTTGGAATCTTACACTAGTTGGGTGAAGAAGAGAGCTTTGGAGCTTAAGATGTCGTACGCCTGCGAAAGACCTATGTTTATGGTTGTAGCTGATCCATCAACTCTCCCTAACCAAGAAGTAGAGGAGTTATACGATGCACTAGCTAAGATGAAGCAAGAGAGGGACCTTTAGGAAGAACATTCCATCCTTTGAATCGAAAGCACGTGGAGTTGCAACTTGAGTTGAAAGACAAAGATGCACTCATCGAGATTCTTGAAGAGCGTGCAATAAAGAGAAAAAGAGACAGCTAAATGATTTATTTTCCTCTAGTATTCCTCAGCCTTCCGGTGCATGGAAGAAGATCATCGATCAGCTCATCATCGAGAAAACTCAGATGAAAACCACTTATGAGTCAGAGATCAAATGCACCCGAAGGAAGTACATGCCCTTGGCTAGTTCAGTTGATTCAGTTTCTAGGGATCCTTAGGATGATACTTTCCTTTTCTCTTGTATTTGTATTTTTGGTTTCTAAAATTGTACTCAGTGTAATCCTTCCAAAATTTTATGAATAAAAAGAGATTTTATGGTCAATTCCAAATATTATTATTGAAGTATTTTCAAGTAAGGCTTTGAATATTCCTTGAAATAATAAAATAAAAACATTGTATTTCATGTATCATTTGCATAGCAGGTTTTTTGCCTTCTAGCCCTTCGGCCAGATGTCTCATTGTTCTTCATCTTTGTATCAGACAAGTTGACTCATCAATACGATACTCACTCTAATCATTAACAAATAATGGATCAGATAGAATAAAAGAACTGAGAGCTCAAGCAAGAAGTTTCCAGAATCACCGCTCTGATGGAGTCATTCATTGTTGCTCAGAATCAACCGACTCCAACTCCTACAACTCCTCAAAGGACTGTCATCTCAGAGGTCGTCTCAATGCCAGTGTTTGTGGTTCCTTCCATCCAGCCTGCACAAGCTATACCTGTCGGATCCTCGTGGGGAATGCCTCAAAATTTTGTGCCTGAAGGTTATGCTCCAACTGTTGCTCCTATGTCGGCATCTCGCCCGGTCATGTCAATACCTCCTCCCGTGGTGCATGTTATGCCATGTGTTAAAGAAATCATTTATCATTCTGAGCCATCTGAGGACCCTGATATGTACGAGAAAATGGATGAAATGAAAGACCGATTTCAATACCTGAAAAAAGAATTGAAGACCCTGAGGGGTAAAGATCTATTTGGGAAAAATGCTGCTGAATTTTGCTTAGTGCCCAACGTAAAAATACCTATTAAATTTAAGGTCCCAGACTTTGAGAAGTATAAGGGGAATACTTGTCCTTTGAGCCATCTTGTGATGTACGCCCGCAAGATGTCGACCCAGACAGATAATGATCAGTTGCTTATCGATTATTTTTAAGACAGTTTGATCGGTGTCGCGCTTCAGTGGTATATGGGTTTAGATAGTGCTAGTGTTTGTACTTTCAACGACTTAGGCGAGGCCTTCGTCAAGCAGTAAAAGTACAATGTAAATATGGCTCATGATCGTGATCAGTTGCGGTCCATGTCTCAGAAGGATAAGGAGACATTTAAAGAGTACGCACAGAGGTGGAGAGAGCTTGCTTCTCTAATTAGTCCTCCATTGGAAGATAAGGAGATGACGAAGATCTTCCTCAAAACTATGAGTTCATTCTATTATGAGCGTATGATTTCCAGTGCTCCCAATGACTTCACTGAAATGGTGAACATGGAGATGCGTTTAGAAGAAGGTGTTAGAGAGGGCCGTTTGTCTAAAGAAGAAGCATCTACGAGCAAGAAGTTTGGAGATAGTTTCTCTAAGAAGAAGGAAGGGGAAACCAATTCAGTATCTATGGGGAGGCAAAGGAGGCCTCATGTGAGGAAAAATTCCAGATCTCAACATCATCATCATCAAGTATCCTTTGTCATTCAAATATTTACCAACAATTATGTTATTAAATCAACACCATTTCAACAACAACACACTCACAACAATCATAATTTCAATAACAACCAGCATAATAATTTTGAAAGGAAGAAGGTCACTTTTGATCCTATTCCAATGACATATGCAGAACTGTATCCTTCTCTTGTCGTCAAGAATTTGATCCAACCGAGAAATCCTCCAGATACACCTGAGCCTCTACCATGGTGGTACAAGCCCGATGAACATTGCGCTTTTAATCAAGGGGAACCTAACTATGACATCAAGAATTGTTATCCATTGAAGTATGAAGTCTAGAAATTAATCAAAGGTGGGATGGTGTACTTTGAGGACCGCACACCAAATGTCAAAGCTAATCCTTTGCTCGCACATGGAAATTCTTCTGTGAATATTGTAGATGGTTGTCCTGGTAAATTCAGAGTTTTTGATGTTCATCATATCCAAAGGTCTTTGGTGGAGATACATATAACTCTGTGTTTGATCAGTGATTATGAACATGACCATGATGGTTATGTTATCTGCAGTGTTAATCTACGACGACGTGTGATTGTCAAGAGAGACATTCAAAAGTTGATGGATGAAGGTGTTATTCAGATCAACCAATCAAGAGATATGGGTAATGATATTAATGTAATTGTGCCAATATTCAAGACTCATGAGCGAGTAGTAATCTAGTTTGACACCAGCAAAAGAGATAATAGTTCGGTATCGCTGTTGGTAATACGGTTAGAGGGCCCAGTCCTGTATGCATCCGATAAAGTTGTACCTTACAAATATAATGCTACTATGATTGAAAAGGGGAAAGAGGTTCCTCTTCCCACAACAAATTCAGTAGTGAGCATTGTTGATGTTGTTAAAGTGACCCGAAGCGGTCGTGTATTTGGTCTGGTATCCACGAAGGTTGAGGAGGATGTTGTGGTTGATAAGAAGGCGAATGTTCCTTTGGTTAGTCCTGTTAACATTCAAATTGGTTAGTCTGGTGAATCCAGTGTGTTGAATGTTAAGGATGATAATGATGAGGTTCTCCAATTGATTAAGAAGAGTGAGTTCAATGTTGTGGAGCAGTTTCTCCAAACACCATCCAATATCTCTGTCTTATCTTTGTTGATGAATTCCAAAGTGTACCGAGATGTGTTGTAGAAGGTGCTTGAGCAAGCATATGTTGAACAGGATATCACGATTGATCAGCTTGATCATATTGTTGCCAATATCACTTCATGCAATAATTTGAGTTTCTGCAATGAAGAGCTTCCCGAGGAAGGCATAAATCATAACTTGGCCCTCCATATATCCATGAATTGTAAAGAAGATGCTCTTTCCAATGTTTTGGTAGATACTAGTTCATCTCTAAATGTTCTACCCAAATATACTTCAGCAAGGTTATCATATCAGGGTGCACCCATGAGGTACAATGGTGTGGTTGTGAAAGCATTCGACGATTCTCGTAAAACTGTCATTGGAGAAATGGACCTCCCAGTCAAGATTGGTCAGAGTGATTTCCAGATTACTTTCCAAGTAATGGATATTCACCTTGCCTATAACTATTTATTGGGAAGGCCATGGATTCACGAGGCTAGTGTTGTCACATCGATGCTACATCAGAAACTCAAATTTGTTAAGAATGGTAAGCTGGTTGTTGTGGGAGGAGAGAAAGCGTTGTTGGTAAGCCATTTGTCGTCTTTCACATATGCTGGAGCTGAAGAGGAGATTGGAACTCCGTTTCAAGGTTTATCAGTATCTAATGATGTTCAGAAGACTGAGGTATCCATCTCTTCCTTGAAAGATGCACAAGAAGTTGTTCAGGCTGGTGGCACAGACAAGTGGGGTCATGTCGTAGAAGTCGCCGAGAACAAGAACAGGGTTGGTATGAAATTTTAGCAAATGTCGTTCCAAGGAGATGTCAAAGATATGCAACCAATTTTCTGCAGAGGAGGGTTCATTCACAAAGAAGAACAACACTCAGTTGCTATTATTCATGAAGACGAAGATGAAGAAGATTGTGCCAACTTTGTAACTCATGGGCAAACTTATAACAATTGGGTTGCTGTTGATGTTCCTATCATTGTTCATCGTTCAAATTAATATGTATTATTTTTTATAGAAAAATACTTCTCCTATGCCTAAGGGAGAAGTGAAACATTGTTGGACATTTTCAAATTATCATCAATAAAATGCAATTTTATTCATCCACATTTATGTTGTTTTTACTTTTTGTTATTACTTTTTGCTTTTTCTGAAAATGGCAATCACAAAAAACATAAATAAGAAATAATTTTTCCTATATCTGCATAATATTTGTTTGCACTTCATATTTCTAAAATCAAAATATCAAATCATTATGCAGGTTGCTTTTCAAACCCATTGAATATAATGATCCTACTCTCTCTCCAAACTTTGATTTCCCTGTGTTCGAAGTAGAGGAAGAGATTGATGATGAATACGTTTCTGATGAGTTATCATGTTTTCTTGAGCACAAGGAAAGAACCATTCAGCCGTTTGAAGAGCAGATTGAGAAGATCAACTTGGGTTCCAAAGATGATATCAAGAGTCAAGATTGGGTCGCAGCTTCGTCCAAATATTAAGAAGGGGTTGGTTGAGCTTCTTCGAGAATATTCTGATGTGTTTTCTTGGTCTTATCAAGATATGCCAGGTCTTGATACTGATATTGTGGAGCATAGATTGCCTTTGAAGCCCGCATGCCCGCCAATCAAGCAGAAATTGAGAAGAACTCATGTTGATATGGTAGTGAAGATCAAAGAGGAAGCCCAAAAGTAGATTGATGTCGGTTTCCTTGTTACCTTCGAATATCCGCAATGGGTGGCCATATTGTGCTTGTTCCTAAGAAGGATGGAAAATTCCACATGTGTTTTGATTATAGAGATTTGAATAAAGCCAATCCAAAAGATAATTTTCCTCTATCACACATTGGTATATTGGTGGATAATACAACTAAGTCCAATATATTCTCTTTTATGGATGGATTTTCCGGTTATAATCAGATTAAGATGGCACCCGAAGATATGGAGAATACCATATTCATTACACCTTGGGGAAAATTCTACTATCGAGTGATGCCCTTCGATTTAAAGAATGCTGGTGCAACATACCAGAGAGTTATGACCACTCTTTTCCATGATATGATGCATAAAAAGATCGAGGTCTATGTTGATGATATGATTGCCAAATTAAAGACTAAAGATGAGCATGTTGAACATTTATTGAATCTATTCCAGCATTTGAGGAAGTATAAACTCTGCTTGAATCCCAATAAGTGTATGTTTATTGTTTTCTCTAGTAAGTTGTTGGCCTTTATTGTCAGCAAGAAGGGTATTGAAGTTGATCCTACCAAGGTCAAAGTAATACAAGAGATGCCTGCACCTAAAACTGAGAAGTAGGTCAGAGGTTTTCGTGGCCGCTTGAACTATATCGCATATGACTGCCACATGTGTGCCCATATTCAAGCTCCTTTGGAAAGATCAGTCCTGTGATTGGACCAAAGATTGTTAGAAAGCTTTTGACAGTATCAAAGAATATCTGCTTGAGCCTCTGATTCTGTCTCCACCTAAAGAAGTAAGACCTTTAATCATGTATTTGACTGTACTTGAAGAGAGTATGGACTGTGTTCTTGGTCAGCAAGATAAATCTGGTAAAAAAGAATATGCTATTTACTACCTTAGTAAGAAGTTCACCGATTGTCAGTCTCGGTATTCTATGGTTGAGAAGACATGTTGTGCTTTGGCTTGGGCTGCTAAGCGTCTGCGCCAGTATATGTTAAATCATACTACTTGGTTGATATCCAAGATGGATCCAATCAAGTACATATTTGAAAAGCCTATTTTAACTGGGAGGATTGCCCATTGGTAGATGTTGTTATCTGAGTATGATATTGAATATCGGGCTCAAAAAGCGATTAAAGGTAGTATCTTGGATGACCATTTGGCTCACCAACCTATTGATGATTATCAGTCAGTATAATTTGATTTCCTTGACAAAGAGATTTTGTATTTGAAGATGAAAGATTGTTATGAATAATTGCTTGAAGAAGAGCCAAAATCTGGTTCCCGTTGGGGCATGGTATTTGATGGAGTTGTTAATTCTTATGGTAATGGCATTGGGGGTAGTGATTATTACTCCTCAAGGCACTCATTTTCCATTTACAACTAGATTGACCTTCAAATGTATGAATAATATGGGTGAGTATGAAGCTTGCATTATGGGGCTCAAAGAATCCATTGATCTTAGGATCAAATATCTTGACGTCTATGGATATTCAGCTTTGGTGGTTAACCATATCAAAGGTGAATGGGAGATGAATCAACCCGGTTTGATACCGTATAGATATTATGTGAGGAGGATATCAACTTTTTTTACAAAGGTTGAGTTTCATCATATCCCTCGAGATGAAAACCGGATGGAAGATGCTCTTGCAACATTGGCTTCCATGATTATGGTGAAGTATTGGAATGAAGTTCCCAATTTGACTGTGATGCATCTTGATAGGCCAGCTAATGTGTTTGCTATTGAAGAAATCAAAGATGATAAGCCATGGTATTATGATATCAAATGTTTCCACCAAAGTCAGATTTTCCCGCCTGGGGCATCTTTGAAAGATAAGAAGACTTTGAGAATATTAGCTGGCAACTTCTACCTTAATGGTGATGTGTTTTATAAGAGAAACTTCGACATGGTTTTGCTCAGATGCGTGGATAAACACGAAGCATACCTATTGATGAAAAAAGTCCATGAAGGTTCCTTTAGTACTCATTCCAATGGACATGCTATGGCAAAGAAGATGCTGAGAGCATGTTGCTTGGAAAGTCATTTTTTATGGTGAAAGATTATAGGTCATTTTTTATGTGCTCTAGATAGGAGGTCAACTTCCAAGAACCATAACTTGCTCAATTTTTATAATATGAAGATGATCCAAGTTTCATGATCAAATTCAAGATGTCTTCTTCAACTTTGATTCTTTGAGAAAGGTCAAATTCCACTTGCAAGGGCATGTGCCATGGAGAAACATTATAGGTCTATTTGGGTCCTTATCATTGAACAAACAATTTTCCTCAACTTCTAAGATCCATAACTCCATCATGCAAGATCCAAATGGTGTTGAATTTGTGACCAAATTTAACATAGTTGAAAGCGGTACAACTTTGTAGAAGGAACCAAAGTCATTTGAAGCTCATAGCAAAAGTTATTCAAGGTGGAAAAAGGGGTCATTTTACTTTTAACTTAGAAAATTTCCAAGTATGTTTGATTCCTCCAACTTCAAGGTCAAAATTCATCATGTTCTAAGCTTCAACTGGAAAAAGTACCAACATCAAAGTTGTACCCCATGATGCTAGATTTCCAAAGAGACCAAGATCATTCCGTTTGGACAAGAATTGAGGGACTTGCACATGGTTTCTTTACATGGCCCAATTTGGCAACTTTTGAACTAAAATATTACAAACCTTTGCATGGCTTCATGTTATGATCTCAGCATCATCTGTTCACGAATTTGGACTGATTGCAATGATCATTTGGGTGTAAACACATGCCCATGCACCCATCCATATGATTTTCTATTTTTGGATTCAAATTTGAAAGGTGTATAAATTATATTGCATTGCCTATAAATTGAACTCCATAGCCTCAGAATTGAGGGGAACCCTTGGCCAAGATGTACAAATCAATCTCAGAACCCCATTTCATAGAATACCTTGAAGATTTCATTGAAATCGATCTTCTAGTTCAACTTTTGTTTCTGAACTAGAACTACAAGGATCCACATCCCTTTTGATTCTGATCATCTCCTGCAAGCATGAGGAAGCAAGACCAAGTGGAATTGCATCAAGATCGAGCTTCAAAACCACTGTCCAAAGGTGAATTTTCCAGAACTTTAACTCTTCAATTCTCTCTCATTTCTTAATATTTTGGCTTGTTTTGTGGTCTCCTGAAGCCCTACCAATGTAGGCATTGATATTGAGTTGCTTTGAGGTTGAACCGAACCAACTCAATTTTGGAACCTCAATTTTCAACTCCACATTTCTCATTATAGAGTGAGAGTTGGAAAAATTGGAGGTCATATTTGGAACCCTCATGATTTTCTCTTCAAGTTGATGTATGATCCATTTATTTTGGTGCCGTTTTTGTTGGACCAATCTAGTGAGTGTGGCCGGAGAAGATGACCTGAGCTAGGGTTCCGGTGGTGCGCTAGTGCAGTCCCGGTCATCTGATCCAGTGACCATATTCTAATCTGGTCCCTTGATTGTGAATACCACTTGTACATGGGCGTTGACTGATGACCATGGTAGATGATACGCGCTTGGCCATCAGATCTGTCACCTCAATTAAAGAGGGAATTCTGATGACCCTTATTTTTTCTGATTTAATTAATTTTCCAATTTAATTTTTAAAATAAAATTTTCTCATTTAATTCACTATAATTTTAATCCAAAAATTATGGGACTTTCACCAAAATTTCCCAAATAAATTCCTCTTCCAATTTCTGAATTAAAATTAATTTTTGGATTGAGTTTGATATTTTTGGTGAACTTTTTTATTTTTGACTTGTTTTTAATTTATTTAAATACTTCTGATTTTTTAAAAATGTCAAAAAAATTAGTCAAAGGTCCTTTTACCTTGCTTGACCTATGATAAATCTCTTGGCCATTTCTTTGGTGATTTGAAGGGATTTGAGGTTTTTCCCCTTTTAAAATGCATTTTTCTTCATTTAAAAATTGATTTAAATTGTTTTAATTGCTTTAATATTTTATTGAGCTATTTTATTGACTTTGTGTTAACTCAACTTCTGTTTGGCCTTGATCTTGGTTGAATTGTACATTAATTTGATCAATACCATTGGATTTAGCGGGTTAATGAAGTTTGAACTTCATCCTTCAAAATGAATGGATGGTATTGATCAAATGAAGTTCATCCCTTGATCAATTTGGGTTCCCTTTCACTTCATCTCTTTATGTTCACCCCTTTTATTTCCCTATCCTTCATTGGCCAATGATTTCTCGTCGATGAAATGCTAGTTTATTCATCAATGACCTTGTGTCAGATGAATCAACATGAGCTTGATTGAGATAGGTCTATCCCTCTTATTTTTGTGTGTGGCATGCTTTAGGAGCTTGGTCTTGATACCTTGGCTAATGTCATTCATCTGATACAAGCTAGAGCAATTCTTTTTGGCTTTATCTGATACACTTTGTCTTTGTGCTTAAGAGGTTATTTTGATCTTATTGTTTCTATCTAATGCTTTCTCTGTAAGCATGTTTCAAGGAATATTTCATCGGATACTTCTCAAGGACATTGAAGACTGCTTGCTTGGGGGTGCTTGCTTGGATGTTTGGTTATATTTATTTGATGCCATTGGTCTTCTTATTATTTGGTTGGATTATTATGCTTTGTTGCTTGCTTGAAAATCTAAAGGAAATGGGTTTTTATATGACACTTTTGTCTTGTGGGTGCTTCCCATTGGTTAGATCTTTTCAATTCTAAACTTTTAAATCTTTTCTAGGATAATCCCTTCATCTCCTCCTCCTTCTTAAATTTCAAAATCTCTCCCTCATTTTCAAAACTTCTTTGCTTGTGATTTTCAACTTAGACTTGTTTTATTGAGTACAGACCTTGGCCTTATGCCATTGATTTTCAAAATAATTTCTTAATCAAACTTGTAAATGAACTTAATCAAATTGACATTATTTTCAAAAAGACAAAAAATAACTAACAACCTCATCTAATTATTTTGGCCGCTATGTGCCTTTTTCTTTTAACCTTTTTCAAAAGAGAGCATTTATATTTGAGTTATCTTTGGTTGAGATATGATTCTCCAATTCCATGATATATTGATTGTAAAACTCTCCATTTATTAGGGGTTAGTGGCATACTTGTTGATTGAATCCAAGTTGGAGTCTTCCCTCTTAAATGTTGAAAAGCCCTCATTATCGGTGGATGTTTGGTTGAGTATTCTCCCATTTATAACAAAAGATCTTTAAGCTTTTGTTAAAATCAATCCACCTATCTTTGAAACTTTTACTACGAACTACGAGGTTTTTATCTCTCATTTTTATGTTGGTATGTAGGTATAAGACGAAAGATCTTGTCAAATACAAAATGTAAATAATGAATTCTTTTCTTATCCACTCATTCTACTTTTTAGCAAACATCTTTTTCAA
This sequence comes from Lathyrus oleraceus, assembly GCF_024323335.1. Classification (NCBI taxonomy): domain Eukaryota; kingdom Viridiplantae; phylum Streptophyta; class Magnoliopsida; order Fabales; family Fabaceae; genus Lathyrus; species Lathyrus oleraceus. The sequence goes on from NC_066585.1 coordinate 404,281,532, forward strand.
CTAAAACACTTGCACACAAAAAGGGCTCCCTAGGAGTACCTATGACACTTTGGGTGCTAATACCTTCCCTCTGTGTAACCAACCCCCTTACCTGTAATCTCTGACATTTTTTTAGTTTTGATTTGAAAACTTATTATCTTTGGGTTTTGTTCGTACTTTTCCCTTTTCCTTTGGAAACAATAAAAGCGCGGTGGTGACTCTGGTTTTATTGACGTTGAGCTAACCCATAGCTCAGTGGTCATGAATTTACCGCTACACCTACTTTTTGTTTTATTTCTTTTGCATTTTTTAAATCAAATTAAAATGTCTTTTTTTTATGATTTTGTTAGCATTTAGTTCTTGCTATTTAATTCATTTGTAATTTTATTTTTCCACTTATGTTTCGAGTTCGATCATTGTAATTATGCAATTTTATAGATTAAATAAAGTGTGATATACGTGTGAATTTTTATCTATTTTCTTTGGTTTAATTTCATTGCTAAACATCGGATTTTTAATCAGTGGTTTTGACATTTCCCATGTAGTTATGTCGCCGATTTTCATTGATTGTATTTCGCCGCGTTATGACCCTTTGCATACGATATCCCATTTACTGTTTATACGCACAAACCAACTTTGAGCATATTACGTAGTGTTTTGCTTTCACTTTTGAATTTCCATTATGCCTTGCACGTCCTTGCGTTGTGTGACATTGATTCGCATCCCCGAACCACGATCTTAATCCGTGCACACTTCATTTCTACTTCTTTCGATTTAATTACTATGAACGTGTGTTATACATATGATGTTGTGTTGCTATCTTCGATTCACATGACTTACTCTTGGTCCTTCTTACAATGAGACCGTTTCCTTGTGCACATGCACTCATTTACTTACGTTTGTTGATTGGGTTTCGATTTAATTGTTTCATTATCTCATAACCCCATTTGACAAAATGCACCCCCATTCTTATTACGTGTAATGATTTTATCACTTTATTTATTATTTGTTTGTTTAGTTTAGTTTCTAACACAAGATTAAAATCAACCATTTCTCAAAAAGGAACAAAAATAAATAATCTTTCCAACGTCGAGTATTTTCTCAAATCAAATCGTTTCAAACCCTTCTTATCCCAATCCATTTATATCCTTTCCAAACTTTCAAACCTTTCATTCAAACTTTTGAAATCGATCATCAAATGTTTGATCCAACGTCAAGCCATTTTCAAAATGAAAACAAAAAAAAATACTTAATATTTATCGAACACTTTTTAATAAAGATGAAAACGGAACATGTTGGATACCACGAGCTTCTGAGACTAAGATTCGAGACGGATATCTCTCCCATCTTAGCTCTCACAATCATTCAAAATTGTCAACACGGTTTCTTCAAACCTTTTCTCAATCAAATATCAAAACATCTAAGAGATATAAAATACTTTTGCAAATAAGATAGAAATGGAACACAGTGGATGCGATGAGCTCCTGAGGCTAGGTTTCAAGATGGATATCTCGCCCATCCAAGTTCTCTCCATTACTCAAAACACAGTCCAACTAATCAAACTCTTTTCTCGCCGCCATGCGATTGATGCTCAAACCCCTTGTTTTATAAGTGAAAGGTATTTTGTCTCAAGACGATGAAAAACAATATTTTGTCCACTTGAACATGTGAGTAAGCTTGCGACGTTGCCCGTGAATGTTGATTTGTAAATCGATTAGGTCATGATGCAAATGTTCCTTTCTCCACTTGTTTTGGGTAGCCAACAATGTTTTCATCATTGACACAAAGTAGCTTTCGCTAAAATCGAACAACAAACAAACATTTTCTACCCATAACTACATAAGCCTCGAGTTCTCTATTGCATCCATAGATGCATAGGAGCAGGATTTGTAAATCTTGTCAGGCCCATTAACAAAATTTAGGTTTAGTTCATTTCTTCGCACATTAATAAAAATCCAAAAACATTTCCGCTTTTCTTTTGTTTATATTCTTCTTTCCCTTCTAAAAACTAGAGAATCCTAACATTTCTAAGTTAACACTAACACATACAACTAACCTTACGGTTTCAATTGAGTACAACGGACGTGAGGGGTTCTAATACCTTCCCATTGTGTAATCGAATCTCGAACCCTGATTTGGTTGTGACGACCATAATCATTGTCGTTCTTTCTTGGGATTTATCGATATTTACCCTTTCCTTTTTAGGAATACACAAAGTTCGGAGGCATGTTAGCTAGCAAACTTCGACCACGCCGAAGGGAGAAATCAGGACAGCAGAGATGCAGTCGAAAATGGTTCGACGGTCAGGTAGAAACTAAGTTAGGTCAAAGTGAAGTCGATAAAGGGGGTGATCCTGTCAAATTCGATGTGAAACGTGCCATGATGGATACAAATCATTGGAATCAGAACGTGGGAAGTTACTAGAGACGTGGGTTGAAAGGCTCTGACACATGACGTATCATGAATGAATCACATCCTCCTAGAAGTTATTTTTTGTTACTATTTAAGTAGATGTGATTTTCATTTCTTGAGGGGGAATTTGTAACATTGCAATAGGAAAACACTTGAAGTATCAAGCGTCTAAGATAAAAGAGTTAACTTCCTCCAAAATGTACATCTACTTCCATATTTATTTTCAAACCGTTTAATTTATCAAGTTATTTCATTTGTTTTGTTCATTTACGTATTTATCTTGCTTTTACCGTTTTACTTTTACTGCACTTTCATTGCAAACCTTTTACTTATTGTTCTATTGTTCCAAACACTTTACCAATAAACACACCATATACTTAACACATATTAGTCTAGGACTTTGTAGCTGGTCCTGCAAGTAAACCTCGATAGGAAGGCTAGAGATTGCTCGCACGTGGTGAACAAATTGGCACACCAGGTGGGACACGTTGTGTTTATTATATGCAATTACATAGTGGCAAAATGGTATTACCGCGTCCAAATGAAGAAACGTCTTAGGGAGGAGACACAGTTGTGTCGCAAGTGACCGATGTTGGTTCCATATTGTGTTCGATATATGCAACTATTTAGTGGCAAAATGGTATCACCACGTCCAAATGAAGAAACGTCTTCGGGAGGAGACACAGTTGTGTCGCAAGCAACTGATGTTAATTCCGGCACTATACCTGCGGTTTTGACTGCATATAATGGACAAATTTCAACACCGCATCAACCTAAAACTTCAAGGTCGGCAACGATAGAGACTTCAAGGAAATACATGCCCAGTTTTACAGTGTCCACGTATAGAATGTTGGGAATGCCAACTGATTTTATGGCAAGTATGCATGATACCAGTTCGACATTTGGCGAAACTCCATTGTCTCTATTTCCATGCTACTAGGGGTTAGGATCTTTGGCAAACCAATTTGGTCGACTCCGGGTCTAGGATTGTCATTCAGTCAATCCCAACTTTCATGTCAAGTTTCATCGCAGTCATTAGACAATAGATGGATGAAAGCAATCACGAAATGGTCCACATGCTGGCTTAGCAAATGGGTACCATACTTAGACCTTTAATTTAGGATTCAACTCAGAGTTACCAATAACCGGCAACTCAAATGACCCAAATAGGGGATTTCCTAGGGGCTCCTAGAGCACAAGTTCGTCAGACTCCCCCACCTCGACCTCAACCGGAAACCCAGGTCTGACATGAGGAGATGGTAGACAAAACGATTGAACAAAAAGACCAGGAAGTCGAACCAATACCTAGGGTGGCTCGAAGGCCTCCCATTGTATTAGTTAACAAAAATCAAGATCCCGACCATGTGGTCAGGAAGATTCGATAAGAGGCAACGGTTGGGGAGAAGAACTTATAAGCTATTATCGAACGGATCATAGTTCAAAATGGGATAAACCCGGGCCTATAAAGGCTGACATATTCATCTCCCTTACCAGATTTTGTTTTACAAACAAAATTGCCTAGGGGGTGGAAGGTTCTAAAATTCACCAAGTTCGCCGGAAACACCAAAGAGTTTACCGTCAAACATGTTGCCAGATATCAAACCGAAGCTGGCGACATAGCAAATAATGAGGATTTGAAGTTGAAATATTTTTCAAGCTCACTTACAAAAAATGCGTTCACGTGGTTTACAACACTATCTCCACAATCCGTCCAAACGTGGACGCAATTAGAGAGGTTGCTCCATGAACATTTTTACATGGGGCAGTCAAAAATAAGTCTGAAAGAACTAGCCAACGTCAAACGAAACACTGCTGAGTTAGTCGATCAGTACCTCAACAACTTTAGACGTTTGAAGGTTAGATGCTTTACTCAAGTCCTTGAGCACGAATTAGTCGAAATAGCCGCATGGGGTATAGACTATTATATCATAAAGAAGTTAGATACATAGTATCTGAGGGATATGGCGCAATTAGTTGATAGGGTTCGACCTATCGAACACTTGAAAGTCAAAAAGACCAAAACTAGTTGATACCATAAGAAAGAGAAAGTGTCTTATATAGCAATTGATGAATACTCTTATGACGCTGAAGAGTTTTTCGACGAAAGTGAAGTCAACGTGGCTGAACTTAAGCTTGGACCTCCTTAAACATGTAAAGTATTAAAACCATCAAACAATAAAAGTCCTATCAAAGCAAAAAAAACTGATAAATACGTTGCTAAAACTTACATGTTTGATGTGTCTAAGTGTGATGAGATCTTTGATTTGTTAGTTAAAGGTGGACAAATTATTGTTCCTTAGGGTTTAAAGGACCCCCCTTTAGAACAGAAAAAGAAAAGGGGATTTTGTAAGTTTCATAACTTTCTTGGTCATAAAACTTATCAATGTGTTATTTTCAGGGATTTGGTGCAAAAGGCTTTGAAAGAAGACATACTTCAATTTGGTGAAAGGCCAAATATGCAAGTGAACTTTGATCCTCTAAAGGTTGAAAAAGCCTTATACTCTGAAACCTTTGAATGCATGATGGTGGAGACTACTGATGGTATCATAGAGTCTTTGGATGCTGAGTCTTTAGCTGAATTCTTTGAGGTATTGATGGTTGAAACTATTGATGGTTTCGACAAGAGGGCTGAAGATGAACTAAAAGTGGTTTATCCTCAAGCAGGTGAAGACCTAACAAATTACCAAGAGAAATGCAAAGTGAGTGGGTCAAAAGCGGTACTATGCCCAAGGTGTAACATTGTATTCGAGGAGAAAGACGCTGAAAGATTTGAAGCTGACAAAAAGAAGGAACAAAAAGAAGAGAAGTATGTCATCCCCAGATTTGTGTTTGACAAACGTGGAGCACCATGCCGAAACGAAGAATACATGAGACAATTCCAGCAGCCTCGACCAAAGACTTCCCTTTCGCCATCAGATATACCACAAGAGAAGTAGGTTGGGTCGATGAACCAGAAGGGGGACAAGAGGCCGAAGTGGAGAGTGCTCGATTTGGAAAAAGAGGCAAAACATCCAGAGAAGAAGGTTGACCAAGTGGTTATGTGGTTTCTCCTAACTACAAGGGAAAGAACCCCATGACTAGAACGTAGTGGAGGCGTTACCAACGAAATAAGAAAGTTGGGAAAGAGGCTCCGACTCTGTAGTTGAAGCTTGTCGAAACCTCTGGGCAGAAAAGGCAACTCCCAAAAGGAGTATGGACAAAGAAAGGGAAGATCGTGGCAAATCAGAAAATAACCATGATTGTTGACTCTGTAGGAAGAAAAGGGATATTATCATCTCAAGGTATGAAATGTTCATCTCAGGTAAAAAATGAGAAAGAACCCGAGAACACGCTTTAGTCGAATGAGGAAGAGCCTGAATACTCTCCTCAGTTGGATGAGGAGGAACCTGAGTATTATCCTCAGTCCGATGAAGAGTTTGATGAGGATATGTACGACGATACTAATGGCGACACTTATGGTGAAGATTTCGCTGTTAACTGCGGCATCGTATCAGTGTTGCCTGCAGAATATGATATGGTGTCGGAAGTCTCTGAAGCGGAGGAGGACTTCATGCCACACGAAACTGTTGGAGGTAAGCCATTATGCTATTACGTTATGAATAGTGGCGTGGTCGAGGAGCAAAAAGCAAAGTTTGAAAGACCTAGCCTAGGGATGATGTACCATCTGAAACCTTTGTTCATAAGGGCAAAGGTCGACAGGATCCATCAACTTGATGCCTTACACTTTGTTCAAGAAGATGGGGAAATGCGATGATGATCTCCGACAGCATAATATGGTTTTATCCAACTACGAGGGAAAACTAGTAATATACTTCGGGTTATCCAAGTCGATCTAGCCTTTGGTATGAACACGCGATCGTCACTTTTTATGGTAATAAACTCCAGAGCAAATTTCAAAATACTCCTAGGACGGGAATTAATCCATGGAATAAGAGCAGTACCATCAACTGTACATCAAAGACTCATAATCTGGAGAAAAGATGACATCATTGAAAACGTAGAAGCTGACCAGAGTTATTACAGGATCGATGAGGCCAAGGGCTCGAAGAAATATTTCGACCAGCATTTGGCAAACATCGCACCTTGTGATGATGAATCAGGGTCCTACACTTCAGTCAACACAGGTCGTGTCCTGAACGTAGATCTTGACTACGGATTCATCTGGGATGCTAAAGAATAAATGGAGCATGAAATGGTAATTCCACTTATGGGGTGACCTGCACTCGATAGAGATGACTACTAAGTCAGAAAGTTTGACTTGAATTTCAGCCTATTTGGATGAGAACAAAAGAAGGTCGGCTCTAGAAGCTGAGAGACTACAAAATTTGGCTAACGAAGCCAAAAAATGTTTAGATGGCCGACAAGGCTAAACAACAGCTTTAGAAAGTCAGAGACTTGATTGCATCTATGACAATGAGCCTTTGGGGTTTGAGAAAAACCCATTGAATGAGTTGCAGAAAATGCAAGCGCAAGACCCACTCGAAGAGATTGATATAGGAGATGGAGTCACAAAAAGACCAACATATATAAACATTAAAGTTGGGTCAAAGATGAAGGTTAAACTGATCGAAGTATTGAAAGAATATAGAGACCGTTTTGCCTAGAACTACGGCGAAATACCTCATCTAGATCAAAGTATGGTGGAACACCGATTGCCTATTCAACCAGGAAAATGGCCAGTAAAGCAACATCCTCGACAGTTTGCTCCATAAGTCACAATAAAGATTAAGCAGGAGATCGAAAGACTCCTCAAAAAGCGGTTCATCAGAACTGCAAGGTATATCGAATGGTTAGCTAATATAGTATATGTTATTAAGAAAAATGGAACTCTCAGAGTCCGTATAGATTTTAGAGATTTAAAGAATGCTACTCCAAAAGATGAGTATTCGATGCCTATGACAGAAATTCTAGTCGATTCAGTCGCATGCTTCGAATACTTGAGTATGCTTGATGGTTATTCTGGTTATAATCAAATTCTCATAGCGGAAGATGATGTTCCCAAGACAGCATTTCGATGTCCTGGAGCTTTGGGAACATACAAATGGGTTATGATGTCGTTTGGTTTAAAAAAAAGCTGGAGCAACTTTTCAAAGAGCCATGAATGCCATATTCCATGATTTTATTGAAAAATTTATGCAGGTAGACATTGATGATATTGCGATAAAATCGTCATCTGAAGATGATCATCTGTATCATCTTCGACGCTCATTTGAGAGGATGACAAAATATGGATTGAAAATGAATCCATTAAAATGTGTTTTTGGTGTACATGCAGGAGACTTTTTAGGTTTCGTGGTACACAAGAAAGGCATCAATATCAACCAAAACAAAACAAAAGCAATTTTGGATCTCAAGCCTTCGTCAACAAATAAACATATCCGATCTTTGTTAGGGAAGATAAACTTCTTGAGAAGATTTATATCGAATCTGTGGCAAGACGAAGGTTTTTTCGCCACTACTCAAGATCAATAAGGAAAGTGATTTTCACTGGGGGCAAGAGCAGTAGGAGTCTTTCGACTCCAGCAAGGAGTACCTCATAAAGCCTCCCATTTTATTACCGCCTAGTAGGAATAAGAATACGAGTTTGTATATTGCTATGTTGTATACGACCATAGGAAGTATGTTAGCTCAAGAGGATGACAGTGGTGTCGAAAGGCACATATATTACCTCACTCGAATTTTGATAGATGTTGAAACTAGGTATAGTGTGATTGAAAATTTGTGCTTGTGCCTATACTTCTCATGTATGAAATTAAAGAAATATATAAAACCAGTTGATGTTTATGTTTCGTCTCATTGTGATGTTATTAAACATATGTTGTCTAAACCCATTCTACATAGTCGAATTAGGAAATGGGCACTAGCATTAACAAACTTTTCTTTAACATATAGACCTTTGAGGGCTATGAAAGGCCATATAATGGCATATTTTATTGTTGATCACGCCATAGTCGAACCTTCACTAAACATGGTTGACACAAACTCTTGGAGTTTATACTTTGATGGGTCAAGTCACAAAAATGGAATAGGAGTTGGGATCTTAATCTTATCCCCACAAGACATTTTGACGAAGTTCAAATGTAAAGTCCATGGAAAGTGTTCCAATAAAGAAGCAGAGTATGAAGCCCTAATAATTGGTCTCAAGATATTAAGGGGACTAAGGGGCCAAGAAGTTCGAAATAAAAGGAGATTCAAAGGTCTTAGGCAATAAGTTTCTTGCAAATTTCGAAATTTTTGCAAGACATTAAATTTTTGCCATTGACAATTTGTCGCAATCAAATTGGAGAAAACCAATCATAGAGTACTTGGAAAATCCAGTCGGAATTACTGATAGGAAAATCTAGAGCTTTAAGTTATATACGCCAGGGAAAGGAGTTGTTGAAGAAAACTCCAGAGGGTGTATTGCTCAAGTGCCTTGAAGATATAGAAGCCTACTTGGCAATATCTGAGGTAGACAATGGAACCTATGGGGCATACCAAGCGGGCCATAAAATTAAATGGCTATTATTATGACAAGGTGTTTATTGGCCAAGTATGTTAAAAGACTGTATTGGTTTCACCAAAGGGTGGCAAGAATGTCAGATGCACGCAAGCATCCAATATGTACCAGCAAGCTAGTTGCATGCAATTATCAAGCCTTGGCCCTTCAAAGGGTGGGCATTAGATGTCACCGCTGAGATTCGACCAACCTTGTCGAAACAAAAATAGTTTATCCTAGTCGGAATAGACTACTTTACAAAATGGGTAGACGATATCCCTTTGGTAAAAGTGGATCAAGAGATTGTGATCGAATCCATTCAAAAACACATTGTGTATAGGTTTGGGATTTCTGAAACCATTATTACAAATTAAGGCTCAATTTTTATGGGTCAAAAGATGCAAGAGTTCGCCGCTGAAACAGGGTTCAAGTTGGTTACTTTCACACCTTACTACGCCCAAGCAAATGGACAAGTTGAGGCAGCCAACAAAGTGATAATTGGTTTAATCAAAAAACATGTTGCCAAGAAACCTAAGAATTGTCACAAAACATTAGACCAAAATTTATGGGCTTGTCGAACATTCCCAAAAGAGGCAACAAACTCAACGCCTTTTCGTTTGACATTTGGGCACGATATTGTGTTGTCATCAGAGATTTGTTTACAATTAGTTAGGGTGCAACGGCAAAACGACATCCCGTCGGAACAATATTGGAGATTGATGTTCGACAAACTGACTGATTTAGACGAAGAAAGGTTGGCTACAATAGACGTGTTGATACGATAAAAGGAATGTGTCACCAAAGTATACAATAAGAGGATTAAGACGAAAACCTTTGCAATAAATGATTACGTTTCGAAGGTAATTTTACCTATGGATCGAAGAGATCAAACTTTAGGAAAATGGTCACGAAAGTGGGAAGGACCATTTCAAATAATCCAAACGTTTATGAACAATGCCTATAAAATTCAGGAGCTGGGTATTGATCGAAGAATCTTAAGAGTAAATGGGAAATATTTGAAAACATATAAACCTATGCTACAAGAGATTCAAATTAAAATATAGTGAAAATGATCAATAATTGTTAAAGCCAAGATGGCATACAAAATGGTTAGCCAACGCTACAATTGCCTCGATAAAAGAAGTATATCCAACAGGAAACCTAGACTTAAAGTCTTCAAAAGGGTCTTCTCATGAACAATTTTATTGTCAAGGAGGCTTTTCTTCTCCTGCAGTTGGTTAATCCTCGCTTTGATTTCAAGGGTCTTTTCGCTGTGTACAATCCCTTTAAGAACCTCCTTTTCGATGACATCCTGAGTAGGGAGCGGTTCAACTATATCCAAAGAGGATTTTTGTGCTTCGACCTCAATAATCCTTTTAGAAAGTTTAGCTATTTGAGCTTGATAACACTACGCCAAAAACTGGAATAGACAGCGCACCTTAGAGGGCGCTTTATTACAAAAGCGCACTCTAAAGTGAAGCGAAAAAATAAGAAGCGAACAACTGGAATAGACAGCGCACTTTAGAGGGCGCTTTTGTAATAAAGCGCCCTCTAAGGTGAAGCGAAAAAATAAGGAGGAGATAGAGGGACAACAATACAGGGCACTTTTTAGAAAGCGCCCTCTAAGGTTACCCTTAGAAGGCGCTTTTAAAAAAGCGCTCTATAAGTCCATGTGAATTTCCAGTTTATAAAGCGCTTTTGGAAAGCCTTAGAGAGCGCTTTCATAAGCGCCCTCTTAGGCCCCCTTTAGAGGGTTCTTTTTTTCCACAAGCGCCCTCTAAGGTCCCCTTTAGTAAACATTAAAATTATAACATACTGCGCGTTTTGTTATTTCACTCTCTGTTATTTTCGTTCTTTTTCACGTTAGGGTTCTCACTGCTACGATTTTCGCTACTTCATATTACTTGGTTTCTCTTCTAACGTTCGCTATTGTTCATTTTTGGTTTCATTTTTCTTAGTTCATACATTTATTGAGTATTCTCAATAATAATTATTGTGTTGCAATGCTAGCAATGGAGACTAGGCATTATGGGTTAAATTTCACCAACTGTTCCATTTGTTTCTCGATGTAGAAAAAGGAGGCAGCAATATCTAAAACACCTTCTACCAATCAAAGGTACACTATGCAGCTTATGAGTGTATTTATTCTAGCATACATAGCGTAGCTAGTAACTTAAGAAGTTTAGGTATGGATGTTATTTGATAGAGTAAATTAGAGTCGACTATTCTTCTGTTAGCTTTCAGTTAGACCATTATACGATTCTACATATATATTTTCTAGTCAATGTTTATCTTTTGTAAAAACTATATGATGATATATAACTATGCTACAAATTAGTGCATACCACTAATGCTTAATGCATGGTTCATACATTCTCATGATATTGAAGTCAGAGATATCTGAAAATGTTGAGAAACTAACTCAATAAACCAAAATTGTTTTGGTTTTGGGTTGTTGTTGGAGACATGAATGCCCTGCACAGAGACTAACTCAATAAAGCGAAATTGTTTTGTCTCATCCCATTTTTGGTTTCTCTTCTGAAATTGTTTTTTGTTTATTCTAATTAGTAATGGATAATACATGGATGTCTTCCAATCGATTATCGAGAGAGTACGAGAATGGGGTATCAGAATTCGTTAAGTTTGTCGTTGCGCACGCCGAAGACCCCAGTAGAATGATATGTCCTTGCTTGGTTTGTTGTTATGGGAAACGGGTTGACGCAGTTCAGTTGACATCGCATCTAATGAGGCATGGAATTGATCGAAGTTATACATGTTGGAATTTGCATGGTGAGAAAAGTAACGAGAATGTTGAACCGGGGGATAGTACGACCTATGCCTCAAACTATAGTGGCGCAGATACATACGATTGTGATCGAGTTGAAGAGATTGCAGAAGCACTTGAAGGAGATCTTAAGGATTGTCCCGAAATGTTTGAGAGGTTGGTAAGTGATGCAGAGAAACCTTTGTATGATGGCTGCACTAAATTCACAAGATTGTCTGCGGTATTAAAGTTGTACAACTTAAAGGCGGGCAATGGATGGTCGGATAACAGTTTCACAGAGTTATTAGCCCTTTTGAAAGATATGCTTCCTGAGGATAATGTTCTTCCCAATCGAACATATGAGACCAAAAAGATGTTGTGCTCTATTTGCATGAGCTATGATAAGATACATGCATGTCCAAACGATTGCGTTTTGTTTCGAAATGAGTATGCATCGTTAAATGAGTGTCCTAAATGCGGTGTCTCGCGATATAAGAACAAGTTGTCTCCAACAAAAGTCTTGTGGTATTTTCCTGTTATTCCGAGATTTAGACGCATGTTTCGTAGTGAAATCGATTCAAGACACTTGACCTGGCATGCAGATGAAAGAATTATAGATGGAAAGTATCGACATCCGACAGATTCACCACAGTGGTTGAAAATTGATAATGATTATCCTGAATTTGGAGAAGAATCAAGAAAACTTCGCTTGGCATTATCTACTGATGGAATGAACCCACACGGTATCCAGAGTATCTCACACAGTACATGGCCTGTGATTATTATGATTTATAACCTACCTCCATGGCTATGTATGAAGCGTAAGTACATGATGTTGTCTATGTTGATTTCTGGACCTAAACAACCAGGGAATGACATAGACGTGTACTTGAAGCCCTTAATCGGAGATTTAAAGATTTTGTGGGAGACCGGTGTGGAGGTTTATGATGGATATAGGAAAGAAAGTTTCAACTTGAGGGCGATGTTGTTTGGCACAATTAATGATTTTCCAGCATACGGAAATCTATCAGGGTATAGCATAAAAGGTCAATGTGCGTGTTCTATTTGTGAAGATAAAACAGATTGGAAGCGCTTGGAGTTTGGTCAGAAGAATGTCTTTCTCGGTCATCGGAGATTCTTAAATTCAAATCATCACTACCGTGGATGGAGAAAGGCGTTCAATGGAGAGACAGAACAAGGCAAAGCTCCACCTATATTGACGGGTGATCAAATTTTTGAAAAGGTGAAAGATTTGGATACTCAGTTTGGCAAGCCTTTTGCCCACACACTTGTCAAAAGTGGGTGGAAGAAGAGGTCAGTTTTTTTTGAATTGCCGTATTGGAAGTCCTTGTATGTGAGACATTTTCTTGATGTTATGCATATTGAAAAAAATGTATTTGAAAGTGTTATTGGCACGTTACTCAATATACAAGGAAAGTCTAAGGATGGCCTTAAGGCAAGAAAGGACTTGATAGCGATGGGAATAAGAACTGAATTAGGACCCTTGAAGAAAGGAAAACGAACATATCTACCGCCTGCTGCTTATACTCTATCTAGAAAGGAGAAAAAAACATTGTGTAAGTTTCTAAGTGAAGTTAAAGTTCCAGAAGGGTACTCTTCAGATATTAGAAGACTTGTGTCTATGAAAGACCTCAAGTTAAAGAGTTTAAAGACCCATGATTGCCATGTTATAATGGAACATTTTCTCCCAATAGGGATACGTTCTATTCTTCCAGAAAAAGTAAGAAGCTCTATAACTAAGTTGTGTTCTTTCTTCAAGTCAATTTGCAGTAAGGTGATCGATCCTGCGATCTTACCAATGTTGCAAAAAGAAATCGTTATTACTTTGTGTGAGCTTGAAATGTTTTTTCCTCCATCATTTTTTGACATAATGGTACATCTAGTTGTTAATCTTGTGAAAGAGACACAATTGTGTGGACCAGCTTATATGAGATGGATGTACCCTGTTGAACGTTATATGAAAATATTAAAAGGGTAAGTGAAGAACCGAAGTCGACCAGAAGGTTGTATGGTTCAAAGATACATTGTTGAAGAAGTGATTGAGTTTTGTACTGAATATTTGTCTAATGTTCAGTCAATCGGACTCCCTAAGTCTCAGCTTGTCGAAAAGAAAGAAGGAAAAGATCTAATTGGAAATAAAATCGTGGCAGTATCAAGGGTCGAACGGGATCAAGTGCATTTGTATGTTCTGCACAATGAGAATGAGGTTGAGCCGTATGTTAAAATTCACAAGGATGTTCTCCGAGGTTTAAATCCCAATAGAAATGAAAATTAGATAGTACGAGAGCACAATCGATGTTTTATACCTTGGTTTAAGGATCATATTTATTCAAAGTATTATTCAGATCCCGCTTCAATAACAGAAAGGTTGAGATGCTTAGCATATGGTCCAAGTTTCCATGTTTTTTCTTATAGCGCATACGCGATTAATGGATACACATTTTATACCAAAGAACAAGATGATAAAAGTACTATGCAGAATAGTGGTGTCACCGTGGTAGCTGAAGCAATGCACATATCAAGTGTGAAGGACTTAAACCCCAAATTTGCAAATTTGTCGTATTTTGGTGTTATCGAGCGCATTTGGGTGTTTGATTATGAGAAGTTTCAGATTCCTATATTTGGTTGCAAGTGGGTTGAAAATAATAACGGCATTCGAATGGATAAGTCAGGATTTTTGCAAGTGGATCTTAATAGGGTGGGATACAAAGATGAGTCTTTTATTCTAGCCTCTCAAGCTAGACAAGTGTTCTATGTCAATGATCCGAAAAGTACGAAATGGTCTATAGTTCTTTTTTCCAACAAAGTAATTGATGAAAACACTGGAGATCAAGGTGATATTGATGTTGAGATTGAATCGTTTACCAGAAATGATCAAGATGAGAATATTATATCAAATGATTCATATATTAGAAATGATCATAATGAGGGTATTTGGATCAATCCAACCGTCCGTGTTGTTAAGAGACATGTAGAACATATTCCAACCAAGAAAAGAAAGAGAACTTAGTGAAAAAGGTACAGGTCAAATGATTTTAATTGTTTTCTTTATTACAGGTAAAATGGCTTTTATGATTTTAATTGTTTTTATATTTGTCATCTGATTTTAATTGTTTTCTTTATTACAGGTAAAATGGCTATTATGAAGTCAATCATTCGTGCAAGGGGCAAGGGATACTTGAAAGTATCAATTGATATTTGTTTAGATGGAGATGTTCCATTGTCGTCAAGCCTCATTCGCGTAGATGATGATGCTGGATATTTGAAAGTATCCCTCTACGACAATGGAACATGTCCATCTAAACAAATATCAATTCTATCTTCAAAAGATAAGGGACCAAAAATATAAGGGGATTACGCAGCAAATCGAGTCAGTTGCATAAAAAAAAGGTATAAACACAATTATATGATATTTATGCATAGAAAATGTTAATTCTTGATCTTATACTTCACCTAACTAATTTTATGATATTTTAGGTTCATGCTATTGATATTGAACAAAAAGAGGTTGTTGCTAAGAAGACTGCGGCTAGCAAAAAAAACATACATCTCAGAGATGCTTTTGCTACTTAGTTTTATTTCTTTTTAAGTTATGAATTGGTTGTATATTTAGAATCTTTAGAAGTTAAACGATTATATATCAGTGGATTGTTGTATATGTATGGATTGTTGTATATAAGGCTTGTTGAATGCAATGTGTGAAAAAGGGCTTCAAATTATACAGTTTTAGGTGTACTGCTTCAATATACAGGTTGTCTAAAATAAATACAAAAAATATAGCGCTTTTAAAAATAAATAAATTAAATAACCACTCACTTTAGAGGGCGCTTTCCAAAATAAGCGCCCTCTAAACCCTTTTAATTTCCACTTTAGAGGGCGCTTTCCAGTAAAAGCGCCCTCTAAACCCTTAAAAGTTTCCACTTTAGAGGGCGCTTTCCAGTAAAAGCGCCCTCTAAATCCTTAAAAGTTTCCATTTTAGAGGGCGCTTTCTTTAAAAAGTGCCCTCTAAAGTGGCCCTTAAAGGGCTTAAAGAGCCACTTTAGAGAGCGCTTTCACCAAGAAAAAAAGCGCTGTCTTTACCTATGCCAGCGCCAGATTAGAGGGCGCTTTAAAGCGCTGTTATAGGCCAAAAAAAGCGCCCTCTGTTCCCTTATTTGGCGTAGTGTAATCTGAGATTTGTAGAACGAAGACTTGCTGTTTACTGAGCTGTTCCTGTTTCTTGGCCTCAAAAGTTTTTCTCAAAGTCTTCACTAAAATCTCACTCTAGTCTCGTCTCGTTGATCTACGTTTTAATTTGAAAATCAGCATTCTAACGAAGAGAGAGAGAGAGAGAGAGAGAGAGAGAGAGAGAGATCCTTGAACAGCTGGGTGAATAAAGCTTTGAACTCAATCAAATATCTGGCAACTGGAGCAGGAAGCTCGTGTAGGGTAAGTTCGTCCAGCAATTTGAGGATGTCGCGCGCCAAGGCTTCTTCTTCCTCGATGACAATTAAAATCTCACGCTCAAACAAATAATTTTTTAACTATTTAAGTTGGAGAGTGACAGTAGAATCCATTCCTGGAGCAGGTACGACAGTCAGAGGAGAAGGCTGAACATCAATCGATGTTTGACGAAATTGCTTCAGCTTCCTTAAGGCCTCTGCCGAATTTTGTCGCTTCATGGCCAAAACTTATTCTGGAGCCAGAGTGCTAAAAGAAGTGCTTTCTCCAACAGCTGTTGAAGGGGCCTGAGTTTGCTGAGTATTAAGATTTTGTTGAGCCTCATACGACACGCTCCAGAACTCATATTATCTTTGAGGACTTAAGAGAGTCTCATCTGGTTGACTTTCGACCCTCACGTCTACTATAGGCTCAGCAGGAGTTGAATCAGCCACACGTCCATATAACAAAGAAGTCAGGATCCATGTCGAAGAATAATTCACGAGTTATCCAAACAAAGGAGGTCAAATACTTAGGGAGCCACATGTTGTGGGGAGGCTGGAGTATTTCTTGTTTGACCTTGGGGTGCAAAGACCTCAGTAAGATCATCAAGAACTGAGATCTTTATGGTCAAAGAAGCGATTCTTGAAGAAGGTTTCTTGGTTGGAACTTTCTTTTTTCGGGCCGGAGTAGGTGGAGTAGATGGTGGCGCCTTTGATGTGAGAAAAATGTGTGAATGCACACTGCCATCAGAGTCTTCATTGTTAATCGAAGGCACCTCTTCAGGAACCTAAGTCACAAGATACGCGAGAGGGTGACTGAATGTTAAAACCTTATGAAACATTAAGACACGAAGTACCTTTGGTTTCAGAGTCGAGGGAGCCTTTTGTCTTTTTGAAGGTTTGCTAGGGGCTGACGCAGTAGATGGGACCCTCTTTCGACCCTAAAAGATAGAAACAAAGAAAAAGAAGTTGTTATTTTTGCTTCTCGAAGAAGGGAAAAGCAAAAGAATAATGGTTACCTTCTTTGTTTGGGCCTCATCACCATTGGTAATTTGGATTGTTATGTCGAGAGCGTCAGTAGTCGGAGGTGGAGTAGGCATTTTGCCAATGAGATTGGAGAAAGCATCGATCATGTATAGAAGAAAAAACGCACTTGGAAAACATTGACGTTGGTAGTCGGACCACCACTCGTCGAAGTCTTTGGTTGTCTAGAAGGAGTGTTGGATTTTGAAAACTGGTAATTTGAGGCGCTGAGTAGACTTGTGAAATCTAAGGCAAGCTTTATGGCCTTCAGCATTCAGTGGCCGACCAGCCCATACGATGTCATTCGAATGTGACACCAAAGACTTTGGTAACATCTGGCTAAGGCCAAATTGGCGAGCCACCAAGTTGGGTTGGTAGCTCATAAAACCATATACTTTCGACCCTGCCTCTATCCTGAAGAACATCAGCGTAGGTGTCAAAAATGCCTCCTCACAGCACTCGACTGTGCTGCAACTTGAGGGGAATTGTCAGGAAAAGGATTTTTAAACCATTTTGAGCTAAAGCTTTGATCCACAAATGGGGCCATACCTGGAACAAAGGAATTGTCCTCGATAAACATGCTGAGATACTTCAAAAAGAGGTGTTTGTTGAGAGGTTCCTGACATGTCATTAAGGAGAGCCTTACGCCTTCGACTGGTTGATCCTCGTTCAAATGCATTATGCACTCTGCCACCGGATAGCCCAACTGGTACTTGAAGGTAACGTTTAACCAATGTTGCAGCAGCCACATAGGGCCAGACAAGTTCAGGGCCTTTGGAATAGAATGGAGATATTTCAATTTTAGGGTTGCAAGCCCTAGAGAACGATACATGGAAGCTAGCAAAAGCTTACCTAGAGAAGCCTGTCGACCTTCGTGGATTTGGATCACCAGGCTTATGTAACTCTTGACTATTTGTAAAGAGCCAGGACAGAAGACATAGTATGAAAGAAAAAGGGTTAGAAAAGCAATATGCTCTTCATCAGATACTTCGGAAAATTTTTGATCATGGTGGTCTTCGATATAATTTTGAAGGCTGGCGTGACTGAACGAAAAGGTGGCTTCTATCGGAAGCGTATGGTCAAAATTTTCACCAAGAGGTGATAAACCTGTAATAGCTTCCACGTCAAAAAAAGTTGGCGTTAACATACCACAGGGAAGCTGGAAGATATTGGTTGAACCCTTCCAAAAATACATCAAAGCCAGCAACATGCATGGGTTGTTTCAATGGGCGTCCCTCGCGATCTGGATAGCGTCGAAGATACCAACACTTCTCCATTGGTCTTGGCGTTTGCATTGAACTTTGTTAAGCCAAGCCACATACTTCTTATTTTCAGGTGTAGGCATCGACCTAAAAACTCTAGCGTTTGGGTCCATGAACTTTACGTCGATGGTACTGTCCTTTTCAAAAGCTGGAGGGAGAGCAGGAGTAAAACCAGGAAAATGGGATTGAACATTTTTTGGTTGAGTTTTGGTGTCGGGATAAGACCCATGGGAGGCAATGAGTTTCTCAGCAACGAAAAATGGAATGAGCATTTGGAATTTCCAAATTTTCACCACAGCCTCATCAATGGATGTGGGTTGAGGAATAGGTTTCATGCTTTCTGCTTCAGTAAGTTGAAACGCAATGGTATTGTTGCCAGTATTGAAGGTTGCTACGTCCTTGGTGTGAGTAGAGGAAGCCATTGCAGTGAAAGAATGAGAAAAATGAGGAGAGTAATATTGCTTTGAAGAATTGTAGAAAAAATGCACATATGAAGAAGCAGGAAGAAAAATATTGAACATGAAAAAGTGGTATTTATAGGCAAACAGAATGACAACCAAGGGTCAGTCGATTGGCGATAACTTTCCGACTAAGTGGTAGTGGGAAAGTTAGTAGCGTTAGTTGAAAGCCAACGACTTATGAAGTAACTTCTAATGATGACATTTTTTTGGGAAATCGTGACGCGGAAAAAAACATCATTGCGCAGAGCATCATTAACGATTAGACATCCAGCCCAAATTTGGAAAGTCAAAACACCAAGTTTCTCGATCGAAGCGTCTCTCGGTAGAAATCGGCCTTTTAGGGGGGCAATTTGTTAGTTGGCAAATTTCAACCATGCCGAAGGGAGAAGTCATGACAACAGATATGCGGTCGAAAGCGGTTCGACGGTCAGGTAGAAGCTAAGCCAGGTCGAAGTGAAGTTGACGAAGGGGGTGATCCTGTCGAAGTCGAAGTGAAACGTGTCGTGATGGATACAAATCATTGGAAGAAGAACATGGAAAGTTACTAGAGACATGGGTTGATAGGATCTGACATGTGGCATATCATGAATGGATCACAACCTCCTAGTAGTTATTTTTTGTTACTATTTAAGTATATGTGATTTTCATTTCTTGAGGGGGAATTTGTAACATTACAATAGGAAAACACTTGAAGTATCAAGCATCTAAGAGAAAAGAGTTAACTTCCTGCAAAATGTACACCTGCTTCCACATTTATTTTCGAACCATTTAACTTATCAAGTTATTTCATTTACGTCTTTATCTTGCTTTTACCCTTTTACTTTTACCGCACTTTCATTGCAAACCTTTTACTTATTATTCTATTGTTCCAAACACTTTACCAACAAACACGCCATATACTCAACACATATTAGTCTAGGACTTTGTAGCCAGTACTGCAAGTAAACCTCGATAGGAAGGTTAAAGATTGTTCGCACGTGGCGAACACGGCGACTCTGTTTAGTCCATCCTGCGAGCGTGCGGTTGCGCTTTGCTAGGTCATGTTCTCACTTTTCGAGGTGCGACAACACGTATACGCATTTTTTTATTTCTTGACTAGTATGAGAATTGGCTTCCATTTCCCTTATGGGGCTTATGTCTTATCCAGTGATTGTTTCTAAATGCACAAGTTCACATAATGAAATTCTTGCATGTGGAAAAATAGTGGTAGGCTATCTCATGAGTTATGTTGAGCATCTTCTTCTTGGACCATGAAAATAGATTTATGTTGGGTTATCCCATATTTGCTTCCACTTGATAGAGTAACATGTTACATGTTCAAGGTTATGTAAATCCTCAGAGATGGAGAATCTATTAGGAAGACTCTTAACTTAATTGTCTCATGCAATTATTTTATGTTTTAATACTCTTTGTTTACCCCAAATATTTTTCAGGAGGATCTTTAAGAAATCATTGATGTTCCTGATAGATGGTAACTCTCTAAGACTGTCTCTCTAAGTTGCCAGCTTATGGAAATACTATAAGAATTGACGTAGAGTGGAAATGATAGAGGATTTTTAGGAGATTCTTTAAGAAATTATTAAGAATATTTGTATATATAATAGTCTCACATCTACTATATCATGTTATTAGATGTAACATCTCTGTATAATACAGTCTCTACAGTGCCTTTTAAACACATATGTTTATTCAAACATTTCTCACTCTCTTATACTTCAATAAGTTGAATCGCAACAAGCTCTAGATATCATATTGAAGTATAAGAGAGTTAGAGACGTTTGAATAAACTTTGTGTTTAAAAGGCACTACGGTGACTGTATTATATAAAGAGGGATTACAGTTAATTATATGTTATAGTAGACGTGAAACTCGTAACAGAAACCATTGATGTTCCCCACATATGATAACTCTATACATTGCTCGATTTCGGAAATACCATAAGACTGGGTGTAGAGTGGAAATGTTATAGGATGTTTCCCACATCGCCATATGATCCTAAAGCATATTTTCTTCACTTGTAGTTAGTGAATGAGGATTTGACAATAAACTCTGAAATTGTCTTTTGCTTTGACCCGAATATGAGAAGTGTACAACACCAATTTGAAAACTCAAGTTAGCGAGGTTTTATATTAAAATATTGTGTACTAGTAAGTGATTTACCTCTTCACTTTTATAGTAGGTCCTTATGATTTAAGGTCCTAAAACCTGATAAGTCTTTAGTCAAATAAGAGTCCTAGTTTTTAGGATAGTTTGTTGAATTGATTTAGTCAAGTTTGTTTCCTTATTTCTAGCTAGAAGTAGGTTGTAGTTTGTTACTGCACGTTCACTTTGTTCCCTATTCATTTTACTGTATTTCACAAGGAATAAACAAGTCATTCCCAGTACTGTTAGTTGTTTTCTATTGAACTCTTGTTGCATCTAACAATCTGGCATCAGAGCGTGACTTGAGAAAGATGGGTTCAGAAGCAAACTTTGTTTCAGCGTCCATTCCAAAGTTCGACGGTGACTACGATCATTGGAGCATGGTCATGGAGAATCTTCTTTGGTCCAAGGAGTACTGGGTTGTTTTCGAATCGGGCTACAACCAGCCTACGAGTATGGATGGGATGACGCCGACACAAAAACAGAACCTAGAGGAGATGAAGCTGTAGGATTTGAAAGCTAAGAATTACTTGTTCCAGACACTTGACAAGTCAATTATGAAGACGATTACGCAGAAGGAGACATCCAAACAACTATAGGATTCCATGAAGATGAAATGTCAAGGTAATATTCGAGTAAAGAGAGCTCAACTCAATCGTCTACACTGGGACTTTGAGGTTCTGGCAATGAATCAGGGTGAATCAATAAATGATTACTTTGGTCGAGTAATGAAGGTTGCAAATGACATGAGGAATCATGGGGAAGATGTGAGTGATGTCAAGATCGTTGAGAAGATTTTGAGAACACTTACTGATAAATGGAAATACATTTTTTGTTCCATTGAGGAAGCCAAGGACATATATCAACTCTCTGCGGATGCCTTGCAAAGTTCTCTACTCGTTCACGAGCAAAAATTCCAAGAAGATGGAGGATAAGAACATGCTTGGAAAGTGACTCATGAAGAGGGCTATGGTGGAAGAGAACGAGGAAAATCTGCTTTCAGAGGAGGCCGAGGACAAGGTAGAGGTAGGGTCACCTAAACTGGAGCAAAGATACGGTTGAGTGTTATAAGTGTCATAAGCTTGGACACTTTTAGTATGAGTTCTAAGAAAATTATGCAAATTTGGATGAATCGGAAGAAATAATGCTAATGGCATATACCGATACGCTTGGAGGTGATCGAGATGAGGTATGGTTTATTGACTCTGGATGTAGCAATCACATGTGTGGTGATTCATCTCTCTTTTGTGATTTAGAAAAGGGGTTCAACAAGGTGGTAAGATTGGGGAATTATGCAAGCATGAATGTTGTTGGAAAGGGAAGTGTTCAATTGACTGTAAAAGAAGTGAATCACCTTGTACGAGATGTGTATTATGTACCAGGATTGAAGAATAATCTTCTCAGTGTTGGGCAGCTGCAAGAAAGGGGTTTGGTTGTACTGATGCAGTCAAATATGTGCCAGATTTATCACCATACAAAGGGATTGATTTTCGAAACCACCATGGCTGCCAATCGAATATTTGTGTTGCTATCGAATACTCGATCCGTTAAAAAGGAAAGAGATGAAAAGTGTCTCCAAGTAATCACTCAAGACGTGGCTCATTTATGGCATCAAAGATTCAGTCATCTCAGCTACAAAGGATTGAAGACTTTGCAAACAAAGGGCATGATGAGAGGCTTTCCAAGTTTTTTCGAGGGTGAGATTACGTGTAGTGATTGTTTGAAAGGGAAACAACATAGATATGTAATTCCAAAGAAAAGTACATGGAGAGCATCACCAAAGTTGGAGCTCGTTCGCGCTGATATTTGTGGCCCAATATCTCCAGTTTCAGAGGGCAACAAGAGGTATTTTATTTGCTTCATTGATGAATATAGTAGGAAGGCATGTGTGTATTTTATTGATTTTAAGTCAGATGCATTCACTTACTTTAAGTTATTTAAAGCTCTTGTCAAAAAAGAAACTGGTTTGCCCACTAAATGTCTCAAAACAGATCGTGGGGGTGAATTCACATCAAATGAGTTCAAAGAATATTGGGAAACGAATGGGATCAAGAGGCAATTAACTGCTGCATATACACCATAGTAGAATGGAGTTGCTGAGCGGAAAAATAGAACCGTGATGAATATGGTGAGGAGTTTATTGGTTGAGAAGAATGTTCTAAGAAAACTCTAGGAAGAAGCAGTGAATTGGGCATTTTATGTTCTTATTAGATGCCTGACATCATCAGTGAAAGAAATGACGCCAGAAGAAGCATGGTGTAAGGTGAAACCTTTAGTCAAGCACTTGAGAGTGTTTGGTTGTATAGCACATGCTCATGTACCGGATGCTCGGAGAATAAAGCTTGAGGATAAGAGCCATTATTGTGTTCTTTTAGGGGTAAGAGAAGAATCAAAGGCATATAGGCTATATAATCCTATCTCTAAGAGGATTATAATTAGTCGGGATGTCATCTTCGAAGAAGAAGAATAATAGAACTGGGAGAGGGCTTTGAAGATGATAGAAGGTTTGATCTGGAATGGGAAGATGGAAACGGTGAAGAGGTGGAGGATTCCGATGATGGTAGTGAAGAAGAAAACGTAGCTTCTCCGGTGAAGGACGAATCCAGTGATGGAAATGAAGAAGATGAAGTGGCTCCTCCGATGACACCCCGAGTTAGAAGATCACCAACATATTTAAATGATTCTGTCTCTGGTGATGGTCTTTCAGATGAAGGGGAAGAGGTACAAACTCACTTAGCCTTGTTTGCTAGTGTTGTTCATTCTGATCCAATTTCGTTTGATGCAGCGGTAAAGACGGAGAAATGGATAACAACCATGGATGCCGAAATGAGATCAATTGGGAAGAATGAAACATGGGATCTTATAGAGCTTCCTAAAGGAGCTAAAAGAATAGGAGTCAAATGGGTGTACAAAACAAAATTGAATGAGCTCGGAGAAGTGGATAAACACAAGGCTCGCTTGGTCGTAAAAGGGTATGCTCAGGAATACAGAGTTGATTATGAAGAAGTATATGCTCCCGTAACTCGCATGGACACGGTTCGAATGATTTTAAGACTTGCAGCACAAAGCAGATGGTGTGTGTTTTAGCTGGACGTGAAATCGACTTTCCTTCACGGGAAGTTAATTGAGAATGTGTACATGGAGTAGCCAAGAGGTTTTGAAATAAAGAATAAGGAACATAAGGTGTACAAGCTCAACAAAGCTTTGTACGGACTCAAGCAGGAACCACGAGCATGGTTCAGCCATATTGAATCATATTTCAGAAAGGAAGGTTTTGGGAAGGAGGACAACGAGCAAACTTTGTTTACCAAAGTCAATAAACAAGGTAAACATTTAATCATTATCTTGTATGTTGATGATTTAATTTATACAGGAGATGATGAGAATATGATGGTTGAATCAAAGAGTCCATGATGAAGGAATTTGATATAACGGACCTGGGTAAGATGAAGTATTTTCTTGGTATTGAGGTAGTTCAGTTTGATGATGGTATATTCATCAGTTAGGTGAAGTACGTGATGGAAGTGTTGAGACATTTTGGAATGGAGCATAGCAATTCCGTTGAAAATCCAATGGTTCCAGGATTCAAAATCTCCAAATATGAAAAGGGTATTGAGATGGATGGTTCATTCTTCAAGCAACTTATTGGGAGCATGATGTACTTGACCGCTACGAGACCGAATATAATGTATTTTGTAAGCTTATTAAGCAGGTATATGTCAAAGCCTACAAAACTTCATCATTCGGCAGCCAAGAGAATTCTACGTTACTTGCAAGGTACAAAAATGTTTGGCATTCTTTACAGCAGGGGAGGAAGTCATGAGTTGATTGGTTTTACTGACAGCGATTCTATCGGATCAGTGGAAGATAGAAGAAGCACCTCATGCTATGTTTTTATGCTAAGTGGAACAGTTGTGACTTGGTCTTCTCAAAAGCAATTGATCGTAACACAAAGCACAGTCGAAGCTGAATTCATTGCAACTACAGGAAGTAGTTGTCAAACAATATGGATGCAAAGGGTGCTAAAGAAGATTGGCTACATGGGCAGTGAGAGTATTATCATCTTTTGTGACAATAACTCAACAATTAAGTTGGCGAGGAATACGATGATGCACGACAGGAGCAAACACATTGATGTGCAATACCATTTCTTACGAGAGCTAGTGAATGATGGAGTTGTGCAGCTTCAGTTTTGTGGTACAAGACAGGAGATAGCCTACATTTTCACCAAACTGCTCAAATTGGAGCTATTTCAGGAGAAAAGAAGGAGGCTTGTAGTGTGTGAACTACCACATGTTAACTAGCTGCAAATGCAGTTGATCAGTGCATTTGGATTCACATTCTTCTATAATTGTACTTAGACATTTATATACTTTATTTTGCTTATTTTACTATTTTATTATTTTTTTAGATTTAAGTTCATGATTGCCTTTAATCTATTTTTGTTTGCTATTTTCAGTTTTAGCGGTTATTTGATACCTAATCACTATTCGGATCATAACTTGAGCTACAGGATGTCGTTTTATGCGTTATGATATGCGTTGGAAAGCTGAGAGAAAGAGCTACAACGTTTGTGTTGAATCCAAAATATGATTTGGAGTGCAGAAGTCACAAATAATTCGTTGGAGTTTCGTACTTTAGGAAATAATTTCTTTTGGGTCATTTGTTGGGCCAAATTTAGGTTTTCCGGCCCAGTTTGAATTATAAATGCAACCTTTATTTTGTTTAAAAGGAGAAGCCGCAGTACTGTAGAAAACACACCTTATTCACCATAAATTTTTGTTTTGTGCGATCATGAAGAGGAACTAATCTTCTAGAGTCAATCTGCTGTAACCGAATTTCCAAGGCTTTGAGGTTTCTATCCTATCAATTTAATTCCGTTTCTCTTTCAATTCTATTCTATGAAAATTCATTTGCTTAATCTGTATTTTATGGAATGGTTTTGATTAAATTCGTATGATTGCATTCCTAACTATTAATCGTCATTTTCGTCGCTTTGTCGTTAAATTGTGTTTGTAAACCGTGTTTGCTTAATTTACGATCGTAATAATCTATTTACTTAATTCAGAATATAGGAATATCAATCTATCATATATCTATTGCGCTTGTCAATCAAAATTGAATCGAGTAGAGATCGAAGCCGCTTAGGAAATTGGTAGGTAAAAACCAATGATTAGCCGGAAACCAAAAATAGTAGATTGACTTATTTTATAATCGCTTATTTTAATCACTTTTTTTAATCACTTTTTATAATCACTTATTCTAAATCGAATCGAAACCCTCATATTTTGTTTTATACTTGGTTAATTTACCAAGAGTCTTTGTGATATGATACTCGAGGTGTCGCTTTCCGTTTACTATATATTATTACGCGTTTTTGACCCGTGTGCGACAACAGATCAAATTGGCACCGTTGCCAGAGACTTTTTAAGATTTTAACCATTATTATAGTCTAACCATTATTATAGTTATAAGTGTTATTTTTTTAGCATTTTTTTGCCTTAACTTTCTTGCGTTTTGGTCTTTTTGCGGTTTAGGATAAAAAGCAATCTATTTTTAAGAAAATCGTCTCATATTAATCCGATTCTTTGTCGATTCATTAGGAAAAAATCAAGGATCGAAAGCCTCTATTTAGAAACTAAATAATGGACGCCACCCTAAAAAATCGAAATTCCCTATTTTTCTATTTTTTATGATTTATTTTCTGTTTTGGTAGTTTCAGAAAATTCCGCAAAAATTCTCAAAATTCTTAATTGATGTTATTATATTAATTTTCGTGTTTTTGTATTTTTGTATTTTATTTTAATTGTTTGTTTTTGTATTTCAATTGTTTTGACTAAATAGGGATATTGTCAGTATTTTTCTATTTGTTGCTACATTGTTGAATTAGTTGTGTTTTCTCATTGTTTGTTGATTTTTTTTCTTTTCTATTGAGTTTAACATGGCTGACCAAAGAACCCTCAGAGAACTTGTTGCCCTTGATGTTAATTATAATGCTTTATGTATTGAATTTCATGTTCCTGTTGTACCTTTCGAATCGAAATCTTGTTTAATACACTTGTTGCCAAAGTTTAATGGTTTTGCAGGTGAGGATCCGCATAGGCATCTAAAAGAATTTCAGATTGTGTGTTTTACATCATTGAGGCCTCAAGGAATTACTGAAGATCATGTCAATATTAGAGCATTTCCATTCTCACTACAAGGTGCTGCAAAAGATTGGTTATATTATCTTGAGCCAAATTCTATTACAAGTTGGAATAATATGAAGAAAATCTTCTTAGAAAGATTTTTCCCTACTTTAAGAGTTTCTTCAATCAGAAGAGAAATATGTGGTATTAGACAGGTTGACATGGAATCATTGGTTGAATATTGGGAGAGATTCAAGCAGTTAGTGTCGAGTTGTCCTCACCACCAGATTTCTGAACAATTGCTAATACAATACTTTTATGAGGGATTGCTACCAATGGAAAGAAACATTTTAGATGCTACTAGTGGTGGAACACTTGTTGATAAGACTCTAGATGCTGCCAAATCCTTAATTGAGAAGATGTCACTTAACTCCTAACAGTTCACAACAAGGGATAATTTTGCGGTCCAAGCAAAAGGTGTGAATGAGATTCAAGTTTCTTCTTCCAACAAAGCTCTAGAAACCAGAATTGATAAACTTACCTCTTTAATGAAACAATTGATGTTACCCATTCCACCACCACCACCATATAACCCTCCACAAGTAACCACCTCTTCACCTTCTGAACCTTCACTAGAGGAACTTGTCAACCAAATGGTTGTAAATAATCTTCAGTTTCAACAACGAACAGATTCTAGTATACAGACTTTGCAAAGACAAATTGGACAACTTTCCACTTTAATGAATGCCATGCAGCAAGCTCAAGGATCGAACCAATTATCTGCCCAAACAGTAGTGAATCCAAAAGTCCCCAATGTGAGTCCAATTTCCTTGAGATCCAAAAAAGTTGCAGAACCAGCCTCAGAAAAAAATAAAAAAAAATGTTCGTGCAACATCTGAACTTTATGTTGTTGTTGAGGCTGAAAAAGAGTATGTACCATCAATCCCTTTCCCACAAAGAGTTATGAAAAATAAGAAAATTGATGAGGAAGACAAAGAGAGAGAGAGATTTTGGATGTATTCAGAAAGATGGCAGTGAATATTCCACTACTTGATGTGATTAAGCAGGTCCCGAAATATGCAAAATTTCTGAAGGATTTGTGTACACACAAGAGGAGGCTTATCGGAAATGAGAGAGTGAATTTGGGACGAAATGTTTCAGCCCTTTATTCAGCCTAACACTTCACTTACTAGTTCAACCCTCACTTAGGACATGCCACAAAAGTGCAAGGATCCAGGAACTTTTGCTATTCCTTGTACCATTGGAGATAGTAAATTCAAAAAATGCATGCTTGATTTAGGAGCGCGCATTAATGTTATGCCTACTTCTGTGTATAATAATCTTGACCTTGGTCCTTTGCAGCATACAAGTTTAATCATTCAACTGGCGAATAAAAGCAATGCCCGCCCCACCGAAGTAGTGGAAGATGTGCTTAGGGGTGGCAAAATGGATGGATTGGATGGATATGGATTGGATCGTTAATGGATGGATCAAAACAATCCATTATCCATTAACAATCCACTAAAAGTTTTTTAAAAATATCCAATCCAATCCATCCATTAAGAATAAAAATCCATCCAATCCATCCATTATCATATTTTTAGTGGATGGATATCCATCCATCTCTTTTTCCTTTAAAAATTTTCTTTTTTGAAAAAAATCACTTATTTTTTTTAATAAACAATATCAGATTTTTTCGAGAAAAATCATTTTTTTTCAAAAAAAATATTTTTTTGTATTTTCGAAAAAAATAATTTAAAAATTGTTATTTTTTCGAAAAAAAATATTTTTTTTATATTCGTAAAAAAATAAATTTTTCGAAAATAAAATCAAAATTTGGTATTTTTCAAAAATTATTTTTAAATTTTTGGAAAAAAAATGATTTTTTGTATTTTCAAAAAAAAATATTTTTTTTTGAAAAAAATAAATTTATTTTTATTTTTCAAAAAAAAAGTTTTTTTTTCGAAAAAAAAATTATTTTTTATTTTTCAAAAAAAAAAAAATAATATTTGAAAAAAATTATTTTTTTAAAATTAGATAAAAAAATCTATTGGATTATTAAAATGTGTTGGATGGATTGGATCAATCCATGCTTATAAATGGATGGATTGGATCAATCCATTAACTTAATTTTTTATATAGTGGATGGATTGGATGTATTTTTTGATGGATGGATTGGATGGATTTTCTCTAAATGGATCCAATTGCCACCCATAGATGTGCTTGTTCAAGTTAATGACTTGATTTTTCCTGTAGACTTTTACATTCTAGACATGTATGGAGAAAAAAATTCAAGCAGATAACCAATCATTTTGGGTAAACCGTTCATGAAAACAGCTAAAACAAAAGTTGATGGTGACGATGGAACCATGTCCATGGAATTTGGTGACATTGTCGCGAAATTCAATATTTTTGATGCTATGAAACATCCCTTGGAAGAGCATTATGTTTTTCAAATAGAGTTGCTTTATGAAGTTGTGGATGCAACTTATTCTGATTTGTTTTCAGCTGATTTTCCAACTTTATCTAGTTTTGATAATATTTACTCACGTGATGATTGTACTAACACTAACCTTTGTGTTGTTTGTGCTGAGATTGGTGTTGCCTTGCAGGGCGATAGTGTAAACGAAGTTGTTATGTAGCTGAAAATCTTGACATTTCGGTTGCCCCAAACATACCATCCATTAAACAACCACATTCTTTAGAGCCTAAACCACTCCACGAGGATTCATATTATTCATCAAAGCTTCAACTCAAGCAGAAACATAAGAAGGGAATTGGATGGACCCTGGCTGACACTCATGATATTAGCCCATCCTTATATATGCATAGGATCTCACTTAAAGATGAAACAAAAGTAGTGAGGCAACCCCGTAATCCTTTGATTCTTGATGTTGTGAAAAAGGAGATCACTTTCACGTGCTCATTCAACACTTTTACTTACCGAAGATTCTTCTTTGATCCTAGAATACGAGGAAAATATACTAATCAAAATTTAAAGGTCAATGGACACTACCCAAAGCTACTCCATGAGATTTCGACTTTGGAAGAAGAGATTGTAGAAGAGCTCTCTTTGGGAAAGACTACTTATGCAATCATATATCCGCCTTGACTCCTCGGGTGTGTTCTTTCCTTTCTCTCACTCTTATTTTATATTTATGCTCTTTCATTGAGGATAATTTATGTTTTAAGTGTGGGGGAGGGAATCATTTATTTATTTTGTTTTCTTTGTTTTGTTTCCAGTTTTTCTCTGTTTTGATTTTTGTTTGCTTTCTTAAAAAAAATTGCATGCTTTTTCCTTTGGTTTTTGAGTTACAATTATGAGCATTTTTGTTAGTTCTCTTGACTAAAATCTTGTGGTGTGATGTGAAAAATTTGCTGTGTATTTTTTAGTATGATAGGTAGGACTAAACTCTAAATTGTACATCATTTATGGTAGATCAATTAACCTTGTGAGATTTTGAGCCTTTTAATGGATAACATTTAAAAATCCATCTCTTTCTTTCTTGTGTGATTCACTCATGTATGTTAGTCTCTAGAACTTGAATTGACTCTTGTTGATGTTGTTGTTTACTTGTGCACACTGATATGATAAAGGATTTTTTTTAGCAAATTAGCCAAAAAGTCAACTCTGAATAATATCATCCCTTGTTTGAAACCCCATTGAGCATATTATCCTTTTTTTTTGTTTAAAACTCATTACAAACCGAGAAGTGAAAAAAAATGTTATCACCTTATTCAAAGGGTTGGAAGAGTCTTGTTTAGAGTTGTGTGGGGTTGAATAAGTATGTTGGTAATATTTCTGAAGTTGGCAGAAAAAGAAAAGAAAAATAGTAAAGAAAAAAAAAGAATTAAAAAAAATAGAAGGATATATACATGTCAACATATACTCCTTATGAAAAGGAAAAAAGAAATAAAAAGAGAAAGGAGAAGAAAAATATGAATGAAAACAGTTACTATAGAGTTGTTGAAGTGAATGAAATATTTTGTAAATTAAACTCCCGCAATTTCTTTCAAGTCTCTTTTGTCTCTTTGAATTTTAGCCTAGTACCCCTTAAGATTTATCTCACCCTTACCTTGACCACGCTACAACCAAATAAAAGTCATTTTAATCATTGTGTGCATGTATTTCAATTATGGATGTTAGAGCCTTTTCAAGCTTATGGTAGTACTAACTTTCATGTTGTGATTTGAGTGTAAACAGTTAATCTAAACACTTAAGAGTTGAGTGAATTTTATCCTGTGAGGATCTTACTACTTTTAGATGTACTCTTTGGTAATTTGTTTTCCAATCTTCTTTAAATGTCATAAGAAGTTGCTCACTAACACCATATTCTTGAAGCTTAGACTTAGAATTTTGCTTGTACCTTGTATCTTGAGAACTTTTAGAAGTGCACACTCTGTTTTCTTTCCTTTTGTTTTGAAATTGTAATTTTGCTCGGAGTGTAAAAGTTCAAGTGTGGGGGAATTTGATTAGTGCATTTTGATGCACATTCTTCTATAATTGTACTTAGACACTTATATACTTTATTTTTCTTATTTTACTATTTTATTATGTTTTTAGATTTAAGTTCCTGATTGCCTTTAATCTATTTTCGTTTGCTATTTTCAGTTTTAGCGGTTATTTGATACCTGTTCACTGTTTGGATCATAACTTGAGCTACGAGATGCCGTTTTGTGCGTTCTGACATGCGTTGGAAAGCTGAGAGAAAGAGCTACAACGTTTGTGTTGAATCCAAAATCTGATTCGGAGTGCAGAAGTCTCAAATAATTCGTTGGAGTTTCGTACTTTAGGAAATAATTTCTTTTGGGCCATTTGTTGGGCCGAATTTAGATTTTCCGCCCCAGTTTGAATTATAAATGCAACGCTTATTTTGTTTAAAAGGAGAAGTCGCGGTACTGTAGCAAACACACCTTATTCACAATAACTTTTTGTTTTGTGCGATCATGAAGAGGAACTAATCTTCTAGAGTCAATCTGCTGTAACCGAATTTCCAAGGCTTTGAGGTTTTTATCCTATCAATTTAATTTCGTTTCTCTTTCAATTCTATTCTATCAAATTCATTTGCTTAATCTGTATTTTATGAAATGGTTTTGATTAAATTCGTATGATTGCATTTCTAACTATTAATCGCCGTTTTCGTCGCTTTGTCGTTAAATTGCGTTTTGTAAATCGTGTTTGCTTAATTCACGATCGTAGTAATCCGTTTTCTTAATTCGGAATATAGGAATATTAATCTATCATATATCTATTGCGTTTGTCAATCGAAATTGAATTGAGTAGAGATCGGAGCCGCTTAGGGAATTGGTAGGTAAAAACCAATGAATAACCGGAAACCGAAAACAGTAGATTGACTTATTTTATAATCGCTTATTTTAATTACTTTTTTTAATCACTTTTTATAATCACTTTTTATTATCACTTTTTATAATCACTTATTCTAAATCGAATCGAAACTCCCATGTTTTGTTTTCATACTTGGTTAATTTGCCAAGAGTCTTTGCGATCCGATACTCGAGGTGTCGCTTTCCGTTTCTATACTGCTCAAATTGGAGCTATTTCGGGAGCAAAGAAGGAGGCTTGGAGCGTGTGAACTACTACATGTTAACTAGCTGCAAATGCAGTCTAGTTCAAAGGAGGGAGTGATAAGTCTTTAGTCAAATAAGAGTCCTAGTTTTTAGGATAGTTTGTTGAATTGATTTAGTCAAATTTGTTTCCTTATTTCTAGCTAGAAGTGAGTTATAGTTTTTTACTACACGTTCATTTTATTCCCTATTTATTTTCCTGCATTTCACAAGGAATAAACAAGCCATTCTCAATACTGTTAATTATTTTCTATTAAATTCTTGTTGCATCTAACAAAAACCTTTTCCATGTAACACTTGTCTTAAAGGACAATTGTCAACAAGTTGTGTAGTCTTTATACCTAACGGTCAATACTAGTTGGGTGACACTAATCTGACGTGCCTCTAAGACGGATGTATCTTTTAAATTGCTTATAACAACTAACTTCAAAAGACCCGAAATTCAAGTGGGCAGAACAACGATCCAAACATGAACAACTTTAATAAAGATAATAGTTATAATTATGTCTTGGCAGTATAATTATTATGCTAACAAACAAATATGGTTTTCAAACCAACGGTCAGAATTTCAGAAAGTAATCAACCTGGTCATAATGGCTTGACTGTAATTTTGTGTTGTGTTTGCATTAGTAGAGGGCGTGGAGACTGTTTCCTGCTTGCTTCACGGAAGATAACTAGTGTATGATGGATAGTGACACTATTATTGTTAATTCATTTTTTATATGAAAATGATACACCACATTTGACTATAATGTATTACTAAGAAAAGGAGCGTTTACTAGTATCTGCTGAGAAAGACCCTTATGATTGATTTATATTATAAAACATGTCGGTATATGAAACACGTTTTGGATCTGAAAGCCTTGTACTATATAAATTCAATTAAGGAGTGTTCTTTCTATCTCTCACCTTGAAGAAACACACTCAGTCATTCTTCGAGTTCTCAAGAAATTAATTAAGATGGTGAGAACACCTTCTTATGACAAGAGTGGATTGAGGAAAGGGATTTGGACGGTTGAGGAAGATCTGAAATTAATTGCTTATGTAACTAAATATGGTTGTTGGAATTGGTGTCAACTCCCTAAGTTTGCAGGTAACCTCTCTCTCTCTATATATATAACATGAAATTGTAGTTATGATGGTTGTGAAAATTTGTGTAATATACTAACAAATTGTTTTTCATTTCAGGTCTTTCGAGATGTGAAAAAAGTTGTAGATTGAGGTGGATGAATTATTTAAGGCCTAATATCAAAAGAGGGAACTTCACTCAACAAGAAGAGGAATTGATTATTCGAATGCATAACCAGCTGGGCAATAGATGGTCAGTCATTGCGGCTGAGTTACCTGGAAGAACTGATAACGAAGTGAAGAACCATTGGCATACTTTACATAAGAGGAGAGTTCAACAGATGAACACAGTCTCAAATGAAGAAACTATAGCCACCAGATCTCCAACTAGTTCCCAGATGTCAGACATCACTAGCCAATTACCTTCATTTTTATCATCTAGTGAATTCTCTTCCATAGCTGAAGATGATTTTGGTTTTCTAGATTCATATATAGAATCAATGGATGAAAGTTTTTGACTTGATAATGACTTTAGTAAATTCCTAGACGCGTACACAAAATCAACCGTTGATAGTTTTTGGCGGCGCATATGAAGGTGACATGTCCTCCATTCTATATCTCCATCAACTTATAAAGTTTTGTTTTTTAGTTTCTTATTAAAAAATTCCGTTCACATATGTAAGCTTAAGAGATTTTAATGCATATTTTAAAATTAAAGAAGTGTTGATGTTATTTTGATAGACCTACATAAATGTGACCATGGTTTTAAATTGCGGTTGTGAATACGTTTGCAGTTGCGGGTGTTGCGGATGCGGCTAATACAGTTGCTGCGATGCGAATTGCGGTCATTGCGGTGTGAAATACTTTTATACTCGCACCAAACACAAATTTATATAAAAATGAATAGGACTTCTTGTTGCAGTAGTGATGTGGTCCGATGCAGCTAGGCATGATAACATAACCGGTACTCGCGGGTACCCACACGAATCTGCCCCGAAGTTGACGGGAAAAATCCGTTTTGATTGGGTTTGGGTTCGAGTTTGGATTTTCCCCGATTATAAAATATGGGAATGAGTCGGGTAATGGGGACACTAGTACCCATCCCGCCCCCGTCCTGTTTATTTCATTATGTACAATATTATTTATTTTTGATAATTTAGAATATTAAATATGTGGTCAATGTTTTGATATTTTAATTTGAATTTATTATTTAAAATATTTGAAAGGTATGTATGAAATTGTTTAGATGGTTTTATTTTATTATTTGTAATATAATTTTATTTTGGAAAAAATATATATTTCTATAAAAAAAATTGATTTCACTAAATGAATGGTGGTGGAGGCGGGGATACCCGAACCCAATCCGAACCCGTTTGGGACGGGTTTGGGTTTTCATTCCCCATCCCTGTTTTGGTTTGGGGCGGGGAACGGGGATTATTTGGGGATTCGGGTTTGGGTTTAGGGAGGTAAAAACCGTCTCCGA
Organism: Lathyrus oleraceus; assembly: GCF_024323335.1. NCBI lineage: Eukaryota > Viridiplantae > Streptophyta > Magnoliopsida > Fabales > Fabaceae > Lathyrus > Lathyrus oleraceus. Next base: position 404,316,760 of record NC_066585.1, read on the forward strand.
CCCGTCCCGTTGCCATACCTAGATGCAGCGGTGATGCGGTGCAGTGCGGTGATGATGCGGTCAGATGTGGCGGAGATGCAGTCCGGTGCGGCGGCGATGCAGTTTTGTTGCGGCGATTCCATGTGATTTCATTTCACACCGCAATTACGGTGTGTTGTCGTTGCGGTGTCGTTCCCATCTGCAGTATTGCGGCCGCATCAAGTGATGCGGTCCCCAATTTCAAACCATGGATGTGACTGTAATTTTCTCTAATGCGAACTCGGGTACTATCTATGAAACTTTTCCTTTACTAAAATTGAAGCTTTACTAGATCGCTTTTCCACATGCTAGACAATGACACTCTTTATCTTTGCACCAATGATGTAACATCTAAATCTTTCTTCTTAGGACCTTCTGACTTTGGGTGTTCATTCGCTTGGATTTGATAGACTTCATTTAGGAAACTGAGCAAATTCATAAATCGTTATTGTCCATTTGTTGCTTATCGAACATGGTTTGTTAGGGTTGAAGTTATCATAGGTTATATTTGGAGGACATGGGGTATCTATGAGATGATTATGATATACGGAAGTTGTTCAGAAGTTATAATTATATGTTGCCTTATAGAAATCCAACCAAAACATAGTTTGGGACCCTCTAGTTTTGTCCTCCTTATACCATTATTTTCATGTGATCTTATTTCAGTTAAAAGGGAAATTAGGAGTTATAGATATGAGCGGACATCTTTGGTTCCTCATAATTTGATTCCAATTATATTTCTTGGAGTTTTGGATAAAAGTTCATGTCTCAACGTGATTCCTAAGTGAGGATGATCATTAGAGAATACTAGCACGATATTTAGGTACAAGAGATTTTGGATATTCTACCGTGGATTAATTGTTTTCATTGATACATTTATTTTGATTGGATCTTGCTTTTTGCTGAAAAAATGTGAGAAATCTTATATGTTTGACGTGGGAAAGGAAGACCACTCACCCAATCTAGGGTGGCTAATAATGAGAATGGTTATAGGATTCTAACAACAAGGGATTTTTGTTATGCAACCTAATTTCAACGAGCAACAGCAAAACTTTAGCAAAATATTACAATGCCTTTTATATAACTCGAAAATTTGGCCTATTTCAACACATTCCTCTTGTTCATAAATCTGTAATTCCAAGAAGTTTTCAAGATAACCTTAATGGAGCTGAAGTTTAAAGGGTTCATTAGTTAAACATATAGAAGATCCATTTTTTCTCATAAGCTTTATCTGCTCACTAATATTGAGAGACTAATTTCTTTGTCGATTTATGTCTTTCTTAGAATGTATATTTCGGAATTTCTAAAGACCCATCTTTTATAGGCCAAGTACAAAAGAGCAAGTAAGTTGATTTTACTCTAATCCTTACCGTAAAAGCACTTGTTAAATTTATTTTACTCTAATCCTTATTAATATGAAGCTGTCCCAAACTTGCAAGCATTATTGTTTGGGAAGGATTGCAAGACAATTTTTTTTCAATGTTATTTTGTCTTGAACAAAATATTTTTTCTATCCTTGCAATCTATCTCACATAATGATATTAATGTTTTCGTTGTTGTATTTTTGGAATAACCCTCAGTTAAAGAAGGAAGCTCAACCTTTAAAGAATACTCAGTTGATAGTTTGCAAGTGCAGAAAGTCATTATTGCTTTAAGTTACACAAAGAAGGTAGAAGAGAGAAGGAAATGCAACTAAATCTGGATATCAGTGAATATATTAAGTAATAAGAGCAAATATTTGTTGTAAACAATTTATTTTAATATTCTATGTAAATAATGTAATGAAAAAAAAGAATTATTCACCTCGATTTTCGTCATCACCGAGGTGATAGTTAAAAGGGGAAGATAAAAAAACTCGATTTTATAATAAAACAGAGGTGTTTAATAATCATATTTTACTATAAACACACTCATTAAACTGATTATACCCTAAGACTAACTTATATGTGGCAACCCCAAAGAGAGGAAATATTCACCACCATCCATTTGATCATGAGTTGCTACTACAGATCTCTGGGATGGATTGTAAGTACAGAAAATAAAAATTCTCATTGGAAAACAGATATCTAGCATCTTGCATGAGACCTGGACATGAAAAATAAAAATTTTCATTGAGAAACAAATTTTACAATGTATTTTTAATATTCTGTATCTTGCATGAGACCTGGACATGAAAAATAAAAATTTTCATTGAGAAACAAGTTTTACAATGTATTTTTAATATTCTGTGTAAACAATATAATTTCAAAACAAAAACATATTATTCACCTCGGTTTTCATCGTGATTAAGGGGATAGTTAAGCATTTTTTTTACTATATTCAACGTCTTTAAACAAATATTTATCGTCCATTTAATGTTTATCAATGCTCAATAATCTGTCATTAGTGATTCACGTGAAACCTAAGACACATCCATTATAAAAGCATGCTGAATATTGAAAATCGAACCTATATGGAACATGAAACGCTTAAAACATAAAGACGTTTAGAAAAGTTCTCTAAGATGGATTGTAAGAGCAGAAAATTACTTGGGTTTAAGGTTTGTTTTCTTAAATATTTATTTGAGCACAAAATTATATATTTGAATACTGATTTTATTTATGTAACCATTATTTTGTTTTGCTTCAGAATAAAATGCATCCAAAATTTTGGAGAATATATTTGCACCAACATTTGATCTTGACCCACCTAGGGAATTTGATTTTTATCTAGATCTATGGGGAATTTGATTTTTATTTTAATATTTTGTGTAAACAATGTAATATTCTGGGTAAACAATGTAATATTTTAGATAAAACAATGTAATATTTTAGATAAAAAATGTAAGATTTTGGGTAAACCATATAATGATTTTCTTTTAAAAAACAGAAATAATCTTATCCCTCGGTCTTATTTGGAAACTGAAAGGTAAGATAACATAATTTTGAAAATAACAAAAGTGCAGCTGCTAGGGCTCGAACCCATGTCCATATAACTTTACCTCTCGTATTTATTTCCATTGAGGTGATAAGTGGCGAGTTTTCATGTCGCCTTTCATTACCTCGCTTCTTTAGCCGATGTATTATGCATTTCGCGTTCGAGGTAAAAATCACTTTTTGTAGTGTGAGAAAAAAGGAGTTATTTAATAATTATGGAAGACGACAGACATTACCCAGGGCCACTTTAACATGGGATGTGAAAAGATATCTCTTTAAGTACAATTGATGAATGAATGAGTATAAAAGGAGACTTCCCCATGAGGAAGAGGGGAAACCAATACCTCATAACAAAGTAGGATGAGTGTGGCTTCACCTGGCTAGCTTCAGGAATGTTTCTCCAAATTGTGTTTAGCAAGAACATTTGGCGTCCATCGTGGGGACTCAGTAAAACTTTCCCAAGCCTCACAAAAATTATACATTTTATTACAGGAAAGCAATGTCTGGTTCATCTCCTTGTAGGAGTGAATCTCGAACTCCTCCATACTTGGCACAACTCCTAGAAACTGTAGAGAACCTGCGTCAGCAGAATGGGTCTTTACAAGAGAGTGTGCATACATTGTAGCAATCACAAAGCACAAAGTAATGGGGAGATGAGGAAGTACTGTTTGATCCTCAACCTCTATCAGAAGAAATTTGGGGTGACCAAGTCCTATAAAATTTCAAACCACCACCTCTGCCATCCTTTGATGGAAAAAGTGATCCTCGGGAACACATAATGTCAATCAACAATCAGATGTCAATAGTCGGGGCTTCCAACTCCCTGAAATGCAAACTCATGGCAGGAACGTTCAAAGATGTAACACTATGTTGGTACATGAGTATGTCTAGACTATCAGTTATCAGCTACCAAGACTTGACTAAAAAAATGGTACAACACTTCTTCACCAACAAGCATAGAAAGGTGACTACCACTAGATTGTTCGATGTCCTCTAGGGGCCCTTCCGAGTCAGTCGATTGACGACAGTTGTCCGACTAAGTAGTAGTGGGAAAGTTAGTAACATTAGTTGAAAGCCCACAACCTAAGAAGTGGCTTCTAATGATGATAGTTTTCTGGGAAATCGTGGCGCAGGAAAAATCATCATTGTGCAGAACATCATTAACAATTAGACATCCAGCCGAAATTTAGAAAGTCAAAAAGTCATGTTTCTATGTCACCTTCATATGGAGGTCAGTAATCCTCCATTGGTAGCACTGAGAAGCTTTTATTATACACATTCATGATGGTAATAACCTTGTAAACATCAAATAGATGGTTGTAAGCATCCTGGGGAGTATGTGTGCATGCTGCAATGACATAGGATCAAGGAATACGGAAGGCCTAGAACTTTCCACAATAGCACCAACTTCTGTTTAGTTTGACAGCATAGGATGAATTTGGCATCCCCTCATTATGGTCCATTGTTTCATGTACACTGGAATTTTGCCTATGACGGTCGAAGACTATAACCGCGTGTGTGCTAGCTTTGATACTTTCCTCTTTCATGACTTTCATATAACATTCACTGAATATTTGATCCGACATTAAGACTGCATTCCATCTTTCACCTCTGGTTGCGAAGGTAGAAGCCAACCTATAATAGGTTGTTCTGACCAAAGCGGTTATTGGTAGATTTCTAATGCCTTTGAATACGCCGCGCCGTTCATGCATTCCACAAGTGTTTGTTCTCATGTGGCCCCATCAACAGCCTCCGTCAAATACCCTTGTCCACTGCTTTACTGGTATGTTATCCACCCATCTTCCTGAATCTGCATTAGACAATCTAATTTCATCACTGTAATATTAAAATGACGGCTGGGTTAGAGCATACCCATCATTCACCACTTTTTTGCGAACGTTCTTATCTTTGATTGCACGCATGAAGTTTTGTGCAATATGTCTAATGCAATAGACATGGGTAGAAGGAGGATCATGATATTGTTATCATGGTTATTGTAAGCACTCTCAATGGCAACATGTCTATCTGAAATCAAACAAAGATTGGCTTGTGGAGTGACACGTGTTCTGAGATATCGAAGAAAGAAACCTCAACCACCAGCAGTTTCACCTTCAACCAGAGAAAAGGCAATGGGAAAGATATTGTTGTTACCGTCTTGGGAAACAACCATAAGAAAAGTACCCTTGTATTTACCGTATAACCATGTTCCATTAATTTAAATAATAGGTTTGCAGAATGCAAAACCTTTGATCCACGGTTCAAACGCCCAAAAGAGGCGGTGAAAGATTCTATTTCCAACAATACAGGTTCCTTCTGGCGTAAATGCTAGCAATGTCTCCATAATTGCAACATTTCCTAGTACATATGTTTTTAGGCCCCATAAAAACCGTGACAATTCTTTGTATGAATCCTCCCAGTTACCGAATACCTGTTCAACAACCTTTGTCCTCGCAATCCAAGCTTTCTTGTAAGATGAAGCATAATTATATCTTGTGACAATATGAGATATTATTATACTCACCTTCAATGATGGGTCTTTTTTAACAAGCGGCAAAATATCTTAACATATTAATGCAGTGCTTAATTTATGGTGATCTTGTTCAACATTAGTGATAACATGAAACTATATCACATTTTTAGACTTGATTTAATTAAATTATATCGTTATTTGATTCAATTTATTTTATATTATTCGATATTACTTGGTATTTTCTTATTATTTATTTCAGGTATCATTATTTAAAGCATGGGTGAAAAAGAAAGAAAAGGGGTGCAAAAAGAGGATTTTCTAGGAAAAGCATCTCACCAAAGCCCAACCCACGTTTGGAACAAGGAAAATGGTTGTGACGACCGCCACACTCACGTGCCGAGCGTCACGCCCCTTTACCTAGTGTTACGACCGTAACACATGGTGTGACGGACGTCACACACCCCACTCCTATATTTTGGCATTGACGTGCGTAACAGAAGGACGTTCTCCCCTATTTTTCCTCTTGACTCGTTGACACTTTGGAACCCTACTGAAGATACTTTTGAGGAAACGGTTATTTTATGGATGAATATAAATATACCTCAAAAGATCCAGTTGACATCTCTTCTCCGTGCAATATTTTTCCAGCTTTATAATTTTCTAGCATTCTAATTTCCAAGCATTTTATTTTATTTTCTTTTCTAGTTAATTTCCAAAGCATTCAATTTATTTTCTCACGATAGTTTCTACACCGGAAACTATTGTGTAATTTTTACTGGATCTAACCTTATGTCAGATCATAGTATTTTATTTCCTTGTTTTTACTTTCCTGTCTGATCGAGAATTGTGAAGAACAAATCCAACCGACTTGTGGTGGAGTGTTCGAGCATCGAAGCTAGGAGATAAAACCAAGATTTCTAGTAATTTTCCAGGTTCATTAATTAATTGAGTTATTATTTTAATTTACATATGCTCTGTGCTGCTGTTTATATATATTGTTTGTTTGATATGGCCGTATTTATGCATGATTATTGTTTAAGCATGTTTAGCATGTCCGGCTAATTAATTTAGATATCGGTATGTAAAGTAAGCGGAATAAAGGAATCAAAACTGAGTTGGTTTAAATTTATTTCAAAATATAGTCACTCTTTTTTCTGGTCTCAATTTACAAAGTTAATACCAAGGTTTTTGTACGAGAGTAAAAGACATAAAGAAGTTAAAATCAATAGAACGACGGTTTGAGCTTTTAACTGGACAGTGTAAATTGAACATTAACTTTAAATCAGGGCGAAAGCAATTTATAAGGTTAATTGAATTCTAATCATTTTCAAAAATTATTTTTAAAAGTTAAATGTGAGGACGAGAGTTAAGCATTTAAGTTTAATTATATAGTCTAAGTCAACAGAGCGAGAGTTTGAGACGAGGGCGTTTAAACGGTTAGTATTTTCTCAAAAAGAGTTTCTATAGATTCTATTATTTTCAAAAAGTGATTTTAGATTTGACGAAATAGTGAGAGCGTACGTTAAAATATAAAGTCATAGTCTAATTCAACAGAGCCAGAGTTTGAGGAATAGATTTTTAATTAATAGTGTCTACTGAAAAGACTTATTTTAAAATTAAGAAAAAGACCAACGAAGATTTGATTCCCTAATTACGACGAACTACATACCAAGATCCGTGTTATTTGATATTTAATCTAGATCCAAATTTAGTTTTACTTTTCCCCCCTAATCATTTAAGTATCATCCGCCTTAGCTTTACGCAGTAACCCTAGAAAAATGGTATATCGATTCATTAAGTCCCTGTGGGATCGATATCTTTTAAAAACTACACGATTAGACTGTGCACTTGCAGTTAATACCCCGATAGACTCATAAAGTCGCGATCAAGTTTTTGGCGCCGTTGCCGAGGACTTTTATTTAGTCGATATCGTAACTCTTCTGTTACGCTATAGAGACTAAGGCAAATTTTATTTTTCCCTTCTTTTTCATTGATTTGTATGCCACACACTCGCTCACAAGGCGAACCGTACTACTTACGAATCAACGACGTTGAACGATATCTCCGATTATTATGACGAATTCGGGAGTATCGTGCTACAAACAATCTTCCTCCAATCGAAATTCCTGATCTCAAAAATCTTCTTCCTTCGACGATACCAGCGATGGCCGAACCAGCTCGTGCTCTTCGAGATTACGCTGCTCCATCGCAAGATGAACCGCATTTGAGTATTGCTCCACCCGCAATCAAAGCGAACAGCTTCGAACTTAAACCTTCGCTGTTGCAGGCAGTGCAACAGAATCAATTTTTTGGAAATCCTACCGAGGATCCAAACCTTCATTTATCCGTATTCGTCCAATACGCTGACACTGTTAAAGCTAATGGCGTCACTTCAGAGGAAATTCGACTTCGTCTCTTTCCTTTCTCGTTAAGAGATAAAGCTAGAAGATGGCTTCAGTCTCTTCCTTCCAACTCAGTCACCACATGGAATGAATTGAAGAAAGTCTTTCTTGCCCGATATTTTCCTCCAAGCAAAACAGGTATGTTGAGAGTCCAGATAAATGGATTTAAGCAGAAAGATAACGAGTCTCTTTTCGAGGCATGGGAAAGATACAAGGACATGATGAGACTTTGTCCACACCATGGTTTAGAAGACTGGTTAGTAATTCACACCTTCTATAATGGTCTCTTGTACAACACAAGGTTAACAATAGACGCCGCCGCCGGTGGTGCGCTTATGGATAAACCTTACATCGACGCTTATCAACTTATCGAGAGCATGGCCCAAAATCATTATCAGTGGGGAAGCGACCGAACAATGATAGAGAAACCTCAAACGAAAGGCGGCATGTACGAGGTAAGTAGCCTTTATCATGTTAATGCAAAAGTGGATGCTCTTTCCTAGAAAATTGAAAGTTTAAATGTATCACCTCCAGCCACCGTGGTTGCCGTAACTCAAAATTGCGAAGTCTGTGGAATTCAAGGTCACACTCCTACGGATTGCCAACTCCTAACAGGAATTCAAACAGAGCAGGTGAACTATGCTCAAGGAAATCCTTACTCGCATACCTATAACTCAAACTGGAAGAACCATCCTAATTTTTCATATAAAAGTAACAACGCTTTATACGCACCAGGTCAAGGTCCCAGTCAAGCTCCAGCTATACCTCTTGGATATCAAAAGCCGATCCCATCTACACCTAACAATAACGTTCCTAGGAAATCCAATTTGGAAATCATGATGGAGAACTTCATAGCTTCTCAACAGCAAACCAATAAAGAGTTCTTAAACTAGAATGTACACACTAACGAACAGATTAAACAACTAGCAAGTAAAGTAGATGCCCTGGCTACCCATAACAAAATGCTGGAAACACAAATCTCGCAAGTAGCTCAACAACAAGTGCCTACAGCTGCCCCAACTGGTACATTTCCTGGACAGCCCCAACCTAATCCGAAAGGCCACGCTCATGCAATTATATTACGAAGTGGAACAGAGGTAGAAGGACCGTCTGACCCAAGGATTGAGAACCAAAACTCTAAAAAGTCAACTGAGAAAGAAAGTAAACCTAAGGAAAAGGAAGAGTGTAATAAAGAAACCGTAGAAAAAAAAGAACCTTATGTACCTCCACCGCCTTACAAACCACCTATCCCTTACCCTTAAAGGCTAATTAAAACCAAAGACGCGGGCCAATTTAAAAAATTTGTTGACCTACTGAAACAATTAAACGTCACAATTCCTTTTACAGAAGCTATTACACAGATGCCCTCATATGCTAAGTTCTTAAAAGAAATTATATCTAATAAAAGGAAACTTGAAGATAGCGAAACCGTTACACTCACTGCTGAGTGTAGCGCAATAATCCAGAATATGTGATCGGAAAAATAGCAAATGTACTATTTTTACCGATGTAGTAATAAGGAGTTTTATCTCCAAGTATCGATCTCAAGGATTGCGTAGGAAATACTTATTTTACTTTGATTCTATCAGAACAAAAAGATAATGGTTTGGTTGTTTTGGAATTCTAACAATAAACACAACAGACAGTAAAATATAACTGATTAATATAAAATATGCTAGGGGAAGTGGTTGATTTAACCAGTTATGAATTCAATCAAGATTTCCTTAATACATATGAAACATTCAATTACCTAACCTCGGAATGTTCTTCCTTAAGTCCTTAAGGAAGAAACTATTAAACTACCAATTCTTACTCAAATGTCCATTCAATTAATCATTGGTTTTAATCATAAATAATATCAAGGTTTGTGGTGGTTTACAACATTTACTAGTCCTAGATGATGCAATCATAAACCTAATTGTGTGAAAACCCTAACAATCACAATCCTGTTATTGATAGTCATAGATCAATTTGTATTTGTTCGATACAAAAGCATAATAACATCACACAATTGAATTGAAATAAGTAACATAGCAATAAGGAAATCATTTGTTCAAATTCATAACATACAATCAAATCAGGACCACCCCCCTAACATAGGGGGTTTAGCCTCTATTAGTATTCAAAGAAAGCATAGTATTGAGATTAAACATTACAACGAACTAGGGGATTTTGAGCTTCAATGGTCGAAGCCCTTGAATCTCGCCGTCTTCGAATCCGCCGGAATAGCTATCTCTCTTGTGCAGTGTTTTCTTTCGTACCGCCAAAAGTCCCTTCTCCTTTCTCTTCCAAGCCTTCTTATAGCTTCAGATGAATCTCTTCCAAGCAAAAGGTCCAAACTACCCTTAATGAGCAGAATAGGTTCACAAATCAAAAGTTGAGGTTTCCTAGCCGCGCCCAACAACACGGGCCGTGTGTGTACACACGGGCGCCCATGTTGCTCTCCATGATAATTATCTTCACACCAAGCTACAGAGGCAACAACACGGGCCGTGTTCCTCCACACGGGTGCCCGTGTTAATGCACTGTTTTAAAAACACGGCCGTGTGTCACCATACGGGTGCCCGTGTTGTTCTCTATTTTCCTTCTCCCATTTTGCTCTGCCTGATCAACAACACGGGCAGTGTTGTAGCACACGGGTGCCCGTGTTGACCTGCTGTCTCTTCATATTTTTGCCTTTCTGAGTATCCATAACCTCACCATTAATGCTTTTAAACCTGTGCAATGGCCTGTAACAATAACACTACCAAACGAAGCATAAAAGAGATCTTTTTGACATAAACTTGTAATCGAATGCAATGCGATACCAAACCAACAAAACATGATAAATGACTCTGAAGCAACTATAAACAAACATAAATCTTACGAAAGTGATAAAAATATGTCGGATTAACGGTGGGAATTCAATGGAAATGGTGACCGATCACAACCCCAAACTTGTCTCATTGCTTGTCCTCAAGTGATGTATTGAGTCCAAACAAAGGTCACCCCCAAATTCATTTTCCACAATGCAACCTAGTCTTTCACAATTTGTGTTCTTCCTTTCCAATCGAGTTTCAGGTCTCTCCAATTCAGGCAGTTTACCATATTTCCACATCAGAAACCTCGTCACCTGCAAGCTTTTCACACACTCACAACATCTCTCAGGGTTAGGTGTGTACACTTACAGCACAGTATGCAATACCAAACTCTTAAATTTGAATACATTCTAATGTCACGACAACAGCAGATTCCACACACTTTTCGAGGTCTTTTTGGATTGTAACGGGGCTTGGGTACGGTGGGATAAACAAAAAAATGGATAACAAAGGGTTTTGAACTCGGCAGTCATATTGTGTGATTTTTCTTTCTCTTTTTCTCGTGCATCACGTATACTATGGGGGTTAATTTCACTCTTTTGACTCTTTTGACTCTTTTTCTACTCAAATTTTTCGAGCATTTTATAGGTGTTAGAGTCTTAAGTCTTGGCAAGTGCATTTTTCTCTTTTTTTTTCCTTCTTTTTTCTTTTAAGGAACATACATACTATTTTTCTTTTTGTATGATCTCTTATTATGCACTTGCCCTCTCTTTCAAGATTTCCACCCCAAACTTAGTTTTATTGCACATCTTGCAATTCACACAATCATACCGAGTAATGGAAAAAATTAAAAATGAATGATTAAAAGTTAACAGGGGGTTTATGATGAATAAAATGGCTAAGGCTCAACGGGGTTCACGAAGGGAAACATACAGATAGGGATGGTTATAAAGGCCCTGGCTAAACAAACAACTTGCCTCAGTGTGTGTTGTCATGCTGTGACGTGTCAACAGGACATACGCAAAATCAGAGTGATAAAGTCATACCTGGCTGAACTCTCATGCTGATATTTAGTGTTTGGCTTTTTGTGATCTCACCATGTTGGTTAGCTTGCAAGCTCTTAAGCCTCCTCGTGTTATGTGGTTCTTTTCTGACTTGGTTTTTCCATACCGCTCTCTTGGTCTGGTGTCCCCAAATTGTGTCCGACTTTCTTTTCTCAAGGTTGCATCAACTTCTAGGGTGCCTTATCAACCTAAGTTTGAGGGGTGTCATTCATCCACTACCATTGATCCCGGATTCGTCCAACCATTTCTCATCACTCTGTACACACAAGTAAACCACAAAAAAAATGAAAGCAAAAAACGATGAAGGAAAACATGAACAAAATGAAAACGAAATAAAACATGAAAGGAAAAACCCCCCCACACCTGAACTAAACATTTACCTCAATGTTTAAATCCAGATACAAAGGGGACTCACAGCGACTAATGTTGTTTTATTGCACTTGTGTCGTTTCCTTCCATTTTGAGGTGTTTGTGACTTTGCCCTTCTACTTCTCCTCCTCCCCTACAACAAAATTTTAGCACACACAAAGAAAAAGAAAAATGAAATAAATCAGAAATCAAACGCGTGGGTTGCCTCCCACGAAGCGCTTCGTTTAACGTCGCATGGCTCGACGGTTCATTTCCCTTATCATGGGGGGTATTTTAGGTTCAAAACCTTGTTGCACCTCTTGTCTACAACTCGGATGTTGTCTCTTTTATCAGTGTGGACTCCTTTGTGCCACGATTCCTTTTTAACCTTCCTTTCGGTGTTAGGAATCTTTCCGTTTCGGGTGGCTACTGGCAGTGGTGAGACTTTGATAGTATTCAATGTCCTGATTAAGCCTACTTGATACTAAGATTCTGTATCTTCCTCCATCTCCTGGTCTTCAATAGCATTCAATGTTATTTCCTTGTTGTGAACTTTCAAGGTTAACGTGCACTCATCCATGTCGAGCTTGCATCGACTCGTCTTCATGAAAGGTCGACCCAAGATGATGGGTGCCTCCTTATCTTCAGGTATATCTAGGGTTACAAAATCGACTGGGAAGGTCAAGTCCGTTATTGTTACTAGCACATCTTCAGCTATACCATATGCATCTTTTCTTGAGTGATCCGCAAACTTCAGATTGGTCTTTATATCACTGATATTTTTCATACCCAGCCTGTGATAGATTGATAATGGCATCAGATTCACACTAGCTCCAGAATCTATTAGTACCTTTTTGAAGGTTCTTTCTTTGATTGTGCACGGTACTGTGACGGTTCCTGGATCCTTTTGTTTGTTAGGAATGTTCTGCTCCAGGGAGTTTGCATTAGATTGTTCCTTACCGGATACCTGTTCTTCAGTGGTTGGTTTCTTTTCAGCCATTACCTCTTCCACAAATTTCTTATACATGGGCATCCTTTCAAGTGTTTCAAACAAAGCCATATGACCCTCAATCCTTTTAAACATTGTCATGAATTTCTCCAAGTCTGACTCACTAGGTTCCTTCTTTGTCATTCTCTGAGGATAGGGCAACTTAATCACCGGTTTAGTTCCTTTTGTAGTTTCTTCTTTAGTCGGCTCGCTCGGTGATATAATTTTTTCCTTTTTAGCATCCTTTTTCTCTATCGTCGTGACAGTATTAACATTCTCATGACCTCTCGGATTTTGAACTGTTTCACTTGGTAGGGAACCTGGTGTTCGAGAACTTGTCAGTTGCTGCGCTATCTGCCCCAGCTGAACTTCGAGATTCTTTAGGGATGCGGCGGTGTGTTTCTGATTGTTTCTAGTCTCTTCTTCAAATTGCCCATTTTGAGCTGCCATCTTTTCAATTGCAATCTCCCAATCTGCCTTCTTTGGGACTTGTTGTTGTTGTTGCTGATATTGGTTTTGATATTGACCTTGTACCTGATGTTGCCCATTCCCTATCTGATCCTTCCATGCAAAGTTGGGATGATTCTTCCACCCCAGGTTGTATGTGTTGGAGTAGGGATTGTTTTGCTTTAAAAACTTGATATCTTCTATCTACTGTGGTGTTGCAAGACAATGAACAGTATTGTGTGGTCCATTACAAATGCTACACACATCGTTTGGTGCCTGTTGCACTAGAGCCGCTTTCTGAGCACCTATGTTTAGTGCCTTCAACCTTTTCTCCACCTCTGCAGCAACTGCTTCTTCAATTTTTACCTATTTGTTTGTTTCAAGCTTCAAATCAATTACTGCAGATTTGCTTGACACCCTATCATACAACTCCAGATGCTCATTTGAGGCAATTGCTTCAATTATCTTCTTCATACCGGTGGCTGTTGCAAAGTTAGCTGAGCCACCAGCTGCTGAATCAAGGATTTGTCTCGTTTGAATTCGAAGACCATTAACAAACATTTTCATTTGCTTAGTTTCATCCATGTTGTGAGTAGGACAAGCCACTAGGATTTTCTTGAATCTTTTATAGGCATCTCCTAGTGACTCACCCTCCTTCTGCTTGAAGTTTAGGATCTCATATCTTTTCCGCAATGACACAGATGCGGGAAAGTATTCCTGCAAGAATGTTGTTTCCATCTGCTCTCATGTAGTGATACTACCAGCAGGTAAGGAATATAACCACTCTTCAGCTTCATCTGCTAAAGTGAATGGGAACATACGAAGTCTGATTGCTTCTTCGTTATGTCCAGGAATTTTCAGCGTTGTGCTCATAGTTAAAAACCTTTGCAGATGCTTGTTGTCATCTTCATTCACTCTTCCAGAAAAGGACCGCCTTTCGAGTTGATTAATGGTGCTGGGATGCAGCTGAAATTGTTCCACATTGACCGGTTGGTTTACAATTATCATACGACCACCCGGAGTGTTGGTTCCACCATAGTCACCGAGAAGTCTCTCTGGTGGTGGTGGTGGTGGGTTTGCAGCCATGATTTCAGGAACTGTTTCCGCGTCGGAATCTGAGTTCTCTGAGTGCACTAAAACAACTTCCTCCCCTGCTTTCTCTGCTAATTCCAGTTTTTCTCGCTTAGCTTGTCTCAGTCTAGCGTGAAGAGTTCTTTCTGGATCTGCGTCAAAAGAAAAATTCGCTGAGGCCTTACCTCGCATAAACAAGTTATACAAAGATTAGAATTGAATAACAAATTTGTCACAGATAAAATTTTGGTTGACGAGCAACAAAATTTTGATAGAAGAGAAATTAAAATATGTATTTTGGCAATCCCCGGCAACGACGCCAAAAACTTGATCGCAAAAATAGCAAGTGTACTATTTTTACCGATGTAGTAATAAGGAGTTTTATCTCCAAGTATCGATCTCAAGGATTGCGTAGGAAATACTTATTTTACTTTGATTCTATCAGAACAAAAAGATAATGGTTTGGTTGTTTTGGAATTCTAACAATAAACACAACAGACAGTAAAATATAACTGATTAATATAAAATATGCTAGGGGAAGTGGTTGATTTAACCAGTTATGAATTCAGTCAAGATTTCCTTAATACATATGAAACATTCAATTACCTAACCTCCGAATGTTCTTCCTTAAGTCCTTAAGGAAGAAACTAGTAAACTACCAATTCTTACTCAAATGTCCATTCAATTAATCATTGGTTTTAATCATAAATAATATCAAGGTTTGTGGTGGTTTACAACAGTTACTAGTCCTATATGATGCAATCATAAACCTAATTGTGTGAAAACCCTAACAATCACAATCCTATTATTGATAGTCATAGATCAATTTGTATTTGTCCGATACAAAAGCATAATAACATCACACAATTGAATTGAAATAAGTAACATAGCAATAAGGAAATCATTTGTTCAAATTCATAACATACAATCAAATCAGGACCACCCCCCTAACATAGGGGGTTTAGCCTCTATTAGTATTCAAAGAAAGCATAGTATTGAGATTAAACATTACAACGAACTAGGGGATTTTGATCTTCAATGGTCGAAGCCCTTGAATCTCGCCGTCTTCGAATCCGCCGGAATAGCTATCTCTCTTGTGCAGTGTTTTCTTTCGTACCGCCAAAAGTCCCTTCTCCTTTCTCTTCCAAGCCTTCTTATAGCTTCAGATGAATCTCTTCCAAGCAAAAGGTCCAAACTACCCTTAATGAGCATAATAGGTTCACAAATCAAAAGTTGAGGTTTCCTAGCCGCGCCCAACAACACGGGCCGTGTGTGTACACACGGGCGCCCGTGTTGCTCTCCATGATAATTATCTTCACACCAAGATACAGAGGCAATAACACGGGCCGTGTTCCTTCGCACGGGTGCCCGTGTTAATGCACTGTTTTAAACAACACGGCCGTGTGTCACCACACGGGTGCCCGTGTTGTTCTCTGTTTTCCTTCTCCCATTTTGCTCTGCCTGATCAACAACACGGGCAGTGTTGTAGCACACGGGTGCCCGTGTTGACCTGCTGTCTCTTCATATTTTTGCCTTTCTGAGTATCCATAACCTCACCATTAATGCTTTTAAACCTGTGCAATGGCCTGTAACAATAACACTACCAAACGAAGCATAAAAGAGATCTTTTTGACATAAACTTGTAATCGAATGCAATGCGATACCAAACCAACAAAACATGATAAATGACTCTAAAGCAACTATAAACAAACATAAATCTTACCAAAGTGATGAAAATATGTCGGATTAACGGTGGGAATTCAATGGAAATGGTGACCGATCAATATGCCTCCTAAACTTAAAGATCCTGGTAGTTTTTCTATACCCTGTCATATAGGAAAATTTGTCATAGACAAAGCTTTATGCGATCTAGGAGCCGGTATCAGTGTTATGCCCTTGTCCATATGCAAGAAACTTTAAATGGGAGAATTAAGACCAACTAAAATGTCTGTGCAATTAGCAGATCGTTCCGTTAGATATCCCGTAGGAATTCTTGAAAACATTCCCGTGCGCATAGGTCAATTCTACATTCCCACCGATTTTATAATTATGGACATAAGAGAAGATGAAGTTACCCCCATTATATTGGGAAGACCCTTCTTAGCAACCGCCGGTGCTATCATAGACGTAAAACGAGGACGACTCACTTTCGAAGTAGGAGAAGAGAAAATTGAGTTCATTCTTTCCAAATTTTTGAAAGCACCTGCAATAGAAGACACATGTTACTTCATGGATATCATTGATGAATGCATAAGAATTAGAAAATGACGATTTGCCCGACTATCGTGTAGAAGACAGACTGAACCAATGTTTAGCAATAACATCGAATACTACGCAATGCCTTAAGAAACCAACCCTCGACCTGAAAACACTTCCCAAAAATCTGAGATATGAATTCCTAGACTTAGAACTTGAACGACCAGTGATAGTCAATGCAGACCTAGGAAAACTTGAAACCGAAAAACTCCTACATATCTTAAGAAAATATCCAACCGCATTAGGATACAACATCACCGATCTTAAAGGGATAAGTCATTCTGTTTGTATGCACCGCATCATGCTAGAAGAAGACTGTAAAACTTCTAGGGAACATTAGAGGAGACTAAACCCGATCATGAGTGAGGTAGAAAAGAAGGAAGTAACGAAATTATTAGAGGCGGGTATCATATATCCTATATCCGATAGCAAATGGGTCAGTCCTGTACACGTAGTACCAAAGAAAGGAGGTATAACAGTGATCGAAAATGAAAAACGAGAAACTATAACCAAACGAATTGAATCGGGATGGAGAATATGCATTGACTACAGAAAGCTAAAGAAAGCAACCCGAAAAGATCATTTTCCTTTACCATTCATAGACCAGATGCTAGAACGACTAGCCAAGCATTCTCATTTCTGCTATCTGGACGGTTACTCAGGCTTCTTTCAAATACCAATTCATCCTGATGACCAAGAAAAGACAACGTTCACATGTCCTTTTGGTACCTTCGCTTATCGACGAATGTCGTTTGGCTTGTGCAATGCTCCTGCAACTTTCCCAAGGTGCATGATGGCGATATTTGCCGATTTTCTCGAAAACATCATGGAAGTCTTTAT
Source organism: Lathyrus oleraceus (assembly GCF_024323335.1). NCBI lineage: Eukaryota > Viridiplantae > Streptophyta > Magnoliopsida > Fabales > Fabaceae > Lathyrus > Lathyrus oleraceus. The sequence goes on from NC_066585.1 coordinate 404,334,377, forward strand.
GGATGACTTTTCCGTATGCGGGCAAAGTTTCGAAGAATGTCTTGAAAACCTAGAAAGAGTTCTAGAACGATGTGTAAAAGTAAACCTAGTACTTAATTGGGAAAAGTGTCACTTTATGGTACAAGAAGGAATTGTTTTAGGACACATCATATCAAATAGAGGAATTGAAGTAGACAAAGCCAAAATAGAATTAATCGAAAACCTTCAACCTCCAAAAACTGTGAGAGAAATACGAAGCTTCTTAGGACATGCCGGTTTTTACCGACGATTCATTAAAGATTTCTCTAAAATAACTAAACCTTTAACCGGATTATTAATGAAAGACGCTGAATTCATCTTCGACAATAAATGTTTAGAAGCATTTCAAATACTTAAACAAGCATTGATCTCCGCACCCATAATGCAGACCCCAGATTGGAATGAACCCTTCGAAATAATGTGTGACGCAAGTGACTACGCCGTAGGCGCTGTTTTAGGACAACGAAAGGATAAAAAACTTCACGACATATATTATGCGAGTAGAACTCTAGATGAAGCGCAAATGAATTACGCCACGACCGAGAAAGAAATTTTAGCAGTAGTATTTACACTAGATAAATTTCGTTCCTACTTGGTCGGAGCTAAAATAATCATTTACACTGATCACGCTGCCATTAAGTACCTCTTAACAAAAAAGGACGCTAAACCTAGACTCCTAAGGTGGATCTTGTTGCTACAAGAATTTGATTTGGAAATCAAAGATAAAAAAGGAACTGAAAACGTAGTAGCAGATCACCTCTCTAGACTTGAAAACCTGGAACCGGAAAGAACATCGATCAACGATGATTTCTCGTACGATAAACTTATAGCTAATTTGGAAGAAAATAGAGCTGATGAACATGTAGAGACCACCTTGGCTGTATGCGTTACACCATGGTACGTTGATTTTATCAATTATTTAGCCGCCGGAGTGGTTCCACTTGATTTATCCTACCAACAAAAGAAACGATTCTTCCATGACGTAAAACACTATTACTGGGACGACCCTTTACTTTTCAAAAGAGGCCCCGATGGTATTTTCCGTCGCTGTATACCTGAACAAGAGGTAGAAAGTATAATCCAACATTGTCATTCCGCTCTTTATGGTGGACACACAAGTACATCCAAAACCTGCTCTAAAATCCTACAAGCCGGTCTTTATTGGCCAAACATATGGAAGGATGTGCATGCCGCCGTCAAGAAATGCGATAGGTGTCAACGCACATGAAACATATCTAGACGTGACGAGATGCCACAAAAAGGCATTTTGGAAGTAGAAATTTTCGATGTGTGGGGAATAGATTTCATGGGACCTTTTCCACCTTCTTTCGGTAACAAGTACATACTCGTAGCGGTTGACTACGTATCAAAATGGATTGAGGCTATAGCTTCTCCAACAAACGACACACGAGTAGTAATTAAACTCTTTAAGAATATAATCTTTCCAAGATTTGGTGTCCCAAGAATAGTCGTCAGTGACGGTGGATCTCATTTCATATCTAAGATACTCGAAAAATTATTGTTTAAGTATGGTGTAAAACATAGAGTAGCAACACCCTACCATCCTCAAACTAGTGGACAAGTGGAAGTGTCTAATAGAGAAATTAAATAGATATTGGAAAAAACAGTCGCTACATCGAGGAAAGACTGGTCATCAAAATTACCCGAAGCTTTATGGGCATATCGAACCGCTTACAAAACTCCCATAGGAACAACCCCATTTAAGCTTATTTATGGTAAATCATGTCACCTCCCGGTGGAGTTAGAACATAAGGCCTATTGGGCTATTAAAAATTTTAATTTAAACTATAAGGCCGCCGGTGAAAAGCGAATTCTAGATATAAACGAATTAGAGGAACTTAGACAAGACGCATACGAAAATGCCAGAATCTACAAGGAAAGAACGAAAAAATGGCATGATAAACGTATATCAAGGAAAACTTTCAAACAAGGCGATGTAGTCCTCTTGTTTAACTCTAGACTTAAATTATTCCCAGGAAAACTACGCTCTAGATGGTCAGGCCCTTTCCAAGTCACTAATGTCTTTCCTAGTGGAGCTGTAGAAATTAAAGGAAAATCTATTGAATCATTTATCGTAAACGGGCAGCGTCTAAAACATTATCATTATGCTGAAAACAATGAAGACTCGCAAGTCCTGCACTTAGACGTATTGTCTCCAAAATTAATAGATTAACATTTAATAGTTTTATGTCGAGCTTGCGACATTAAACAAAGCGCTTCGTGGGAGACAACCCACAAATTTTTATTTTTCTTTGATTATTCTTTTTGATTTTATTCAGTTTTCATTCTTCATTTTCTTTATTTTATTAAATTTTTCTTCTTTTCTTCTTTCGGCATCTGGCCAAATCCTGACTAAATTCTTGTTTTTCTTTTCTTTAGTTTACACTAACCTGATGGGACATATTGATCGCATGGGTATCAAATTCCGAGGGAGAGCTCAGAGACAAAAATTTGAAGAACTAGCTGAGAGAGAGATGCACCCATGTTTTTATGCTGATGATGTGCAATGACCGTTCTTGGGCTAAGAGATAGTGTCCTATATCTGCTGAGTCAAATAGGGTGGGAAACCACTCCTATTCGGAGACAATTTGTTACTTACCGAAGGCTAACTCTAGAATTCCTTAGCTCCCTGATTTATTTACCAAACTATGGAAAAGGAATAAACCGAGGTTTCATTCAATTCAGGATGTTCAATATGGAGTATCAGTATAACATTCAAGAATTTACTAACCTCTTAGGGTTCCCTACTTCTTTTGACACATTCACCATGAGCCAAGAAGACCTCTTTGAATATCGAGAGCTTGAGCATTTTTGGGGAAATTTGACGGGAAATGACGACCCTGAGGAACATGAGTTTCTTTCCGGAAACATACATAACCCAGCGTTCCGTTATTTCCACAAGATCCTAGCACACACTCTTTTTGGGAAAAGATCAAACATCACCACAGTATCACGTGATGAACTTTTCATAATATTTTGTGCTTCCCAGAACCGTCCAGTGAATGGTGCCACTTATATGTTGGCGAGTTTTGACCTCCTTATTCAAGATGACCGTGCACCGATTCAAATAGGAGGATTGATAACTATGATTGCTAATGCTATTGGATTGCGCCAACCCATGCTTGATTTGAACCCTTTTTGTGGTATTCAGCCTATGAATATACTTTTCCTTTTCAACACTATGTTTATAGGAAACCTTGGACCTGAAGAGTTTGAACTATTAATTAACAACCAAGCTTTTTACCTATTCACCATGCCTAGCCCGATGACTAGTGTCCATAACCGAAATAATTGGCTTTACAACCTGGATGGAATACCTTCTCCTATTAGATCTATTGAAACCATCCAAGATTATGAGATTCTTGACAACCAGATTCCTTATGCCGAGTCTGATCCGCAGACACCAACTGGTTACCATGATGCTGCCTCTCCACCTCATCCTATCCCGTCCGCAGAATCGGCAATACCTGATCTTAGACATCATATGCCCGGAACTGATTATAATACCGCTATTCAAGCCTTGATGTCAGAACAAGATGCCATTAGAGAAGAGTTAACTAAGATGGGACATGAATTTATGGAATACATGAGTAGAATGACAAATCAATTCCACGAGTTGCTACACCGTGTCATTTCCTTTGCTCCTCCGGCGAGAGATTCTACAAGTGGCTAGAAGAATTGTAGTTAACTAGTTTTAGTCTTAGGAAATTTATAGTTTCGTTTGACATTATTTTTATCTTAGTATTTACTTTTCGCATGTTTTATTTTATCTTCAAATATTACATTATGTTTATTTTTATGAAGTTACTGGCATTATTGGTTAAATTAAATTTTATTTTGATTTATGCACTGTCTAAAATTCCCAATGATGATATACTGTATGCTATTACTTACATGGATTATTAGAGAAAAATATATATTGTATGGTGTAGTAAAGTAGCATTCATAGCAACTCAAAATGAAATAATAAAATGAAATAATAATAAAACAAAGCTTGTCACATATATTAGCCAATGCATGCTGCCTCCATGCTGTCACGACCGTTGCAAAACCCAGAAGTGTGACGAGCGTCACACACGCTGTCACGGTCGCCACGCAACCCATGACGCCCGTAACACATTCTGTCACGAGCGTGACAGGGTGTTTCCTCATAAACGTTGTTGACCGTTATGGTCATGACCGTTACTCCCTTCATCTCCCCATTCAACTCACCTCTTTACTCCATTCCACCCACATTCATCCCCATTAATTTTCTTCTCAACCACTACTCTTCCCAATTTCAAAACTCTTCCTATAAATACCTACAATACATTCCTTCCTACACCACATCATTCCAACAAACCATTCTATACAAATATATATCATCCTCTTTTCCTTCTTTCTACCTACCTATCAATATGGCGGAGAACCAACATCAAGAAGTGTAATTCGGAAATATTATTTTCCGATCTGAAGATAGTAACTATCAACGGGAGCAGTTCGTTCGGTTCCAACAACGCGATGTCATATCTACCAGGTACCCAGATTTAAATTGCTTACAAGAATTAGGATTACTTCAAGGTGTGCAATGGCTGCTTAGGGTATCCGATTTAACTTTTCTGTGCACACAAAATCACCCAACATACCCATCACTCACCTTGGAGTTTTTAAGTTCTTATTCATACTCCACTCCAACCGGTGAGGACGAGTACTTAACCGGTGCCTCAAAATTCCGCATGTTCAACACTGAGTACGCACTATCTCAAGAACAGTTGAGTGCCATGCTACACTTTCCTGTAGGAGACCAAGTCCACCCAAGAATCCCTCCAAACTCAGAGTGGAACACGAACGCATTCGACCTTTTTGGAAAAATATCCGGTGTGGAAACCACCAATTGGGATGCATTACTTGCTTCCCACATACACAACCCCATTATCCGGTATTTTATCCGTATTCTGCAAAACACCATTTTTGGAAGAGCCAACAACAGCAAAGTCAACGCGAAAGAATTATTCTTCCTACACTGCATCTTTTCAGCAGATACAAAGGTAAACGCCGCCTCTTTCTTACCTCACCATATCCGTACCCTTTGTGCTCGAGGCAGTCAATCTTTTGTGATTGGGGGATTAATAACCACCATCACACTCGGCTTAAATCTAGGGGACCGACTTCAGAATTTGCAATCTTTGCCACCCCTGTCTATGGATATCAGCTATTGTCGCTCCAGCCGCTTAATCAAAAATAGGGTAGGCGGGAAGTATTATCTTATGGTGAATAACCAAGAAGTCCCAAGCGTCGTTTTGCCCAACATTGCCCTCACCGATGTCACCACCCCAACCGATTCATCTACGATTTGAATGCTCCCGAACCTACCGAGCCTACACAAGCAAACCCGCCCCCAAACGAGTTTGATGAAATGGAGCAAGGTGATCAAGGTCCTGAATAACATTCGGTCCCACAAAAGCCTTCCGATAATGTGGCTGGTCCATCCTCCCGACGTCGAAGAAGAAGAAGGCCCACAACAAATGATGACATCATGGATGCTATTGAACATCAAGCCCAACGGCTTGATGCCATGCATGCGCAGAATAACGAAGTAATGCAACTGATGCGCCAGATGCAACAACAACAAGAAGAGAGGAATGCAATAACCGACCAGAGGTTCACTGACTAGATTAACAGGTTTGATGACTTGGAAGTACGTCAACGATCACCGGGTCCGAGAACAAGAGGACGCAGGCAAAATTGAGTTTGAGTACCAGTTTTATTTATTTTTCCTTTTCTTTCGTTTTTTTTTTAAACATCAGGGACAATGTTTCATTTAAGTGTAGGGGGGAAAACTCCCTTTCAAGTATGTTATTTCCCTTTTAATTTAAAAATAAATAAATTATTTTAAGTCAAGTCCCTAGTGTGAAATTTTTTATTATCTACTCCCCTCAATTTTCTTGAGCCATAACAAAATTCAACACATTCAATAAGCATAAAGGTTGCCTATTTTATAAAACTTCAGCGAAATTAAGACAAAATTATTACCGCCCCAACGCTCTAAAAACCTCAGCATGTTAGATCAGGCTAAGTACCTATTATACCAATTCCTTGAACTTTTAGTTTTATAGTAACCCCGAGTAGTTTATACGAGAAGTCGGCACCATCTTAATAGCAAACTACGTGGAGAGCCGATGAATACAAGTGAATGATTCCCAAAACAACATATTAAAAATCAGGAAATGCACTAATTAAGTTAGGTGATCCTTACCCGATCATTTAATCCAAAGGTTGCGGACCTTACAAAAACATGGTATGAACGATCCATTGTGAGTTGGTTCAGCGGTCTCTGGTGTTGAACTTGGTAGGGCGGACTACGGTCCGATCCCCCGCAATTTGCAATGGACTAAAAAACGAAGTTATCCAACTTATGTACCAGAACTTCTAGCTAAAAGGGGATCAGAATCGCTAACCGGTTACTCCACTACGTGCGCGAAAAGATAAAGGGCTTAATGTGATTTCGCTCGAATGAAAACGGGTGAAATAAGAGTAAAAGAACTAGGCTGAGCTAAAATAGCATGACTCAAACTGGTTTGCATAAGGTGAGGTTATCTAGTGTTGTTACAGTAATTTTTGATGTCAAGATTAAGCTCAGGTTATTTCTAAACGAGATTTACTTGCAACCTATTACGAATTGATGTGTGTTTCGAAATTTCATCCGGCTAATATTTTAAATCGACTTCTACATTGTATCTTGCTTGAGGACAAGCAAAAGTCTAAGTGTGGGGGAGTTTGATAACATGAAACTATATCACATTTTTAGACTTGATTTAATTAAATTATATCGTTATTTGATTCAATTTATTTTATATTATTCGATTTTACTTGGTATTTTCTTATTATTTATTTTAGGTATCATTATTTAAAGCATGGGTGAAAAAGAAAGAAAAGGGGTACAAAAAGAGGATTTTCTAGGAAAAGCATCTCACCAAAGCCCAACCCACGTTTGGAACAAGGAAAATGGCTGTGACGACCGCCACACTCACGTGCCGAGCGTCACGCCCCTTTACCTAGTGTTACGACCGTAACACATGGTGTGACGGATGTTACACACCCCACTCCTATATTTTGGCATTGACGTGCGTAACAGAAGGACGTTCTCCCCTATTTTTCCTCTTGACTCGTTGACACTTTGGAACCCTACTGAAGATACTTTTGAGAAAACGGTTATTTTATGGATGAATATAAATAGACCTCAAAAGATCCAATTGACATCTCTTCTCCGTGCAATATTTTTCCAGCTTTATAATTTTCTAGCATTCTAATTTCCAAGCATTTTCTTTTCTTTTCTTTTCTAGTTAATTTCCAAAGCATTCAATTTATTTTCTCACGATAGTTTCTACACCGGAAACTATTGTGTAATTTTTACTGGATCTAACCTTACGTCAGATCATAGTATTTTATTTCCTTGTTTTTACTTTCCTGTCAGATCGAGAATTATGAAGAACAAATCCAACCGACTTGTGGTGGAGTGTTCGAGCATCGAAGCTAGGAGATAAAACCAAGATTTCTAGTAATTTTCCAGGTTCATTAATTAATTGAGTTATTGTTTTAATTTACATATGCTCTGTGCTACTGTTTATATATATTGTTTGTTTGATATGGCCGTATTTATGCATGATTATTGTTTAAGCATGTTTAGCATGTCCGGCTAATTAATTTAGATATCGGTATGTAAAGTAAGCGGAATAAAGGAATCAAAACTGAGTTGGTTTAAATTTATTTCAAAATATAGTCACTCTTTTTTCTGGTCTCAATTTACAAAGTTAATACCAAGGTTTTTGTACGAGAGTAAAAGACATAAAGAAGTTAAAATCAATAGAACGACGGTTTGAGCTTTTAACTGGACAGTGTAAATTAAACATTAACTTTAAATCAGGGCGAAAGCAATTTTTAAGGTTAATTGAATTCTAATCATTTTCAAAAATTATTTTTAAAAGTTAAATGTAAGGACGAGAGTTAAGCATTTAAGTTTAATTATATAGTCTAAGTCAACAGAGCGAGAGTTTGAGACGAGGGCGTTTAAACGGTTAGTATTTTCTCAAAAAGAGTTTCTATAGATTTTATTATTTTCAAAAAGTGATTTTAGATTTGACGAAATAGTGAGAGCATACGTTAAAATATAAAGTCATAGTCTAATTCAACAGAGCGAGAGTTTGAGGAATAGATTTTTAATTAATAGTGTCTACTGAAAAGACTTATTTTAAAATTAAGAAAAAGACCAACGAAGATTTGATTCCCTAATTACGACGAACTACATACCGAGATCCGTGTTATTTGATATTTAATCTAGATCCAAATTTAGTTTTACTTTTCCTCCCCAATCATTTAAGTATCATCCGCCTTAGCTTTATGCAGTAACCCTAGAAAAACGGTATATCGATTCATTAAGTCCCTGTGGGATCGATATATTTTAAAAACTACGCGATTAGACTGTGCACTTGCAGTTAATACCCCGATAGAATCATAAAGTCGCGATCAATTAGTTGCAATGCAATTGTGAGGCGGGTCTATAGGAGCTATCTCCCAAGAGTCGCTTCTCTTTTTGTGAGACGCAGCCAACTGAAACTTGCAAATGATGTGACGAAATTCGATGACATATGTTCTCGAATCAGTGCGTTTCACAGTGAAATCAGCAGAGTTATTCATGTGAAATTTTTTGATAGCTCGCACACATTCTTCTTTAGTGCGAAACATGTCTCCCCCTTTTAACTCACCCTATGATCGTGGATACAAGTTATAAAAAATATTGTTGGATGTTTCATCGTCATGCAGATCCATATTTGTCATATGTTGAGGTGGATTATATGAGGGCAAATATCCCTTGTCCTTATTTTAATGATGTCAAAACTTTTTAGTTGCTCATAATGTGTGCTTTGGACGGTATCATCATATCATAGAATGAATTCATCCTCCAACATGCTCAAAGTATAAGTGAAATGAGTCCATGCATATATGAGCATTTCATAGATGTGAATAACGTACTTGATCATCAATGGTACCTTAGGTTCATAAGAAAATGGTTTGAATTGACCAAAATATCAAAAAATCATTTTTGACAGTTTAAGAATTTTGAGTTGACTCATCCCCTGTTTGAGTCGACTCATTGAGTCGACTCATTGGCTATTTCATTTGCCACGGGTCTGAACAGGTCGAGTCATGAGTCGACTCAACTTTGGAAAAACCTGTTTGAGCTAACTCATCCCCTGTTTGAGTCGACTCATTGGTTGTTTGAGTCAACTCATTACCTGTTTCATTTGAACCATGTTGCCACCGGCCTCAACAGGTCGAGTCATGAGTCGACTCAACGTGTTTGAGTCAACTCAATTGTGTGAACAGGTCGACTGGTCGCTGTTGGAACTCAATTTTCTGCTGTGCATTTTTGCAAAATTATTCTGTTATGTCTCTTACTTTGTCCATGCATCATATAAATATTCTAGAGTCCCTTTTTCAACATCTAACAAGAAAAGTGAAAGATATACACCAAAGTGCTCATCATCTTCATTCTTGATTGCATTTCTTAATAATCACACATAATAATCATTGTTCAGCATTGTGCATTGCAGTTGTGATAACATCCAAATAAGATTGGATTATCTTAGTTTGGGTTGAGACTTTGTGTGGGTTTTTCTTGAATAAAACCCTTGAGGTTTTGTCCTTCAAGAATTGGGGGCTTTTGCACTAACCTTTGCTTCAAAGATTCAGCCGGGTGAAAAGTTTGAAGAACGAAAGGTTCGGTCAAACAAGTAGCGGTAAACGGAGGATTATGAAGAAAGCTTAGGGTTTAAGCAACTTGCATTCGAAATCAGCCGAGCTGAAGTTTTGGAGAACGAGGCGTTCGTCCAATAAGGTAGCGGTAAACGAATGTTTTTTCGAAGTGCTTGAAGAACTTGGTTCAACTCGAATCAAAGGGAGAAAATAGAATAGGATCTACAACAACTCTAGAAGTTGATCACTAGTGATCATTTGTTCTCTTGTATTGACTTTGCAACGTGTTAATAGAAACATCTCAATTCTAGATTTAGAATTGAGGGCAGACGTACCCTAAGCGAGGACGATAGGGGAACTGCCTCAACAAATCCGGTCTTGTTCTCTCTATGCCTTAACTCTTTAAATTCTGCATTAATTACTTTGTGTGTGAAATTGATCATAAAATCAATATCTCTTGATTGGTGTGCATATCAACAGTTCGATAAATTGTTTGAGTAAAATTCTGCACATTCAACTTAAGTGAAATTGATATTTAGTCTGAAGTGCACACCAAGTGTACGACAAAATTAATTCCGCACAAACTTAATAATATTTTATTTGATCTCTTATCGTGTTGAGCATCATTAGAGGTAACGATATCAAGGATCATAATTTTAAAACTGATCTATTCCACCCCCTTCTAGATCGGTACTATCGTCTAACAAGTGGTATCACGAGCGCCAGTTCATCTAGTGCGTCACATATAACTTTTTAGAAAATGAATAACGATCCTAAAGGGGCGTACAATAGGGTGCCTATTTTTACCGGTGAAAACTATAGTTATTGGAAAGATTGTATGCATATCCATATCAAATCTATTGATAGGAAAGTATGGAAAGTCATCCAAGATGGTCCTATGGAAATAACCATGACCAGTGCGGATGGCTTTGCTGTACCTAAACTGGAGCATAATGGAATGAAGAAGATGAGAAAAAGTACATCTACGATTGGAAAGCTAGAAATATGCGCATTACCGCTTTAGGTGTTGATGAGTACTATAGGGTTTCTCATTGTACTAGTGCTAAAGCTATGTGGGACTCATTGCAAATTACCCATGAGGGAACCAATGATGTCAAACTAGCTAGAATCAACACCCTAACTCAAGAATTTGACCTTTTTCATATGAAAGTTTGTGAAACCATTGCCGATATGAAAAAGACATTTTTTCATCTAATCAATCGGTTAAATGCTCTTGGTAGAAATACCCCTAATGATGTTGCTACTAATAAAATCTTAAGATGTCTTAACAGGGATTGGCTACCAAAAGTCGCCGTGATCAAGGAAGCCAATGATCTAAGAACATTGGACGTGACGACATTGTTTGACAAGCTTCAAGAGCATAAGCAAGAGCTCATGAATCTTGAGAAACATGAGAAGAATCAAAAGAATGAGAAGAAGGAGAAAGACAAGAACACCGAAAGGAAGTCTATTATGTTAAAGGCTTCAAGATACAAGTCATCCACCAATGATGAGTGTGAGAGTGAATCAAGTGATGACGATAAAGATTCGAATGAAGACATGAGGTTATTCGTAAGAAGGTATAACTGATACCTTAGAAAGAATGAAGTCCAACATTCGGATAAAAATCCTATCAACTATAGAAGACAATCGAAATTCCTGAATCAAGAGGAAGGTAAGACAACTAAGTCAAAGGGATCATGATTTAATTGTGGAAAGGCCGGTCATTATAAGTCGGATTGTCCCTTGCTGAAGAAAGACAAAGGAAAAGACAACCGTCATAACAAATCTAGCAAAGCTAGAAGAGCATACATTACATGGGAGAGCGATAGTGAGTCCTCAAGTGATGAAAACTCAAGTGATGAAGAAGAAAACGCCAATCTTTGTCTTACAACTCATCGAAAGAAGAAAAAGAATGTAAGTCATTCTAAATATGATCATGTTGATAAAATGTCTTATTCTGATTTGCAAAATGCCTTTAGTACTCTACACAATGAGGCCAAGGAAGTTTTCAAACGCCTAGCCTCAAATAAGAAAATTTTATGTTATTTAGAAAAGAATATTTCTGATTCCGAAAAGGAATTAGAAACTCTCAAGAAATCTATGGTAGAGGTTACTAAAGGCAAAATTGAAGATGATAAGGGATTTTAGTTTGGATGGTCTGGATGTGAAACCTGTCACATTTGGCAAAGAAACCTGTCACATTTTAGAAGTAACATGAATAATCCTTATCAAAAATATACTTATGTGGTAAAGGATCAAGTTAGAAAAAGCAATTCTCATCCTAACTTAAATTGTCTATATTGTTGAAAAATGGGACATACTATTGCTAAATGTCAATTTAGGAGATTTCTAGTCCCTAAAGGCATTTTTCAATGGTTGCCCAAATGCAACCAAAGTTTCACTCACACACTAGGACCCAATGAAAATTGGGCACCACCTTCCCTTGGTTAAATTTGTAGGTGGAATGTCTTGAGGATACGGAGAGAACATGGGTTCTCGATAGTGGATGCTCAAGACACATGACGGGTGACACTTCCTTGTTCCTTAACTTTGTGGCTAAGAAGAAAGGGTTTGTAACCTACGATGATAATAACAAGGGAGCTATACCCGGAAAAGGTAGTGTAGGTAATCCCTCCTCTACTACTATCTCAGACGTCCTTTTAGTTAAAGTCCTTAAGCACAATCTCATTAGTATTAGCCAATTATGTGACAAAGAATATAAAGTCTTGTTTTAAAAAGATTTGTGCATGATTGAACATAATCATAATAAGAATGATGTTCTTAAGGGATGGAGGGAAAATAATGTATACATGCTTAACTTGAATGAAGTATCTTTGACTAGCGCTAAATGTCTTGTCTCCATGAGTGAAGACTCATGGCTTTGGCATAAGCGATTAGTGCATGTGAACTTTGACTTGCTAAATAATGTTGTCGCAAAAGATCTAGTAGTTGGTCTCCCCAAAATTAAAATTTCAAAAGATCATGTATGCGTGCCAAATGGGAAAGCAAACAAGGATCTCGTTTAAATCTAAAAATATTGTTTCCACAATGAGACCCCTTGAACTTCTCCATATGGACCTTTTTGGGCCATCTAGAATTAAAAGTCTAGGTGGAAACTATTATGGTTTTGTTATAGTAGATGACTACTCTAGATTTTGTTGGACTATCTTCTTAGCAAGTAAAAGTGACACTTTTTCTGCTTTTGAAAAGTTTGCCAAGATGTCTCAAAACAAATTGAGCACTAGCATAGTTACTATTCGAAGTGATCACAGAGGTGAATTTGAAAACCACCTCTTTGAGGAATTTTGTGAAACAAACGACATTGATCATAATTTTTCTACTCCAAGAACTACACAACAAAATGGAGTAGTGGAACGCAAAAATAGGATTTTAGAAGAGCTTGGAAGGACTATGATAAATGAAAACGACCTTCCTAAATATTTTTGGGCTGATGCCATAAATACGACTTGTTATGTATTGAATAGGATACTCATTTGTCCTATTCTAAACAAACCCCCTTATGAAGTGCTAAAGGGAAGGAATCCTAATGTTTCACATCTTCATATCTTCTGATGTAAATGCTCTGTATTAAGCAATGGTAAAGAAAACCTTGGTAAATTTGACTCAAAAGCCGATGAAGGTATCTTTCTCGGATAATCTCATTCTAGTAAAGCATATAGAGTATACAAAAAAAGGTTACTTATTATTGAAGAATCCATGAATGTTTCCTTTGATGAATCTTACACGAAAACTGTCGGAGAAGGTACTATTGTTGATGGTGCAGGTGTTCCTTCGGAAGACATAATAAAAGATCAAGAAGAAAAATGTGTTGAACTCCATCCGGAAAAAGCTGAGGAGGAGCCGGATCAAATTTCCAAAAAGAAAGAGGAGGATCATTCGATTAATAACAATGATCTTCCTTTGGAATGGAAATCTTCTAAGGATCATCCCATCGATAATATTCTAGGAGATATCTCAAAGGGAGTTACCACACGGTCAAAGATAAGTAACTTTTGTTATCATTTCCCTTTCGTTTCTCAAAATGAGCCTAAAAACTCCAAAGACGCAATACTCGATGAACATTGGTTTTTAGCGATGCAAGAGGAACTTAATCAATTAAAAAAAATGAGGTGTGGGATATTGTTCCCCCTCCGCGAGACCATCGAGTAATCGACACTAAATGGGTGTTTAGGAATAATTTAGACGAAAACGGAGTTATAAGTCGCAACAAGGCGTGCCTTGTTACTCAAGGGTATAACCAAGAGGAAGGCATCGACTATGAGGAAACTTATACTCTGGTTGCCCGACTCGAGGCTATACGCCTTTTGCTTGCCTATGCTTGTTCTCAAAATTTCAAATTATTTCAAATGGATGTTAAGAGCGCTTTCCTAAACTGTCACATTAATGAAGAGGTCTATATATCTCAACCTCCCGGTTTTGAAAACTATGAGCATGCTAACTATGTTTATAAGCTTAAACGTCTTTTGTATGGTCTCAAACAAGCCCCTAGGGCATGGTATGAGCATCTTAGCAAATTTCTACTAGAACAAGGATTCTCAAGAGGGAAGGTTGATACAACCCTTTTTGTTAAGCGTAAAGGAAAACACTCTATTTTAGCTCAAGTCTATATAGATGATATTATTTTTGGATCTACTAACATAAATTTGGTCAAGGAATTCTCTAAGTTGATGCAGGGAGAATTTGAAATGAGCTTGATGGGGGAGCTAAGTTACTTCCTCAGACTTCAAATCAAGAAACTTGATAAAGGAACTCTCGTGAGCCAAACGAAGTGTTATAATGAGCTACTTAAGCACTTCGATATGGAAAACTCCAAGGTAATCGACACTTCAATGCATACTGCTGTAAATATGGATTGGGATGAAAATGGTAAGGCCGTAGATATAAAAAGGTATAGAGGTATGATCAGTTCCCTCCTCTATCTTACCGCATCTCGACCATATATTATGTTTAGTGTATGTATGTGTGCTAGGTATCAATCATGTCCCAAAGAATCACAATTAAAGGTCGTCAAACGCATACTTATGTACCTCTGTGGTACTTCAAAGTATGGGCTTTGGTTTTTTAAGGGAAGTGATTGTCCTTTGGTTGGCTACTCTGACTCCGACTTTGCCGGTTGCAAATCGGATAGGAAAAGCACTTGTCATTTTTATTCAAATTCCTTAGTGAGTTGGCACAACAAAAAGCAAGTTTCAGTTGCTTTGTCAACGGCCGAGGCGGAATACGTTGCAGCCGGTAATTGTTGTGCTCAATTTTTTTTCTCAAACAATAATTACTTGACTTTAATGTTCAACTTGAACGTATTCCCATTTTTTATGACAACACAAGTGCTATAAATTTAACCAAAAATCCTATACTACATTCGCGCACTAAACATATTGAAATTTGGCATCACTTCCTTAGGGATCATGTTGAGAAAGGTGATGTCGTCTTCGAGCATGTTGATAGCAAAAATCAACTTGCCGATATCTTCACAAAACCACTTGCAACGGAGCCTTTCTTCCACATACGTAGGGAACTTGGTGTTCTCGATATCTCGGATCGCGTTTAAATACATATATTATGCTTGTCTATTCCTTGATTTATAAGTGCGGCTATGTGAGGGAACTCGTCGTCTATCACCATTGGAGGTAATATTGTTCATATCCACTTGACCTATATTGTATGTATATACTTGTTCTATGTAATTCTTGATGTTCATTTTCTGGTTTGAACTAAATGTGATCCATTTCTATGCTTGAATTATGCTTGAACTTGCTTAGATATCATATTTAACATGCATTTTCATTTCTCTATGTTTGCATGTTATTGTACTTACTTATTTGTCTTAAAGTTTATGTTGAACAATTATGGCAATCTTATTTACTTATTTTCCTTTGCTCCGTGTATTATTTATGCCTATACTTCTTCCATTGACTTCATGTTATGTGCATGGTTGTTGATGTCTATATGTTGCAAAGTCGTTGACTAAGTGCTTATGAATATCTTTGTATCATGTTGACCATTTCATTGTTTGTTTTTGGTGTTGTCAAAGGGGGAGAAGCAATGGAAACACAATAGTTGATTTAACAGATTTAGAATAGCAGAATGTTTGAAGGCATGCATAAAATCAGGGGGAGAATGTCTATTAAAGTACGCGATTGTGCCACGGTTTGCCATCATAAAAAAGGGGGAGTATGTGAGGGCAAAGATCCTTTGTCCTTATTTTAATGATGTCACCCCTTTTTAGTTGCTCATAATGTGTGCTTTGGACGGTGTCATCATATCATAGAATGAATTCATCCTCCAACATGCTCAAAGTATAAGCGAAATGAGTCCATTCATATAGGAGCATTACATAGATGTGAATAATTCACTTGATCATCATTAGTACCTTAGGTTCATAACAAAATAGTTTGAATTGACCAAAATATCAAAAAATCATTTTTGACAGTTTAAGAATTTTGAGTTGACTCATCCCCTGTTTGAGTCGACTCATTGGCTGTTTCATTTTCCACGGGTCTGAACAGGCCGAGTCATGAGTCGACTCAACTCTGGAAAAACCTGTTTGAGTTGACTCATCCCCTGTTTGAGTCGACTCATTAGCTGTTTGAGTCGACTCATTGGCTGTTTCATTTGAACCATCTTGCCACGAGTCTGAACAGGTCGAGTCATGAATCGACTCAACCTGTTTGAGTCGATTCAATTGTGTGAACATATCGACTGGTCGCTGTTGGCACTCAATTTTCTACTGTGCATTTTTGCAAAGTTATTCTGTTATGTCTGTTACTTTGTCCATGCATCATATAAATATTCTAGAGTCTCTTCTTCAACATCTAACAAGAAAAGTGAAAGATATACACCAAAGTGCTCATCATCTTCATTCTTCATTGCATTTCTCAATAATCACACATAATAATCTTTGTTGAGCATTGTGCATTGCAACTATGATAACGTCCAAATAAGACTGGATTATCTTAGTTTGGGTTGAGACTTTGTGTGGGTTTTTCTTGAATAAAACCCTTGAGGTTTTGTCCTCCAAGAACTAGGGGGTTTTTGTACTAACCTTTGCTTCGCAGATTCAGCCGAGTGAAAAGTTTGAAGAACGAAAGGTTCGGTCAAACAAGTAGCGGTAAATGGAGGATTGTGAAGAAAGCTTAGGGTTCAAGCAACTTGCGTTCGAAATCAGTCGAGCTGAAGTTTTGGAGAACATGGCATTCGTCCAATAAGGTA
This sequence comes from Lathyrus oleraceus, assembly GCF_024323335.1. Lineage (NCBI taxonomy): Eukaryota > Viridiplantae > Streptophyta > Magnoliopsida > Fabales > Fabaceae > Lathyrus > Lathyrus oleraceus. Next base: position 404,351,381 of record NC_066585.1, read on the forward strand.
GTGGTAAACGGAGGTTTGTTCAAAGTGCTCGAAGAACTTGGTTCAACTCGAATCAAGGGGAGAGAATAGAATAGGATCTGGAACAACTCTAGAAGTTGATCGCCAATGATCATTTGTTCTCTTGTATTGACTTTGCAATATGTTAATAAAAACATCTCAATTCTAGATTTAGAATTGAGGGCAGACGTACCCTAAGCGAGGACGATAGGGGAACTGCCTCAACAAATCCGGTCTTGTTCTCTCTATCCCTCAACTCTTTAAATTATGCATTAATTACTTTGTGTGTAAAATTGATTGTAAAATCAATATCACTTGGTTGATGTGCATATCAACTGTTCGATAAATTGTTTGAGTAAAATTCTGCATATTCAACTTAAGTGAAATTGATACTTGGTGTGAAGTGCACACCAAGTGTTTGACAAATTTAATTTTGCACAAGCTTAGTAATATTTTCCTTGATCTCTTATTGTGTGGAGAATCATTAGAGATAACGATATCAAGGATCGTAGTAGTTAATTGATTGTTTTAGATAGGGGTTAATTTTTTCTATCTTAAGTAATTCCATTCGGTTCACGTATATCCGATCTTTCCATTAACGGGATCCTTTAGACGATTTCAATCAAGGGTGCTTTCGCAACCGTTGAAAATATTTTTAAAAAGCACTTAATTTCAAAACTGATTTATTCAACCCCCCTTCTAGATCGGTACTATCGTCTAATAGATTATATACACGACTTGGAGGTAATGGTGCTGGTTGATCATCATCTTCAATGTTGTTATTCAATATATGATCGACTTGTGTCTCAGTCTATTCTTCTTCTTCATCAACGACGTCGACTTCTGCTTCTGCTTCTAGGTCGGCGTCATCTGAGTTTTCTGAATCAAATTCATCAGATTCAATTTGATTAGTTATCTTAGATTATTGAGATGATATACTTGGTTAAAGAGTAATATACAACTCAATAGAGTTGCAACCAGAATGTTCATGACTAACAAACATATATTCAATATCTTCATCATCCCGTACCTTCAACGGGAAAATTTTGCATTGACTGTTCTAAAAAAAATTGGATTTTGATACGTGATCTGTGACACAAGACCAGATCCTATGCAGGATTCAATTCGTTTTTTCAAATGCAAGAAATTTGAATTTCTCTTGATCGTAAGTCGGATAGTATCAGAGTTTCAAAAAAAAAACCCGTATAACTCAGACTCACATGTCTCACCATTGCAGGGAGCATTGATAGTATATTTTGGTGCAGATGACATTGTCATATTTCTTGTGCAGACGAAAAGTAATTTTTTGGTGCAAATGAATTTGTGTTGATTGTTGGATGTAGATAGTAGGACACTTAAATAGGTAAGTGATGTGTCAAACATGCAAAACAAGAGATAAGTGATGTGTGAAACATGCAAGCTAGACATAAGTGATGTGTCAAACATGCAAACTAGACAGAAGTGATGTGTCAAACATGCAAGCAAGACAGAAGTGATGTGTCAAATATGCAAGCTAGAAGGAAGTGATGTGTCAAACATGCAAGCTAGAGGGAAGCCATGTGTCAATCATGCAAGCCCTAACGTCAGTCTAATTGGCGCTAGCTTGTAATGCTTGTACATGAGCGTCAGTCCAATTGGCGCCACCTTGTCTTCCATGCAGACCTCGTAACTAGGCATGTAGAGCCATGCATGCATCATGCTAGGTTAAGATGTAGCATGCATGCAAGCCTAGGGGAGGCACCACTTTGATTGACGCTAACATGTGACAATTGTACATGGGCGCCAAATCATTTGGCATGCACATGCAATCACCATTATCCATGTATTCATACTTTTGCATGTCACACCTTATAAATAGCCAAGAAAGTCTCACATTTTTTCCACACCAACACCCACTTCTTCCTCAACAACAACAACTCTTTCATCTGCAACAATCTCTTTCATCTGCAACAATCTCTTTCATCTGCAATAAACACTCTTTCAGCATTTACTCCGACAAGATATCTCTCCTCACAATTGGTGAATCGCACGGAGGCACAATTACAAACATAGCAACTTATGTAAGCGTTTAATTCTTCTATTATTTGTCTAGAATACTTTTTAATAACGATACTTTGTTGTTTATCTTTTATAAAGTAACATATTTTGTTGTTTCTTTTATAGGATGTTTCTAGGTTTCAAACTCGGGTCCACGAATATGTAAACATGGATTCGATAATTCAACTCACAATTGTAAACGAGTTATGTAGTCTTTAAACCTGACCGTCAATAGTAGTGGACGACACTGATCTGACGTGCCATTAAGGCGGATGTATCTTTTAAATTCCTTATAACAACTAACTGCAAAAAGACCCGAAATTCAAGTGGGCAGAACAACGATCCAAACATGAACAACTTTGATAAAGATAATAAATATAATTATGTCTTGGCAGTATAATTATTATGCTAACAAACAAATTTGGTTTTCAAACCAACGGTCAGAATTTCGGAAAATTATATTTTTGAGGACCAAATAAAGTAATCAACTTGGTCATAATGGCTTGACTGTAATTTGTGTTGTGTTTGCATTAGTAGAAGGCGTGGAGACTGTTTCCTGCTTGCTTCGCGGAAGATAACTAGTGTATGATGGATAGTGACACTATTATTGTTAATTCATTTTTTATATGAAAATGATACACCACATTTGACTATAATGTATTACTAAGAAAAGGAGCGTTAACTAGTATCTGCTGAGAAAGACCCTTATGATTGGTTCATATTATAAAACATGTCGGTATATGAAACACGTTTTGGATCTAAAAGCCTTGTACTATATAAATTCAATTAAGGTGTGTTCTTTCTATCTCTCATCTTGAAGAAACACACTCACTCATTCAGTGAGTTCTCAATAAATTGATTAAGATGCCGAGAACACCTTCATATGACAAAAGTGGATTGAGGAAAGGGATTTGGACTGTTGAGGAAGATATGAAATTAATTGCTTATATAACTAGATATGGTTGTTGGAATTGGCGTCAACTCCCTATGTTTGCAGGAAATTTATATATAGAACATGAAATCTTAGTTATGATGATTGTGAAAATTTGTGTAATATACTAACAAAGTTTTTCATTTCAGGTCTTTCGAGATGTGGAAAAAGTTGTAGATTGAGGTGGATGAATTATTTAAGGCCTGATATCAAAAGAGGAAACTTCACTCAACAAGAAGAGGAATTGATTATCAGAATGCATAACGAACTGGGCAATAGATGGTCAGTCATTGCGGCTGAGTTACCTGGAAGAACTGATAACGAAGTGAAGAACCATTGGCATACTTTACATAAGAGGAGAGTTCAACAGATTAACACAAACACAGTCTCAAATGAAGAAACTATGGCCACCAAATCTCCCACTAGTTCCCAGATGTCAGACATCACTAGCCAACTACCTTCATTTTTATCATCTAGTGAATTTTCTTCCATAGCCGAAGATGATTTTGGTTTTCTAGATTCATATATAGAATCAATGGATGAAAGTTTTTGACTTGATAATGACTTTACCAACTTTCTAGATGCGTACACAAAATCAACCGTTGATAGTTTTTGGCCGCACATATGAAGGTGACAAGTCCTCCAACTTATAAAGTTTTGTTTTTTAATTTTCACTAAAAGCTTTCGTTCATATATGTAAGCTTAAGAGATTTTAATGCATATTTTAAAATTAAAGAAGTGTTAGATGTTATTTTGATAGACCTAAATAGATGTGACTGTAATTTTCTCTAATGGGGTACTATCTAAGAAACTTTTCCTTTACTTAAATTGAAGCTTTACTAGATCGCTTTTCCACATGCTAGACAATGACGCTCTTCATTTTTGCACCAATGATGTAACATCTAAATCATTCTTCTTAGAACCTTCTGACTTTGGGTGTTCATTCGCTTGGATTTGATTGACTTCATGTAGGAAACTGAGCAAATTCATAAATCATTATTGTCCATTTGTTGCTTATCGAACATGGTTTGTTAGGGTTGAAGTTATCATAGGTTATATTTGGAGGACATGCGGTATCTATGAGATGATTATGATATACGGAAGTTGTTCAGAAGTTATACCTATATGTTGCCATTAGAAATCCAACCAAAACATAGTTTGGGACCCTATAGTTTTGTCCTCCTTATACCATTATTTTCATATGATCTTATTTCAGTTAAAAGGGAAATTAGGAGTTATAGATATGAGCGAACATCTTTGGTTCCTCATAATTTGATTCCAATTATATTTCTTGGAGTTTTGGATAAACGTTTATGTCTGAACGTGATTCCTAAGTGAGGATGATAATCAGAGAATACTAGCATGATATTTAGGTGACGAGAGATTTCGGAATTTCTACCGTGGATTAATTGTTTTCATTGATACATTTATTTTGATTGAATCGTACTTTTTGCTGAAAAAATGTCAGAAATCTTATATGTTTGATGTGGGAAAGGAAGAACACTCACCCAATCTAGGGTGGCTAATAATGAGAATGGTTCGAGGATTCTAACAACAAGGGATTTTTGTTATGCAGCCTAATTTCAACGATCAACAGCAAAATATTATAATGCCTTTTGTATAACCCGGAAATTTGGCCTATTTCAACACATTCCTCTTGTTTATAAATTTGTAATTCCAAGTAGTTTTCAAGATAACCTTAATGGAGCTGAAGTTTAAAGGGTTCATTAGTTAAACATATAGCAGATCCATTTTTTCTCATAAGCTTTATCTGCTCACTAATATTGAGAGACTAATTTCTTTGTTGATTGGTGTCTTTCTTAGAATATACGTCTCAGAATTCCTGAAGACCCATCTTTTGTAGACCGAGTACAAAGAGCAAGTAAGTCGGAAAGCATACACCTAATAAGACGGAATCCGGTCAGGGTAAAGGTTATTACAAAACCAATACAAGTTGGCTCCGATTTCATAGTAACTCTGATAGAGGAGCGGGCCAGACCCGATCTCTTGAAAGGTGTTAGGAGACAACATGAACAGTCACAGAGAACGGTTATGAAACATCTCCATGATTGCATGGGAGTTAAAGAAACTATCACTAAAACAAATAACGTTTTTCATGACGAAGTTTTCACCTCGAACAATAAATAACCGAAAAATAAAGCCAAAACTCGTTATTTTTTATTATTTAAAAAAACAAAAAACAATCATACATTCTCTTGTTTTTTCAAAACACCGAGGTGAAAAAAAACAACTCAGTGCAAGTTTCGATTCCCAGTTATAACAGTTTATGATTTTATTTTTTTTATAAGTGTAAACAAAATGTTCTAACCCTTCAGTTTTCTATTTAACCGTGACATAAAATAATAATACTTTACTATAAAAGCACTCATTAAACAAATTTTATTCCAATCCTTACTAATATGAAGTCATCCCAAACTCGCAAGCATCATTCTTTGGGAAGGATTGTAAGACAATTTTTTTTCAATGTTCTTTTGTCTTGAACAAAATATTTTTTCTGCCTTTGCAATCTATCTCACATAATGATGTTAATGTTGTCGTTGTTGTATTTTTGAAATAACCCTCAGTTAAAGAAGGAAGCTCAATCTTTGAAGGGTATTTAGTTGATAGATTGCAAGTGCAGAAAATGATTATTACTTTAAGTTACACAAAGAATGGAGAACAAAGAAGGGAATCCAACTAAATCTGGATATCACGAAGATATTCAGTAATAAGAGCAAATATTTGTTGTAAACAATTTATTTTAATATTCTGTGTAAACAATGTAATTTTAAAAAAAAATTATTCTCCTTGATTTTCGTCATCACCGTGGTGATAGTTAAAAGAAGAAGATACAAAAACTCGATTTTATAATAAAACTGAGGCATTTAATAATCACATTTTACTATAAAACATTCATTAAATTGATTATACCATAAGACTGACTTATATGTGGCAACCCCAAAGAGAGGAAATATTCACCACCATCCATTTGATCATGAGTTGCTACTACAGATCTCAGGAATAGATTGCAAGTGCACAAAATAAAAATTATCATTGGGAAACAGATATCTAGCATCTTGCATGAGACCTGGACCTGGAAAATAAAAAATCTCATTGGGAAATAGATTTTACAATGTATTTTTAATATTCTGTGTAAACAATATAATTTAAAAACAAAAACAAATTATTCACCCCGGTTTTCATCGTGATTGAGGGGATAGTTAAGCATTTTTTACTATATCCAACGCCTTTAAACAAATATTTGTCGTACATTTAATGTTTATCAACGCTCTAGAATCTGTCATTAGTGATCCGCGTGAAATCTAAGGGATATCCATTATAAAAGGATGTTGAATATTGAAAATCGAACCTATATAGAACATGAAACGCTTGAAACATAAAGACGTTTAGAAAAGTTCTCTAAGATGGATTGTAAGAGCAGAAAACTACTTGGGTTTAAGGTTTGTTTTCTTAAATATTTATTTGAGCACAAAATTATATATTTGAATACTGATTTTATTATCTAACCTTTTTTTTTTGCTTCAGAATCAAATGCATGCAAAGTCTTGAAGAATATATTTGCACCAACATTTGATCTTCACCTAGATTATTTGATTTTTATCTAGATCTATAGGGAATTTGATTTTTATTTTAATATTCTATGTAAACAATGTAATATTCTGGGTAAATAATATAATATTTTGGATAAACAATGTAATATTCTGGGTAAACCATATAATAATTTTATTTTTAAAAAAGGAAATAAACCTACACCTCGGTCTTATTTGTAAACTGAAAGGTAAGATAACATAATTTTGAAAATAACAAAAGTGTAGCTGCTAGGACTCGAACCTATATCCATATAACTTTACCTCTCAGATTTATTTCCACCGAGGTGATAAGTGGCGAGTTTTCATGTCGCCTTTCATTATCTCGCTTCTTTAGCCGATGTATTATGCATTTCGCGTTCGAGGTAAAAAGCGTTTTTTGTAGTGTGAGGAAAAAGGTGTTATTTAATAATTATGGAAGATGGCGGACGTTACCCAAGGTCACTTTAACGTGGGATGTGAAGAGACATCTCTTTAAGGGAAATTGAAGAATGAATGAGTATAAAAGGAGACTTTCCCATGAGGAAGAGAGACAACTAATACCTCCTAACAAAATAGGACGAGTGCGGCTTCACCTGGCTAGTTTCAGGAAAGTTTCTCCAAATTATGTTTAGCAAGAACATTTGTCATCCACCGTGGGGCCTCGGTAAAACATTCCCAAGCCTCACAAAAATCATACATTTTATCACAGGAAAAAAATGTCTGGATCATATCCTTACAGGAGTGAATCTCGAACTCCTCCATACATGGCATAACTCCTAGCAACTATAGAGAACATGCGTCAACAGAACGAGTCTTTACAAGAGAGTGTGTTTACTTTACAACAGTCACAAAGCACAAAAGAGGGTGAAATTCTGGTATCAGATATGAGATGTCGAAGGTAATGTCACGACACTAATATCTGAATAACACAAACAAGATAAAGATAAAGAATGGTAGTGCAAAAGACACAAGCAATTGTTAACCCAGTTCGGTGCAACTCACCTACGTCTGGGGGCTACCAAGCCAGGAAGGAAATCCACTAAATAGAATCAGTTCAAAGACTCTCCGTACACTTCAACAAGTTACAGTCTTTCTCACCTAATCTCTACCCGTGCAATTTCTATCTAAGCACTCTTAGATATGAGAACCCACTCACTCCCCCTCAATCACACCTGTGATTTTAAACAACTATTCATTGTGAAAAGAAGACACTTTTCAATAACACACACTTGATTTTACTTCACAGTTTCAATCAAGTAGACACACACTTGATCTTGCTTAACATCTTTGATCAAGTAGACACACACTTGATCTTGCTTAACAACTTTGATCAAATAGACACACACTCTTGCTTATAAGCTTTGAGTGACAAATTACAACCCCAAATCATACCAATTCAATCATCTATGGATGAATTGAATGGCTTACAAGTCTCACGACTAAACAAGACACAAACCCTAGCTCTCTCTCAGTATTTTGCTCAGTATTGGTTGTGTATCAAATCAGGTTTTCCAAGTCCCTTTTTATAGAAGCTTTCAGCTGGGCTTGGACATCTTGAAAACCCTAAAACTATTTTCCAATTAAATCTTCTTATAACAGCTGGTTAGATCTCTTTGGAAAATAAGTAAATCAGGTTGTAATCAATGATTGAATGCGCCTGCAAATCAGATCTTCAATCATACATAGATTGCCATTAAATGCGCAATGACATAACACCAGACATTCATACTGAATGTTCTGTGTACAGGATGTCATGACATCGGGTCTGACATCCTGGAACAATCTTGCATAATTCCATAATTCCTTTTATAATTTCCAGCAGGTACATAATATCAGATGTCATGACATCGTGTATGACATCCTTAAACAATCCTGCATAATTATGTTTTCCATTTAAACTCCAGTAGGTACACAAGATATCTTATGTTAAGACATCACACACAACATCTTGTGAACACTCTTTATTTTACCAAAATTGCTGTCAACACTTAGAACCAACAAACTCCCCCTTTGGCAAATTTTGGCTAAAACATATATCTGTCCTTTTTGTTCACAAGAAAACTATCAGCAATTAAACAACAGTTTAAACAGCATCAGAAGCAAACACAATTACTAGCTATAGCTACTAGTAATACACACATGCACAAGGGTACTTCTTCTCCCCTGAATCTGTGCAACACAAACATCTCCTTTGATAATAACAGCACCTGTAACCACAACACCTGTAACAGTTAGAATATCATTCTGACATCTACTTCAACATCACCTGTGCTCCACATCAGACATCCCCTTTGACATCTGTAAATAGAACAACATTTTGTCTTACAACAAACACATCTCCTTCAATAATAGTTGTTCATCTGTTCAGCTACACCAACACATACATCTCCTCACAGCTCCACATCTCCAACATCACTTCTCCCCCTTTTTAGTCAAAATTTTAACCAAAGGTGACTAATTAGACAAAATAAATGTCAATTAGCCTAGCAGAGAATGTCACCACAGATGTCATAACATATAACATGTTAAAACATAATTGTTAGGAGATACAAACCATCATTATACACAGCTGTGATAGCTGAGATAATGAAAAATCCATGGAACTCATTAAGAGCCCAAAATATTACATAAAGGCATCAGAAAGGATTGCCATAAATTACACATTTAAACAAAAAGAAACAAATTCTTCAGCATCAAAACAGCAAGGGGGACCAGCTTCCATAACAGCACACACCACAACCACACCAGAACAGTCTTCATCACAGTCTTCAACACAGGGAGAACCATTACCATTTAATTTGAGGAAGAAGTATCATCTTCATCTTCAGAATCAGAGTTGCCACTAGATTGAGCATTGGACCTCTCACTTGAGGTATTGGCTTCTGAATCTTTGGTCTCACCAGCCTTCTCCATCTCTTCCTTTTCTAGGCTACTAATAAGAACCTCCAAAGCCTCTTTTTCTTGCCTTGGCAACCCTTATACCATTATCCAGTTCCTTGCAGGTTTCCTTTAATTGATCAATCAAGTTACCTTGAGATACAGGCTCCTTTTTGGCAGATGTCATGACAACATCATTGACATGACTTCCCTCAAACAGCTTGTAGTGAATGGATAGTGGGGGCTTTCTTCTGCTTGGAATGTCACTTGTATTAAGAATGCCTGGTTGCTGACTCAAGATAATACCACAAATGATGGATGGGAAGGCAATGGGCAGCTTTACTGCATTTGTGGAGGCATGTCTGACAATTTGATCAAACATAAATCTTCCAAAGTCAAAGTTTATCCTGGTTCCAATAGCATGAATGATTCTTCCAAGACCAATGGAGATGGTTGAGATATGATTAGTAGGCACCCAGTTGGCTGAACCAATCTTGTGCAAGATGGCATATTTGACAGTTAGCTTGCCAGCTGATAGGTGATTCCTACTAGACCATTCCTTAACTTGGCCAGCTGTAATAGTCCTACAGACCTCATTGTCTGTAGTCTCTAAATCCACTCCTCCATCAGTTCCTCTCCCTAGGAACTTGTTGATTATGGTTGGGAGAATCTCACACATCTACCTCTTACAAAAACCTTACAGAATTCCTTGCTGCTCTTTTCATAAATATCCTCAGGGATATTCACAACAAACTCTTTTACTAACCCCTCATAACATTGGGGTAAACCAACAACAGTCTTCATAAGACCAGCAACCTTAATTAATTCCATGACATCCTTCACCTCAACAACCTCCTTTCCCAGCTCTCTTTCAACAGTTACCCTCCTCTGAATGACAAACTTCCATTTTGCAGCACCATCTTCTAGATGAAAAGAGATATTGTCTAAGTGCACAACTCCCACTTTGGCTGGGGACTTTTTAACAGCCTTCCTTTTAGCAGGGGAGATGTCTGGGACATCGTCTTCGACATCCTCTTCAGAGTCAGAACTCTCTCTGACTTTCCTCTTCCTAACCTCCAATTTGCTCCATGATTTGGAGGGTCCTACACCAACAATCTTCTTCCTAGTCCTGACTGTCATCATTTCAGCCATAGTCTTCCCTTTTCTGGTCTTCAATTTCCTAGCAGCACTTGGTTTTACATGATGAACCAAGGTGTGATCCTCTTCCTCTGAACTTTCTTCCTCCAGATTAATAACATTCTCAGCAAGCTCATGACAACCATCTAGTGGTTTCTTACTAGGCAAGGTTTTACCTAGAGAGCATAATCCTTCAGCAGCCCCTTCTTTCTCTGATCTAGATGAGTCATCATCTTTCTCAGCTTGGGGTTCCACCTCAGGTAGACAGAGGGGTAGAAACACCCTTGACTGCATGCCCTTCATTTAGAATCCTAGTTACTAGGTTCCTAATGGCACGATCAGCATAGTGCATGTCATCTTGATAAGGAGATTTATCAGGAATGTTACCTTGCTTACTTCCAGCCATGGAAGAAGGGCCTGGGGTGTCACCTGGTATCACACAAAGAGGAGTAACATCCAGCACGTCTTCATCTAGAAACTCCATGGAGGGAGTCCTTGCATGATGAGAGGGTTTTGAACCTGAGGATGAGGGATGTTGAGACATGTTATTGAAATTTTGAAAAAAATCTCTTTGCCCTAACAGAGGTTTTCTGAGAAGTTGGATGAAGATGGAAATGGTTGTGTTTAGGTAGCACGTGGAAATGCCATAGATACTAGTTCCAATACTAGGTAATGATTCATCATTAATGTGGCTCTTTCTTTTAAGTGGGCAGACACTATTTTTATTTCCTTTTCCACTCCACTTTAATTGCCATAATTTCACAAGAATCCAAATCCCCAATTTCCCTCTTACATATTCAAACTGATTATCATCCAAATCCCTTGCAAATTTGTCAACTAATTGTATTTCATGCTTTAGAGCTATGAATTTGTCTTCCACAAATTTTCTAATGGAGTGATGACAACAAATAATGTGCTTGGTCCAACTGTGCTGAATAGGATTTTTGGACATAGTTGTAGCATTCAGGTTGTCATAATACAATGTCATGACATCGTGTGTGACATTATATGCAATCATCAGTAGTTTCAACCAACCCAGTTGAGAACAGCTGCTTCCATCTGCTATATACTCAGCATAAACACCATTTTCATCTTTCAAATATGTAGGAGCAGGTGTCCTTTCACTCTCCATCTCAATCTTCTCAACATTGTTCTTGGCACTTTTGCTTTGAGATAGACACATAGTCCCATCTATCTGCTTGACTTGTAGCCCAAGTCCAGCAAAGCTCTTTCCAACTTCAGACTGCATATGACTAGTAACATGTCCACCCATCAGATCCAACCTCCTATCTATTTGAGCCATCATGAGCTTTTCTCCTTTGGAAGTGATGTTAAGTCTGAGCTTCTGGTGTGACATCCTTGTCTGACATTTCCCACAGACTTGTCTTTCATCACTCTTGAGAGTTCCTCTAGCAGATATACTCATCTTCATCCCTTTTTCTTTGATATAGGTACACTTTGAGGAATAATCAATTTGAGAGCTCCACATGTAACAGTTGTCTTTGGTCCTGAATCCTTTCATAATCACTTCACTGTCTTTGTTAGTAATCAGACATTCAGTTTTAGTGAAGTTAACATTCAGCCCTTGATCACATTGTTGACTGATGCTTATTAGATTTGCAGTCAAGCCCTTAACTAGTAGGACCTTGTCAAGTTTAGGAACTCCAGGACAATCAAGCTTGCCTATCCCCTTGATTTCACCCTTTGCTCCATCACCAAAGGTTACATAGCTTATGGCATGAGGATGAAAACCAGTTATCAGGTCTTTGTTTCCAGTCATGTGTCTGGAACATCCACTATTAAAATACCACTCTTCTTTGGCTGAGACTCTGAGGGGAATGTGAGCTATTAGACTTGTAATATTAGTCTTAGGAACCCATTGCTTCTTGTTGACAGGCCTGTGTTGTTTGGGTATGGGTTGATAGTGAGTCTGATGATGAACAGGGCTAGGATAACCATACAGCTTATAGCAGAAGGGATTCAGGTGACCAAATTTCCCACAGTAATGGCATCTCCATCTTTGGTGTTTCCCTTTCTGCTGTCTTCTCTTCTGATGTTGTGACATATGATGTGACATCACAGGTTTGCTTTTACTATGGCTGAACTTAGGTTTGGCTTGAGGTTTGCAACCAGTGTAACTGCACTCAGGCTTAGATTCTTTATACCCAATGCCAGATTTGTCTCCTGTTATTTGTCCAGTTTGGAGAATCTTGTCTAAGGAGTCAGATCCATTGTTTAACGTTCTTACATACTTGGTCATCTCTTCTAGTCTAGAATTCAAGAGCATAACTTCAGTTTTTAACTTGGAGATGGTTTCCACATGGTTTGCCTTCTCATTCTCCAGCTGTACTATCTTCTGGCTTTCAACTTGTTGTCTTTCATTTAGCTTGGCATTCAGAACCATTGCTTCTGTTTTTAATTTGGAGATGGTTTCCAAGTGTTCTACCTTCTCATTCTCAAGTTGAGTTATTTCCTTCTTCTGGCTTTCAACCTGTTTACACAACTCTACACTTTTGTGACACAACTTTCTGTAGGTAGTGGCCAACTCTTCAAAGGTTACTTCATCATCACTTGAGTCTTCATCAGAACCCCATCTTCCAGTCAAGGCAGTTACCAGATTTGCAGATTCTTCTGTTTCACTTTCATCAGACCAAGTGGCAGCAAGACTCATCTTCTGCTTCTTGAGGTAGGTTCCACATTCAGTTCTAATGTGTCCATACCCATCACATTCATAGCATTGTACTTCTTTTCCTTCTTTGGGCTTATCATCTGACCTTGCTCTTCTTCCAGCATTATTGGATTTACTGATGTCAGATGAGATGTTCTTGACATTGGCCTTAGATCTTACATCCATCTTTTTTAACAGTCTGTTGAACTGTCTTCCCAGCATTGCTACTTCATTGGCCAAATCTTCATCAACATCCTGACTATTTTCCTCTTCTGTGTTTGACATGAAGACCATGCTTTTGGTTTTCTTTTCAGAACCATCATTCAATCCCATCTCAAATGTTTGGAGGGAACCAATTAGCTCATCAACTCTCATGTTGGAGATGTCTTGAGACTATTCTATGGCAGTCACCTTCATAGCAAACCTCTTAGGGAGTGACCTGAGTATTTTTCTTACCAATTTTTCATCTGACATCTTCTCTCCCAGGGCTCCTGAGGCATTAGCAATTTCAAGGATACTCATATGAAATTCATGAATATTTTCATCTTCTTTCATCCTTAAATTTTCAAACTTGGAGGTGAGCAGCTGTAGTCTAGACATCTTTACTCTAGAGGTGCCTTCATGAGTGGTCTTGAGAATGTCCCAAGCATCTTTGGCCACTTCACAGTTGTTTACCAACCTGAAAATATTCTTGTCTACTCCATTGAATATTGCATTCAATGCTTTAGAATTTCCAAGGGCTAGATCGTCCTCCTCCTTGGACCATTGTTCTTCAGGTTTCTTATCAGTTGTGGCTTCTCCTTCTTTAGTAATTACAGGATGTACCCAGCCTGTTAACACAACCTCTCAAGCCTTGTTATCAAGAGATTTTAGGAAAGCTACCATTCGAGGTTTCCAATAATCATAGTTAGATCCCTCCAAAATTGGTGGCCTATGAACACATCCTCCATCTCTCTCAATTGTACCAGAAAGTATTGTCCCTAGATCTCACCTAGAACCAGAGCAGGATGCCTGCTCTGATACTAATTGAAATTCTGGTATCACATATGAGCTGTCGAAGGTAATGTCACAACACTAATATCTGAATAACACAAATAGGATAAAGATAAATAATGGTAATGCAAAAGACACAAACAATTGTTAACCCAGTTCGGTGCAACTCACCTACGTCTGGGGGCTACCAAACCAGAAAGGAAATCCACTAAATAGAATCAGTTCAAAGACTCTTTGTACACTTCAACAAGTTACAGTCTTTCTCACCTAATCTCTACCCGTGCAATTTCTACCTAAGCACTCTTAGATATGAGAACCCACTCACTCCCCCTCAATCACACCTGTGATTTTAAACAACTATTCCTTGTGAAAAGAAGACACTTTTCAATAACACACACTTGATTTTACTTCACAGTTTCAATCAAGTAGACACACACTTGATCTTGCTTAACATCTTTGATCAAGTAGACACACACTTGATCTTGCTTAACAGCTTTGATCAAGTAGACACACACTCTTGCTTACAAGATTTGAGGGACAAATTACAACCATAAATCAGACCAATTCAATCATCTATGGATGGATTGAATGGCTTACAAGTCTCACGACTAAACAAGACACAAACCCTAGCTCTCTCTCAGTATTTTGCTCAGTATTGGTTGTGTATCAAATCAGGTTTTCCAAGTCCCTTTTTATAGAATCTTTCAGCTGGGCTTGGACATCTTGAAAACCCTAAAACTATTTTCCAATTAAATCTTCTCACAACAGCTGGTTAGATCTCCTTGGAAAATAAGTAAATCAGGTTGTAATCAATGATTGAATGTGCCTGCAAATCAGATCTTCAATCATACATAGATTGCCATTAAATGCGCAATGACATAACACCAGACATTCATACTGAATGTTCTGTGTACAGGATGTCATGACATCGGGTCTGACATCCTGGAACAATCCTGCATAATTCCATAATTCCTTTTATAATTTCCAGTAGGTACATAATATCAGATGTCATGACATCGTGTATGACATCCTGAAACAATCCTGCATAATTATGTTTTCCATTTAAACTCCAACAGGTACACATGATATCTTATGTTAAGACATCACACACAACATCTTGTGAACACTCTTTGTTTTACCAAAATTGCTGCCAACACTTAAAACCAACAAAGGGGAATTTAAGGAAGTACTCATTCATCCTCAACCTCTATCAGAAGAAATTTGGGGTGACCAAGTCCTATAAAATTTGAAACCACCACCTTTGTCGCCCTTTGATGGAAAAAGTGATCCTCAGGATCACATAATGTCAATCAACAATTAGATGTCAATAGGCGGGGCTTCAACTCCCTCAAATGCAAACTAATGGAAAGAACATTCAAAGATGTAGCGCTATGTTGGTACATGGGTCTGCCTAGACTATCAGTTATCAGCTACCAAAACTTAACTAAAAAAATGGTACAACATTTCTTCGCCAACAAGCATAGAAAGGTGAGTACAAATAGTTTGTTCGATGTCCACCAGGGGCCCTTCCGAGTCCCTAAGAGAATATATGGCGCGATTCATGGAAGAACCCATAAAAGCATGGAGGAGGTCATCAGCAGAACATAATGTTATGTTCTGGGGGGGGGGGGGGAGTAACATGGAGAAAAGGTCTTGGGACACTAAATAAAAAAACACAATCTAAACACGAAGGATCCAATCCAAGAAGAGAATACCACAAACACGGGTCAAGGGAGAGGTCAACAACAAAACCTTCCGGGAGGCCTTATGATAACTTCTTAGAGAATTGAACCCCCTCTCAATGCAAAGTGTGCTGACATCTTAAGGGAAGTGTATCATCTTAAGTTAATACCGAACTTAATTTTCTTGAGAGGGACAATGTTGTTCAAGGAAACAATGAAGGAGCATGGTGTGCCTACAATCGTATCATAGGCCATCATACTGAGGATTGTCATCACTTAAAAATAGAAATTAAGACTCTAGTACAAAACGATCGACTACTACTATATGTGAAATAGGCAGAAGGATCAATACGAAAGAGGAACCCATCTAGAAGAGAACCATACTCAGAGAATACTTCTACGAAAAAAGGAAAGAACATTAAGGAAGTAAGTCTGACTCAGATGGGTCGACACACACTCAATACCATCTCATGAGGTTTTGTTGGTGGAGGAAAAACAAGCTCGACTAGGAAAATATATGCCCGATCAGTAATGCATGTGTCACATAACCCATTATCTGAAAAGGAAGAAAAACCTATTGTCATTAGTTTTTTGAGACAAGACTTAAAAGAGGCACTGGTGCATGAAAACGACCCAATGGTCATAAAGGTACAAATTCATGATTGGAGAGTCAAGAGGGTGGTGATCGATTCAGGTAGTTTAGATGACATATTATACTAGGATTATTTCAAAGGTATGAACATAGATACATCCGAGTTATTACCTTTCAAGGGAACTCTAGTCTGTTTCTCCGGGGAACAAGTTCAGGTACTGGGAAACTTACCTATCATGACCATCTTTAGAAGTGGAAGCAACACAAAGGGCATCAGGGTGAGATACCTGATTGTGAATGCATCATCACCCTACAACATCATCATAGGAAGGCTGACTTTAAATTCTCTGGAAGCGGTAATATCCACCCTTTATTTAACAATGAAGTATCCCTTGGAAGGAAGACAAGTAGGAATGATTAAAGGTGATCAAGGATTATCTAGGAAATGTTTTAAAGACATATTAAAGTTGAAAAATAAGAAGCTACAGGAGCATCCTATGACAGAGAGCACTCTGAAGGTAAACTTAGTGGACCTTGATCCTCGAGAAGACCCAGCGAATGATAGCTTGACTCCAATTAGAGAATTAAAAAGGTATAATTTGGTACTGGAGATTTTCAGGTCACACAGATAGGCTCTAGGCTATCTTAAGAAGAGGAAGCATAAATCGTCAAGATGTTAAGAGAAAACATCGATCTCTTCTCATGGAAACCATCAGACATGTCTGGAATTGATTCGAATATGGTTTTCCATCAAATTTCTCTCGATCCATCATTAAAAGTCGTGGCCCAAAGGAAGCAAATGAATGGAGAATAAAAAAGGAAGGCGGTCACAGAATAAGTCAAAAAGCTTTTGAAAGTCGGGTTTGTAAATGAGATAAAATGTCCTACCTGGCTATCCAACATTGTCACGGTGAAGGAGAAATCAGGAAAATGGAGTATGTGCATGTCATACCCTAATTTTTAACCCTAATCTTTTATATACAAACAAGGTCACATTTTGATCCTTCCCCTATCCATCCTTGAGTTTGCTTCTTGCAGAGATCACCAAGCACCTATTTGTTTTACCTTTGTGTTTATATGTTCATTGCTTATCTAACCACTAATCAAAATACCAAAAGTATGTCTTGTTTCCCTTGAGTTTATTGTGCAAGGTAGGGATTTTCATCAAGAGCATCTTAAAGTTTGATGGCTTACTTCTCAAGAAAAGTCAAAGGTTCATGTGTTTATTTCCATGCCTTCTTCAACAAGTAACTTCAAGATTTGAGCAAATTGATCAAGATACAATCAAGGAATTTGGAGCATAAGGTTGAATTCGAGATGAGAATAGGATCACAATGGTGGTGGTCTCGTGTCTTGAAGTTACCAAACGATGAAACTTCGATGAGAGCTCATCGGAGAAGACGACCGGCAAAATTTCTCAGGTGGTATGAGTTTGGACCAGACACGCTGGCATTTTGAAATGTTTTGACTGGTTAAGTTCAAATTGGATCTCGTGTTCTGATTGCAGCGTGTCCCATCGTGTTTCTCATCATTTGGATTGTTGGATTTGCCACGTCAATTAATGAGGTATGATCCAACGCTCCTGGTTTTTTCTGATTTTTATTATTTTTCTTTTATTATTTTAAATTTCTTTTTCTTTAAAAATTCGTAGTAATTTCAAATTTTATCCAAAAAATCCCAAAATAATTTCTAAAATTTGACTTTTACTTTTCTTCATCTGATTTTTATTTTTTCACATTTTATTTCATTGATTTTCTATTTTTTTTCATGAATTTTCTCTTTTCTTCCTTGTTTTAATTTGTTTAAAAATACTTTTCTGCATTTTAAAATTCTGAAAATTTTATTTTATGGTTCTCATTTTATTTCCAACCTTCCATTATTTTCATTTTAAAAATCATTTTAAAATACCTTTGATGCATTTTTATTTTATTTTATTGCATTTTAAATTTGTATGACCTTGTGGACTTCTGTGGCCTTGGATCATGATAATTTTGACTTCAAGTCTCATCAAACTCAATAGATCTTGGGTGTTGAGAGAACCCTAATTCACCAAAATGGATGATTGATTTTGATGATGACTTGATAAAATTTGTGATTCAATTTTGTTTTGACCTCTCTTGTCCCCTTTCTTCTTCATCCATTTCTTTTCCTTTTGATTAATTGGATGGATTTATGTCCATCTTGTTCATGAGCTTTCACCATTTCAAATTTACCTTCTAAATGATCATGAATCATTTAAGGTACTTTTGATTGATGCATAAGTTTGTCCTAAGTGTCATGAAATGTGGATTGAAGTAATGGACCATCCCCCTAACCTTTGTCCTTGATCTTCCCCTTTCTTTTCTTTTTTTGTGTGGCATGGCTTTAGGAGAATGATTTACATTTAATTTATCTAGCATCTATTAACACAAACATTATTATTGACCGACCTCAGATAGTTGTGACTTCTACATAAGTCAAATTCTGATTATTTAACATAGCGCTAAATTTGTCCCGAAAGCAAATACATTTTTATAAGTAAGAGTATAAGTCTCCTATTCCTCATGGTATTCTGTGAAAATGTTGCTCATTTTATATTTGTGAGAGCTAGTGGCATACTTGTTGATTTTATCCAAGTTGGAGCCCTTCTCACAAATGATGCATAGGATTACATTTGCATACTTGTGAGTGGATATTTGAGTGTTCTCCAAAAAATGACCAAAACATCTTTTTCTTATTTCACTAACATTTACTAACATATTATTATATTGACTTCATTTTAGTGTTATTTACTTCATACTTTTTAGTTCTTGTTATTTACTTTATGCTTTTATTTTAGCATCTCATATCATATTTGCTCTTTGTCCATATGAACCTTTGTTTATGTTTATGCTCTTTTTTCTTTGTCCATTTGGACTTTCATTTTATTTTAAAATACATTAATAAAGGAAAAAACCCCTAAAAGAAACCTGGTTATCTTGATTCATGGAATTGTGGTTACTATCCTTGGCATCATTGTGGAGCTATGGACTTAGAATTAGGATCTTGACGTTTGCTTTGGGACTTGTGACTTGAGACCTTGGAATTCATTTGATGCCTTTGGCTTTGGACTTCTATGTGAAGACTTGGCTTGGTTACTTTGGTTTCATATAACACATGGATTACTACTTGCTTATTTTGCTTGCTTGAGGCTTAATCTAAAGAAGGGAAATCTAACTTGACTTATGTCATAAAGCTTGCTATTTCTTGGTTAGATCTTTCTTCTTTCGCTTTTACTTTATGCTTTAGGCTAGTCTCTCCTTCTCATCCCCCTTCTTTAATTTTAAAAAATCTCCTCTCTTTTAAAAAAAAACCTTCTTGCTTTTAATTTAAACCACTTTCTCAATAAACCTTGACTCTTGTCAAGTGATTTTCAAAACCTTTTTTTCTTAATAAAATGTAAATCCATCTTAAACATACTTAGATCAATTTCAAAAGACTAAAAAAGAATGCCTAACCCACTCACACCATTTTTGTGCCCTTGTGCATTTTTCCTTTTAAACTTTTCTCAAGGCATTAAACATGATTCATTTCCATAGTTGAGTTATAATTCTCATATCTCTATAGTATTGATGATAATTCTATTCAATCTGTGGGAGCTAGTGGCATACTTATTGATCCTTATCCAAGTTGGAGCCTTTCTCATGATGATGCAAAGTTCTCATACTTGTGGATGACTAGTTGAGTATTCTACTTAAAATGACAAAATGTCTTTCCCATAAAAATGAATCAAAATAAAATCCTTTTGTTATTTTTATCACGAACTACGAGGTTTTGATCCTCCATTTCACTTTGTTGGTACGTAAGCATGAGACTTCAAAGTCTTGGCAAACATCAAAATAAAGAAAATATACTTCTTTTCCCATCCCTCCAATCTTTTAACAAACAACACCTTTTTTAAACCAAAATATACATATTTTCAAAGAGACTCCCATGGAGTACCATGGATGTTTAGGGTGCTAATACCTTCCCTTTGCATAACTAACCCCCGAACCCTTGTTCTCTTTTTATTAGTTTTATTTTAAAACTTCTTTGGGTTTTATTTGTACTTTTCCCTTTTCCTTTGGAAAAAATAAAAGAGCAGTGGAGACTCTTGCTTTGCGAGTTAAGTTAATCGATAGCTTAATCTCAATTTTTTTACCGCTACAGTGCATAGACTTCACTGATCTCAACAAAGCTTACCCAAAGAACCCCTATCCATTACCACACATTGATAGATTGATTGACGCCGCATTAGGATTTTGTTTTCTCAGCTTCATGGGTGCCTACTCAGGTTACAATCAAATATGGATGAACCCGACTGATTCTCCCAAAAAGGAATTCATGACCGACATGAACAAGTATTACTACGAAGTAATTCCTTTTGGTCTAAAAAGGCAAGGGCTACGTATAAAAGGTTGATTGATATGGTGTTCTCATCGCAGATACGAAGAAATATTGAAGTTTATGTGGACGACAAGTTAGTCAAGATGGATATGGTAATTCATTTTTATCGATATTTTCCCTTTGCTCTTTTGGAATAAACAAAGTTCGGCGGCGACTCTGTTCGAATCAATTTTCCACGAGGGTGTGAATATTTTATGAAGGATCGTATTTTTTGAGACGCGGAAGCTGGTGACTCTGCTGGGGGAAATACTCCAAGCTAGAAAAGACGAGCCTAATTTAGTTTGATTTATGAAATTTGTTAGCTTTGTTGTTCAATTTCTTCAATCATTTGCCTTTGTTTATATCTTATGTTTGCTTTATTGTTATCTTATATTTGTTGTTTGGGTCCCATGAGCTTTCAATATGGATACTCTAATTGCATCAAACATTATGGGGAAGAATCTCTACCCAAGTCTAGAGGAGAAACATAAGATATGATGATGGTTGTGTAGTGCGGGTCCCCGAGAAGTTTTTCTCGTAAGGGCCAACATGAGAACCTCACTTAGAGTAGACTCTTTTGAGAGTGTTGTCGCCCTACAAGTAATTTTCCGTAAGCTTCAATGTTTTCATTAGGATCCATGAGTCTAAGGACCTTTGTAGAACATCAATCTGTTGACCAACTAGGAATGATGGTTGCATAATATGGGTCTGCGAGATGTATTTCTGATGGGGTCAATGTGAAAACCTCACTCAGAATAAATTCCCTTAAAGGAATTGACGCTCGACAAGTAATTTTTCATTAGCGGCAATCATTCCTGGGAATCCATGACTCTAGGAACCTTGGGAAATCGTAGATCATTCCTGATGAGAACCCTATGTGACCAAAGCAATCAGATTTATCCTCCATTTGAACATATGAGACCATGTACCTGGAAATAAAAAATGTCATTCATTCATACAACATAAAGAATGAAGCTCTTAGTTTCTGTGTTTATTTAAGTAATTTAAGCATATGCGAAGCATTCAAAATGAGTCCAGCCAGAAGAAGCACCTTCTTGTTTAAATACAAAGAGCCTCAGATAGACAACTTGAAAGAGTTAAACTCCAAGATAACACCCCCTCAAGCGTATTGATTTTAGGGCTGCTCATGAGAATATCTTGAACTTGCTAATTGAAAAAGTGAACTTGGGAGTCGTCATCACCTTAACTCAGTACTATGATATACCTCTCTGATTCTTAAATTTCTTTGACTTCCAGTTGGCGGATACACTGGAAGAACTTGAAAGGATATTGCGCTGAACCATAAAAGATCACAATCCTTTTTCCCAAGCTTGAAGAAGATGTTACCCCATCAAAAATAGCCCTGGACTTGGGTCTAGATACTCAAGAAGTACTAACCAATTGGGATACAAAAGGAATATTCAAAGGGTTTTCATAGAAGTTCCTAGATATATAGGCATGGAAGTTTGTGAAAGGTGAGAAGTGGGATGTGTAGCGGTAAATTCATGACCATCAAGCTATGAATGAACTTGACATCAAAAAAACCAGAGTCGCCACCCCGCTTTTAATGTTTCCAAAGGAAAAGGGAAACGTACGAACAAAAACCAATAAGAAGTTTTCAAATCAAAACTAATAAAATGCCAAAGATTACAGGTAAGGGGGTTGGTTACACAAAAGGAAGGTGTTAGCACCCAAAGTGTCCTACGTACTCCTAGGGATCCCTTTTTTGTGTGCATATGTTTTTGGGTATAAATGATGTTTGATAAAATAAAAAGTGTGGGGATTATAAAATAATTCATTGATTATATTTTTGTGTTTGACAAGACCTTCGGTCTTGTGCCTACGTACCAACATAAAATGAGGGATCAAAACCTCGTAGTTCATGGTAAAAGTTTCAAATGAGTTGATGAATTGATTTTAACAAAAAGTTTAAGTAAAAGGGCACAAAAGGCCAAATTTTTAAATGGGGTTAACTCTTTTTTGTCTTTTGAAATTTAAGTTCAATATGGTTAAGTTTATTTACAAGTTTGATTTAAGAAAAGTTTTAAAAATTCAATGGCATAAGGCCAAACTTTCTAATCATTAAAACATGTATAAGTTAGAAAACAAGTAAAGAAAATTTTTGAAAAGAGGGAGAAGTTTTGAAATTTAAGAAGTGGGAGGAGATGAAGAGGCTATCCTAAGCAAAAGTTAAAAGTTTAAGAGTTGAGAAGATCTGACTAATGGGATGTAATCCAACTGACAAGAATGTCATATAGAAATCCATTTTCCTTTGGACTTTGACCAAGCAATAAGCAACGGGAAATAAGCAATATCCAGACATCATAAAGATCAATCAAATAATGATATCCACATCCAAGCAAGCATTCCAATAGCTAGTAGTCTTCATAATCTTACAATGTATTAGATGAAATATTCCTTGATCAACTCAGAACAAAGCATCATACATAGACCAAAACAAAATAACAATTAAGCACAAAGACAAAGTAGCAGATGAATCAAATAAACCCTTAATTCTTGCATCATATGAAATTCATTGTCAAAGATAGCTCAGTCTAAATATTGTTGGCATTGGCCAGGTCCTTTAGCACATGGAATTTTGTCTAATTCTAAGTCCAAAGCTCAGATAAAATTCCAACAGTTCACCAAATGTTTTTTAGGGTTTTTGTTGTTATTAGGTGTTTTAAGGTCCTAAGACCATAGACAAAATCAAAATACACAAATAATATATATACAATCACAATATATGGCTCAAATGAGTGAGGTGAAAAATGGACTTAAACATAAACAAGTTATATGAAATGTAAATGGCAATGGATGATAAATGACTGAAATTTAAATTGTATAAAGTAAATGACTTGAAAGTAAAAACATAATGAATAAGAGTTATTTAATGGTTATTCAAAAAGTTAGTGTTGAGTTTAATTTTGTTAAGTCATTCTTTGGAGAACACTTAAGCATTCATTCACAAGTATGAATCCTTAAACCAAGACATCTTCCATGAGAATGACTCCAACTTGGATAATTAAACAAGTATGCCACTAGCTCCCACGAAAGGAAGAAAAGGTCAAGTCTCCACACAATTACATGATGAATGGAAGACTTACAATCTCACTTACTAGAATGCTATGCCTTGAGGGTCAAATTTAGCTCTATGTTAAGCAATCATAATTGGACTTATGTAGAAGTCACAACTATCTGAGGTCGAGCAATAAAAATAGGTGTTAATGTATGTTAAAGATTTGGTACAAAGAACCAAAATCCTAAAACATATTGTAGCGGTAAATTCATGACCATCAAGCTATGGATAAGCTAGGTGTCAATAAAAACAGAGTCACCACCAGGCTTTTATTGTTTCCAAGGAAAAAGGGAAAAGTACGAACAAAACCCAAAAATAAGAAGTTTTCAAATCAAAACTAATAAAATGCCAAAGATTACAGGTAAGGGGGTTGGTTACACAGAGGGAAGGTGTTAGCATCGAAAGTGTCCTAGGTACTCCTAGGGAGTCCTTTTTTGTGTGCATATGTGTTTTTGTATAAAAGATGTTTGCAATAAATAGAGTGGGGGATGAGAAAATAATTCATTAATTATATTTTTGTGTTTGACAAGACCTTTGGACTTGTGCCTACGTACCAACATAAAAATGAGGGATAAAAACCTCATAGTTCGTGGTATCAATTTCAAAGTGAGTGAATTGCTTTTAACAAAAAATTAAGTTTTTACAAAGGCACAAGGGCCTAAAAATGGTTTGAATGAGTGTTAGTTCTTTTTGGCTTTTGAAATTTTAAGTCAAGTATAGTTAAGTTTATTTACAAGTTTGATTAAGAAAAAGTTTGAAAATGCAATGGCATAAGGCCAAAGTTTCTAATTTACAATATGGTCAAAGTTTAGAAAACAAATACAATCAAAGAAGATTTTTAAAAAGGAGGGAGAGATTTTGAAATTTAAGAAGTGGGGAGGAGACGAAGAGACTATCCTAAGCATAAATTTAAAAGTTGAGAGTTGAAAAGGTCTGACCAATGGGCTGCAATCCAATAGACAAGAATGTCATATAGAAACCCAAATTTCCCTTGGACTTTAGAATCAAGCAACAAACAATACACAAATAGCAAGTTGAAGAGTAATGCATCAAATAAAGATAGCCACATCCAATCTTAGCAACTCCATGATCTTCTTCAAAATTTCCCATGTATCGGATGGCTTCAAAAGATGTCATAAGTCACAGGTTCAAAATAATAGCTTTACAATGATCATGTTGTAGATGAACTCAAATGGATCTCCAATATTGTATCAGATGAATGTTCACTTCACAAGCACTTGGTTTCATGAAAGTTGGCATTGGCCAAGTCCTTTGCATATGGAATGTTGCCTAAATTCTAAGTCTAATAGTCTCAGATCAAACCAACAGTCCACACAAGATGTTTTTTAGGGTTTTTGTTCTTATTATGTACATTAAGGTCAAAAAGACCACACAAGCAAACTAATATATATAAATACAATATATCACAAAATATGGTCCAAGTGGACAAAGGGAAAATGACATTAAAGTAAACAACTTGAATGGTATGAAAAATGGCAAATGGATCAAGCTTAAAAATTAAAGTGCATTAAAATTAAATAACTTAAATTTAAATGTTAGTTGTTAGTTGATTAGAGGTTAGTATTGCTCATGAAACATACCACACACAAAAAGAATATGCAAATTGGGGGGACCTAATCTCATCCATACTTATGTTGATTTTGAAATCAAATAGCCTTAGGATATAGAGATATTATAGGTCCATGACCTGAATGAATAAAGAAGGGGAATGAGATGAAGAGGGAGGGGGAATGGATCAAACAGAAATTGATCAAATGAGGACTTTTACCAAATTAAGATCATTCATTCATTTTGGGAGATGGAATGTACATTCCATCAACCCCTAAATCCAATGATCTTAACCTAGAAAAGTCAAATCAACCTTGACCAAGGCCCAACAACACAAGCCAAAGTCACAAAGTCAATTAAAATGGTTCTACACAATTTATTTGACATTTAATCAATTAAAAATAATAAAAATATGCATTAAATTAAATTATGGTTGGTCAATTTCCTAAAACCTCATCAAAAATCCAAATAAATGGCCATTAGATTTATCATAGGTCAAACAAGGTCAAAGGACCTTGGAGAAAAAAATTCAGAATTTTTGGAAACTTAAAAGTATTTTTAAACAATAAAAAATATTCACAAAATCAATTAAATCATGAAAAAAATTAATAATGATCCAAAAAATAATTTTAATTCAGAAGATGAAATAGGAAATTATTTTAACTTTTTTTGGTGAAACTCTCATATTTTTTGGATCAATATTAAATTTAATATGATGCCAAGGCCTCTTATTTATAGCAATTCCAAGTGTTATTTGCACCTTTCAAAATGTTTCAAATTTTGGCAAATGAAGTGCATGCTTGCATGGGCACGTACAGGCCCATGAAGCTACTCAATTAAGTCCATATGCAAGTGCAATTGAGTGTGAAAGTGGACTGTGATGCAAGGAAAAAGTGTATAGATGTTTGAAGATTGATCCTTGCCAAATGATGCAGCCCCGTTCAGACCATGCACAGATCCCTCAAACCTATTCCAAAATTAATGAATTTGGACTCTTTGGAAAGGTTAGATCAAGGGGAACAACTCTTATGTTGAATACTTTTCCATTTGAAGCTTCTATCATCATGAATTTTGAGGTGGAAGTTTGGAAATTTCAACATATAATTTTTTTTTCTAAGTGTCAAGCCATATGTTCAATTATTCCACCTTGGTTAACTTTTTATGTGAGCTTCAAATGAGAAACGTGTCTTCATCAAAGTTGTATCTCTTTAAAAACCCTTAAATATGGTCACAAATTTGACCTTATTTTGATTTGGTATGAATGAGTTATGCATTTTTGAAGTTGAGGACAATCACTTGTTCAATGGTATTGGTCCAAAATGACCTATAATGTATCCTCATATCATATGGTAATAAAGGTTGAATTGGCTCTTCATCCATAAATAAAAGTTGAGGTAGGCACCTTGAATTGGATTGTGAAACTTGGAAATATTTCATATCATAAAAATTGAGCAAGTTATGGCCTTGGTAAGTTGACCTTCAAATTAGGGTTTATACAAAATGACATATACATAAAAAATGACTTTCCAAGAAAAACTAGCTCTAGACCTCAACATGAAAGTTGTTTGGAATGTCACTTAGAGTGACTTTTCTCTTGGAGTCATTTTCATATCATGAAAATTGTAGGAGTTAGCGTCTAGGGGACCCCAGTTTTGATCAGATGAATTCCTCTGGTCAACCACCATCAACCACCTTGCTAACTTGCACTTCTCTTGACTTTTTGGACTCATGGGAGATAATATATGCATAATATGATGAATTTTGAAGTATCCCTTGAAATATTTGATCAATTGTTGAAGAAGCTTAATGAAGAAGTTACTCAAGATACCCAGATGAACCAAGGTTTCCAAGGCAAACCATTTCCAAACTCTTGAAGAACTCTTGACCAAAATAACATGTAGAGATCACGAGGACTCATATATGATGCCTAGAGCCTTTGTGGGTAATTCTTGGTTGAGCTATTAGAAATGAGGGTCTTAAACCCTAGATGTGAACTTGATAGATCAAAGGTGATCAAGTGCCCTACCTACAAAAGAGTTAGGCAAATGCAAAGACATATTTTTGGTATTTTGGTTAGTAAATGATAAAATACAAAGTATGATACAATCACATGGTGCTTGGTGATCTCTCCCAATACAAACCTAATGAATGAGGGGTAAGGAGGATGCCAAGGTATGATCCCAATGCCAATGCATATGATGAAATAGCATCAGGGATCTTAGGGTCAAAATTGGGGTCTTACAGCTGCCCCTATTTAACGACATTCTAACTGAGGAGGAAAAGGTTAAAATATTCATATCGACTCAGTAGAATGGGCTTAAATAACAACATATAGAAACAAATTTTGGCCACTAAGAGACCTCATGATGCATATGATATGAATGTACAAATAAATCTCGGTGGGGAAATATTGCCCCGAAGGAAAAGAAATTAGAGAGACCGAAAGTCCGTAGGAGTGTAATGCATTCCGTAAGGAAAACCCATTGGGGAGACAGAGACTCTGAGGGGATAAAAGGATTGCGCGTATGCCAGGCTACGACTTAAAAACTGCTAGGGGATACGAGGAATTCCATGAAAATGGAAAGACTCAGCCGGGGAAACAAAGGAACGTATGTAGGGGAAACAGGTAGATCAGAATAAAACAGAAATACTCAAACCATGCAGGAAAAACGATTTTACTAAGGAAATACGCACTCAACTTAACTGGGGAAGAAATAGAATTCAACAAAGGAGGAGCAAAAATATATTATCCATTACCTGTTACTGGGTAAGGAGATAACAAAATCTGACAGGGAGGACATCCGTTACCAGTTAGGCTAAAAATATCAAGGATGACTCACTGAGGGCCTCCAGTAGGCGTATTCATTACCGATTACTAGGTAAGAATAGGCTTGTTGTGGAAAAGGTGAAAAATAGGATTTACAACTACCGATTACTGGGTAGAAGACCGAAGGGAGAGAATATTTGTCACTAGTTAAAGTGAACATATCAAGGTTAGACTCAAAGGAAAGAAAATCTGTCACCAGTTAGGATGAACATATCAAAGATAAAACTTGACTGTGGGTGTTAAGGGGGATATCCGTCATCGGTTAGGATGAACATATCAAGGATAAACCAACTGAACAACAAAAGTAGGGATTACATCTATCGAATGTTGGATAGAATACCATTAAAGAGAATATCTGTCACCAGTTAGGATGACCTTATCAAGGATATACTCTGGAAAGGGGGGTAAAAAGCAGGATTTATAACTACTGGTTATTGGGCAGAAGACCGCAAAGAGAAGGAAACCCATCATCGGTTAGGATGAACATATCAAAGATTAACTCTCTGGGAAACAAAATATGGATTACAACGACCTTTTTACTGGGTAGAATACCACAGATGAGAATATCCGTCATCGGTTAGGACGAACATATCAAAGATAAACTCAAAGTAGGGGAAGAAAATACCCGTCACCGGTTAGGATGAACATATCAAGGATATACTTCCTGGGGAAACGTGAAAACGAATCCGCTGGGGAGAAAAGGGTTACTTTTTCCTGGTATTGGGCAAAAAGTAAAAAAAAACTGCCAACTAAGAAGAATACTACCAGTTACTGGGTAATAGACTCTTAGGGGACTAAAAAATATCTATCTAGGTAAGATCTAGAAAGAAACGGTCAATCAAGACTCAATATGATGAGGACATAACTCAAGGGGAGTGGTTCAATCCAGATAATCAACTGGGGAGGAAATTGAAGTAATCATCATCCACGATGAAATAACTCAGTGGGGAAAATATAAAGGTTAAAGTCTTTCTGCTTAAGGGGTTGACACTCTACAATTGAAGGAGGACAGACACACCAAAATCGTATGGGGATAAGGTACCACCATGGCAGAGAAAAAGAATCACAAGAATGAATCTCAAAGTGAAATAATGAAATTATATGAGTGTATATATGTATATGTATATGTATATATGATGATTATACTGACAAAACGATCGTAAAGGATACAAAGGTGTCGCGGATTTGAATCATCGATACAATTCTCGACCAATCTACAAAAGGGGGAAACAACTGCTGGAGAAAGGAGATCAACACCCCAAAGGCTCAACCCTAGATGGGGAAGGAGGAGGAGATCTGCTGAGGAAACTGCTACTAATCCTGCGGGGAATTTTAGGTCAACACCATGTCAAATGAGAGACAACCCTACAGAGGAATAAACACAAATAGCTGCTCAGAAACTAGGAGGAAACTCTGACTGGGAGTGAATCCAATGGCTACTGGTGAGGAAACCAAAGTTCTGCCTGAATCATGCAAACTCGGTTGGGAACAAAAATTCTCCCACTCAGCTGGGGATAACGGAGAATTAACTTCCTGGGGAAATCAACAAATACCGGTTGTTGAACATGCTGTCGGGGATGAAAGAGGAAATGCACCTACTACTTTGTGGAGAACCGACAATGCTCCACATTTAGGGCTTACTGCTTTCGAACCACTATTGATATTCCTTTTTAAATGAAATTGATTGCTTAAAATTAATGCTTTTATATGTTTAAGAAAACATGATTTTGATTATAATTTTAATTTTTCAAAATGATCATAATAAAATTGAAAACTATTTGGATGAATTAAATAAGAGTAGAAACAATTGGATAAAAGCTCAACTTTATTTAATAGAATGGTAGTCTGTAAATGACAAGACTCCATAGATCTTTACAAAGTTGAAAATGGTAATTTACATGGAAAAGGGTTACATTGAATACAATGATCACTGATCCTTCTACCAACTCTTGATATCCACTGTGCTCTTGGCCGTTCTACTAGGGGTTGAAGAATCAAAACTGACCGTTGTGCTCAAGAACTTCTTCAAAACTGAAGATCAGTGGGATGCAATTACTTGCCATAATCCCTAATTTTTTGTTACATAAATTGCAACAAGGTGGGGTACTCAATTTATTGGGATAACTCTTTTTGTTTTATGTCTCTAATTTTTGCCTGGATCGGCCTTTCTGGTTTTCAATCCACCGAGACGCTCTGTTTTGCCTAACCGCCCTTTCGGGTTTTCAACTTAGCGAGTTGTTATTTTCTTTTTTAAGCGAAGTATTTCTTGACTGAATTTGTGTTCATAGGACAAGTGAACTCTTCACCATCCATAGTTGTAAGAATTAAAGCACCGCCCGAAAAGGCTCTCTTAACAACATATGGGCTTTCATAATTAGGAGTCCATTTGCCCTTAGAATCTGGTTTGGAAGATAGGATCTTTTTGAGCACGAGGTCACCTTCTCTGAACACACGAGTTCTGACCTTCTTATCAAATGCTTTCTTTATTCTCTACTGGTATAACTGACCATGACACGTGGCAGTTAACCTTTTCTCTTCAATCAAATTTAGTTGATCAAACCTGGTCTGACACCATTCAGCCTCAGTCAACTTGGCTTCCATGAGCACATGTAATGACGGGATCTCAACCTCTACCGGGAGCACAACTTCCATTCCATAAACAAGAGAGAAGGGGGTTGCCCCTGTTGAAGTGCGAATAGATGTACGATACCCGTGCAAGCAAATGGGAGCATCTCATGCCAATTTTTATACGTTACGACCATTTTCTGAATAATCTTCTTGATGTTCTTGTTTGTAGCTTCAACAGCCCCATTCATCTTAGGTCTGTAAGGAGAAAAATATGATGTGCAGTCTTGAAATCTTTGCAAAGAGCTTCCACCATATTATTATTCAAGTTCGATCCATTATCAGTAATGATCTTGCTTGGCACACCATAACGGTATATGATTTAATTCTTGACAAACCTCACAACAACTTGCTTGGTTACATTTGCATATGATGCCGCTTCAACCCATTTTGTGAAGTAATCAATAGCCATCAAAATGAAACGATGTCCATTCGAAGCTTTGGGCTCAATCATGCCAATCATGTCAATTCCCCACATGGAGAAGGGCCATGGGGAGGAAATGACGTTCAATAGTGTTGGAGGAGCATGAATCTTATCTGCATATATTTGACACTTGTGGCACTTCTTCACGAACTTGCAACAGTCAGATTCCATTGTCAGACAATAGTAACCTGCTCGCAACATCTTCTTTGCCATTGCATGTCCATTGGAATGAGTACCAAAGGAACCTTCATGGACTTCAGCCATCAACAGGTCTGCTTCGTGTCTATCCACGCATCTAAGCAAAACCATATCGAAGTTTCTCTTGCACAACACATCGCCATTCAGGTAAAAATTTCCGGCTAATCTTCTCAAAGTCTTCTTATCTTTCAAAGATGCCCTAGGCGGGTAGATCTAACTTTAGAGGAAACACTTGATATCAAAATACCACGGCTTCTCATCCTTGATCTCTTCAACAACAAACAAATGAGTTGGCCTATCAAGACGCATAATAGTCATATTGGGAACCTCATTCCAATACTTCACCACAATCATTAAAGCCAACTATGCAAGAGCATCTGTCATCCGGTTTTCATCTCGAGGGATATGAAGAAATTTAACCTTTGTAAAGAAAGTTTAAATCCTCCTCGAATAGTCTCTATATGGTATCAAACAGGGTTGATTCATCTCCCATAGACCTTTGATTTGATTCACAATCAAAGCTGAATCTCCATAGACGTCCAAGTACTTGATTCTGAGATCAATGGCCTCTTCAAGCCCCATAATGCAAGCTTCATACTCTGCCATATTGTTTGTATACTTGAAAGTCAATCTAGCTGTAAACAGAAAATGCATGCCCTGAGGAGTAATAATCACTTCCCCAATGCCATTACCATACTGATTAAAAACTCCATCAAATACCATACCCCAACGGGAACCAGGTTTTGGCCCTTCTTCAAACAATGGTTCATCACAATCTTTCATTTTCAGGTACAAGATCTCTTCATAGGGAAAATCATACTACACTGACTGGTAATCTTCAATCAGCTGGTGAGCCAAATGGCCAGCCAAGACACTACCTTTGATCGCTTTCTGAGATCGGTATTCGATATCATACTCTGACAACAACATCTGCCAACGGGCAATCCTCCTAGTTAAAGCGGGCTTCTCAAATATATACTTGATTGGATCCATTTTGGATAACAACCAAGTGGTATGATTTAACATATATTGACGCAGACGCTTAGCAGCCCAAGCCAATGCGCAACAAGTCTTCTCTAGCATAGAATATCGAGTCTCACAATCGGTGAACTTCTTACTGAGGTAGTAAATAGCAAACTCTTTCTTTCCAGTCTCATCTTGCTAACCTAGAACACAACCCATACTCTCATCAAGCACAATCAAATACATGATCAACGGTCTTCCTTCAATAGGTGGAGACATAATCAGAGGCTCAAGTAGATACTCTTTGATACTATCAAAAACTTTCTAGAAATCTTCGGTCCAATCACAAGACTGATCTTTCCAAAGATGCTTGAATATAGGCGCACATGTGGCAGTCATGTGTGAAATGAATCTTGAGATATAATTCAAGCGACCGAGAAAACCTCTGACTCGCTTCTCAATTTTGGGCGCAGGCATCTCTTGTATTTCTTTGACCTTGGCAGGATCAACTTTAATACCCTTCTCGCTGACAATAAATCCCAACAACTTACCAGAACAAACACCAAAAGTACACTTATTGGGATTCAAGCGGAGTTTATACTTCCTCAAACGCTGGAATAACTTCAACAAATGCTCAACATGTTCCTCTTTATCAATAGATTTAACAATCATATCATCAACATAGACTTCAATCTCTTTATGCATCATATCATGAAAAAGAGTAGTCATTTCTCTTTGGTAAGTTGCACCAGCATTCTTTAAACCGAAAGGCATCACTCTATAACAGAATGTTCCCCAGGGTGTAATGAATGTGATCTTCTCCATATCTTCGGGTGCCATCTTGATCTGATTAAATCCGGAAAATCCGTCCATAAATGAAAAGACTTTGAATTTAGTTGAATTGTCTACCAACATATCAATGTGTGGAAGAAGGAAATCATCTTTCGGACTAGCTTTATTCAAATCTCTATAATCAACGCACATACGGACTTTTCCATCCTTCTTAGGAACATGCATAATATTGGCCACCTATTGCGGATATTCAGCAGTTACAAGGAAACCGACATCAATCTGCTTTTGCACTTCTTCTTTGATCTTTACTGCCATATCAGGACGAGTTCTTCTCAACTTCTATTTGACTGGAGGGCATTCTGGCTTTAATGATAATCTATGCTCCACAATCTCAGAATCCAAACCAGGCATGTCTTGATAGGACCAAGCAAACACATCTGAATATTCTCGGAGAATATCAATCAACCCCTTCTTCACTTCAGGACACAGTCAAGATCCAATCTTGACTTCCTTCACATCATCTTCGGAACCCAAGTTCACTAACTAAATCTGCTCTTCGAATTGCTGAATGGCTTTTCCTTCATGCTCAAGAAGATGAGACAATTCATCACTTACTTCTTCATCACTTTCCTTCTCAGCCGCAAACACAGGGAATTCCAAATTTGGAGAGGGAGTAGGATCATTGTATTCAATGGGGTTAGAAACCAACCGGCATAATGATTTGATATTTTGATTTTAGAGAAGTGATTTGTGACCAAATATTATGCAGATGGACAATTTTATTATTTATTTATGTTTTTTGTGATTACCATTTTCAGAATAAAGCAAAAAGTAAAAACATCATAGATGTGGATGAATAGAATTATATTTTATTGATGATCAAATTGAAATGCTCAAACAATGTTCATTTCACCCTTAGGCACAGGATAAGGACTTTCAAAAATAAATAAAAGCAATTACTTAGACCGATGCATAACAACAGGAATATCAACAGCAGTCCAATTGTTGCAAGCTTTTCCATGCGTCACAAAATTGGTGCAGTCTTCATCTTCATCATCCTCTAGCACAACAACTAAGTGTTGTTCATTACCATGAATGAATCCTCCGCTACGTAAACTGAGTTGCACATCTTCAGATCTAACCACTGGTGAACCTCGTTGGAAACCCAAACCAGTTATCCTCTTGTTGTCGGAGACCTCTACAATCTGTCCCCACTGATCAGACTGACCATCTTCAACAATCTTCAGCGCATCTTTGAATAAGGACATGGGTGCCCCAACTCTCTTTTCCCCAGCAATAGATAAGGCTTGGAACGGAGTTCCAACCTCATCCTCAGCTTCTACGTAAGAGAAAGATGATAGGTGGTTGACCAACAAAGCCTTCTCCCCACCAACAATGACAAGTTTACCATTCTTAACAAACTTCAGTTTCTGATGCAACGTTGAAGTAATAACTCCTGCCTCATGTATCCATGGCCTTCCTAACAAGCAGCTATAGGCCGAGTGGATATCCATTACTTGGAAAGTAATATGGAAATCACTCGAACCTATATTCACTAGAAGGTCCACTTCACCAATCACAGTCTTGCGAGAACCATCAAATGCTTTGACGATCACGCCATTATATCTCATAGGAGCTCCTTGGTATGACAACTTGGATAAAGTCGACTTTGGAAGTACATTCAATGAAGACCCAATGTCTACTAGCACATTCGACAGAGCGTCGTCTATGCAATTCATTGAGATATGCAGAGCCAAGTTATGATTTCTACCCTCCTCAGGGAGTTCTTCATCACAGAAGCTGAGATTGTTGCAGGAAGTGATATTAGCTACAATATGATCAAATTGATCCACCGTAACATCATTTTCCATATAAGCTTGCTCAAGAACTTTTTGTAGTGCTTCTCTATGTGCTTCTGAATTCATCAACGGAGACAGTACTGAGATCTTGGAGGGAGTTTAGAGCAGCTACTCCACCATATTGAATTCACTCTTCTTGATCAATCTGAGTACCTCATTATCATCATTAGGCTTCAAGCCGCTGGATTCACCAGACTGACGCCTTGGAGCACTAACAGACTCTACCACAGGTACATCAACCTTCTTATTGACCGAAAAATCTTCCACATTCTTTGGGAACACCGACCCAAACACATGACCACTACGAGTCACCTTGGTAACATCAACTATGCTTACAACAGAACTGGTCGTAGGCAAAGGGACCTCTTAACCATTCTCCAACATGGTAGCATTATACTGATACAGAACAACCTTATCGGATGCCTACGGGACTCAACCCGCTAACCGTATAACTAATGGCGATACCGATCTATTTCTGACGTTGTTATTGTTGTTGTTGTCGTACTGAATAACCACTCTTTCAGGAGTTTTAAAAATCAGGATTATAACATTGACATCGTCATCTATATGACGGGATTGAAGAATCTAAATCATACCTTCATCCATTAACCTCTGGATGTCTCTTTTCACAACCATACAACCTTTGTGATTGACACTGCAAATAGCACAACCATCATGATCATGCTCACAATCGCTAACCAAGCAAATATCCTTGTGCATCGTCACCAAGGACCTTCTAACGAAGCGTACATCAAATACCTTGAACTCCCCTGGATAATCGTCCACCATATTAACAGATGAATTTCCATGGGCAGATAGTGGGTTAGGTTTGACGTTTGGTGCACGATCATCAAAGGAGACCATTCCACTCTTGACCAGCTTATGGACTTCATACTTGAAGGGGTAACAATTCTCAATGTCATGACTGGGAGCTCCTTGATGAAAAGCACAGTGGAGCTCCGGTTTATACCAACAAGGAAGTGGTTCAAGGATTTGCGGAGGATTTCTTGGTTGCAGCAGGTTCTTGAGAACCAACGATGGATATAATTCTGCATATGTCATCAGAATTGGTTCAAAAGAGACCTTCTTCCTCTCAAAATTTGATTATTGTTGAAGATGATTGTTGGTATTGTTGTTGTTGTAGGTGTTTGTTCGTTGCGGTGGTTGTTGTTGACGTTGTTGTTGAATTGGTGCTGATTGGTTAGCTGAAAATACCGGAATGACTGATGATACTTGATGATGATGTTGACGGGGTGGTTGATTTCTTCTTACCTAAGGCCTTCTTTTCCTCCCCACGGAAACTGCAATAGTCTCTGCTTCCTTCTTCTTACTGAAATTGTTGCCATATCTCTTGCTGGATGTCACTTCCTCCTTAGATAACCGTCCCTCTCGGGCACCTTCTTCAAGCCTCATCCCCATGTTTACCATCTCGGTAAAATCACTAGGGGCACTGGAAATCATCCACTCATAGTAAAATGAGCTCAGGGTCTTGAGAAATTTTTTGGTCATCTCCTTTCCCTCTAAAGGAGGGGTGATTTGAGAAGCAAGTTCTCTCCGTCTTTGCGCATACTCCTGAATGTCTCCTTATCCTTCTGAGATAATGATCTTAACTGGTCTCTATCTGGAGCCATATCAACATTATATTTGTAGTGCTTCACAAATGCTTCTCCCAAATCATTGAACATGTGAATGCTCGCACTATCCAATCCCATGTACCACCTCAGAGAGGCACGGTCAAGTTGTCTTGAAAATAATGGATCAACAGTTGATCATTATCGGTTTGAGTAGACATCTTTCTGACTAAGTGGACATTTATTACCCTTGTACTTTTCAAAGTCAGGCACTTTGAACTTCACCGGGATCTTCACATTTGGAACCAAACAAAGTTCCGCAACACTCTTCCCGCAGGGTAGAGTATGCACAACAGGTGGTGGCATAGACATGACCTGGCTAGATGCCGGCATGGAAGCAAATGTAGGCGCAAATCCTTCAAGCACAAAATTAGGTGGCATTCCCCAAGGGAATTCGGCAGGCATGTTGGGTGCAAAGTGAGCAACAGTTGCAGGAATGGTAAAGGTAGCCACCTCTAAAATGACAGTCCTCTAAGGAGGAGGAGTTGCAGGTGTTGGAGAAGACTGGCTCTGAGCAGCTAACACCGACTCCATCATGGCAGTCAGACGGGCAATCTCGTCCTTTAAGTCTCTGTTCTCTTGCTCTAGATGCTCCATAATCTTTGAGTGATTGGCGCGGGTATTGTATTGATGAGTCAGCTTGGCTGAAGCACAGAAGAAACACCAATAAGACATCTGGCGAAAGATAACCTGCTTATGCAAATGATGCATGAAACACAATGCTTGATTGTTTTTATTTTCATGGAACTTTACTATATTATTTGCTAATATATATATATATATATATATATATATATATATATATATATATATATATATATATATATATATATATATATATATATATATATATATATATATATATATATATATATATATATAAAACAATAATTGCAACAATTTGATATGACCATAAAAAAATCTCTTTTATTTAAATAATTGGAAGGATTACACTGAGTACAATTTCAGAAACCAAAAATACAAAATACAAGAGAAAAGGAGAGTAGTCATCCTAAGGATCCCTAACAACAACATCATCAGATCTGACTGTAGGCGCGTACTTCCTTCGAATGCGTCGGATCTCAGTCTCAAAAGAAGCCTTCATTTGAGTCTTCTCCAGGACAAGCTGATCAATAATCTTCTTCCATGCGACGGAAGGCTGAGGCATACTAGAGGAAGATGAAACATCTGGTTCTCTCTGTCTCTTTGTCACTCGGTCTTCAAGTAGCTCAATAAGTGCATCTTTGTCCTTACACTCAAGCTGCAACTCCTCATGCTTTCGGCTCAAAGTATGGAAACACTCTTCCGACATATCATTCTCTTGTTTCATCTTGGCGAGTGCATCTTCCAACTCCTTTACATCTTGGTTAGGGAGAGTTAATGGCTCAACCACAACCATAAACATAAGTCTTTCACAAGCATAAGGCATCTTCAACTCCAAAGCTCTCTTCTTCACCCAAAGAGTGTAAGCTTCCAAAGCCACACAATTGCACAAACCAAGCTCGGATCTTCCTTTCCTATGCATATTATGCCAAGCATGCACAATCTTCTGCTTCAAATGTTGGGGATCTTTACCCTCTTGATAGAAAATACCTTCTAACAAAGTGTTATTAGGTTTGTCTCTCAAGGGGAACCCAAGTTAACGACAAGCCAAAGCACGGTTGTAGTTAATTCTTCCTTGTGTACCAATAAGAGGAACATTAGAGAATTCACCACAACAATCAATAATCTCCAAACTTCTCAATGAAGAATCATACCAAACTATATCATCATTAGTGAGAGAAATAAGTCTTTGAGACCACCGTAGACATTGTTTATTCTCCACAAAAGCAGGCGTTTGAGGCAAGTGCGAAATAAACCACTTGTACAGAAGAGGAACACAACATACAATCGTTCCACCACCCTTAGAATTCCTTAGATGCAAAGAAAAGTACATATCTCCTAACAGAGTAGGCACGATATTCCCAATCAAGAAAATTCTAATGGCGTTAACATCAACAAAACCGTCAATGTTGGGGAACAAAGCTAATCCATAAATGAGTAACACAAAGATAGCTTCAAAAGCGTCCACACAGCTTGAGCAAAGGAAGTAGCTTCCTTGATGAGGAACTCAGAAGTCAACCCAAACAAACCTCCTTTCTTCACCCAATGAGCCTCAATCTCAGACTTCTTCAAGTGAAGAGCTTCAGCAATAATATGAGATTTGGGAATCTCCTTCAATCCACTAAAAGGCACATTGTTAGAAACAGGTATTCTCAAGAGATGGGCATACTCCTCCAACGTAGGCACAAGCTGATAATCAGGAAAGGTGAAGCAACGGTAGGTAGGGTCATAGAACTGAACCAATACACTCAAGAGTCCCTCAACCACATCAATAGAAAAAATAGACAGAAGCTTCCCATGGAGTTGTTTGAAGTCCAAGGGATCTGATACAAAAGATGCTAGCTTCCTTAACTCTTTCAAATCTGGACACCTGAAACTGTACTTCTTAGTGTTCCTTCGTCCACAATCCATGGTCTAAAAATATTTTCAAATAATACCTCAGTTCCTTGAAATTTTCGTGTGATGAAAATGTTATGATGCGCATGAATGCAACAATCACAAATAAGGGATCACACACAAGGCAAACAAATAAAGGTCAAGGGATGAATCGAGTCATTGTCATGATCAATCATCCATTTTGGTGGATTATGGTTTGCACCTTACCAACACCCAAGTTCCATTGATATTGACAAGACTTGATTGGATCAACCAAGAGTCAAGGGTATGTTGTGAGTCACGAGCATGGAGTCTGGGTAAGAACCATCCCAAAGGAATGAACTAAGGGTAAAAACCTGTAGATCATGTTCTAAAAAAGTTCCCAGAGTCTTAATTCCATCTATTGGATATTACAGGTTATGATGACTGACTCATCAACCCATAATATTCTCAAGAGAAACTCGTCTGAGTGTAGTATCGTGTAACAACTGTTATCAAGTCTACACTTGAACAGTCTCCGCACTACGTTCTAAATAGGCCAAAAGGGGTTAAATGTTCTATGGTCCTCAGCTTCTCAGACCCCAAATCAGAGATAGTAATGCCTAACCACAAATAACTTGTGTGACATTCCTAACTCCAAAAGGGTCTCCACTAAGTAGATGGGTCTCAAGCCAACTTGTTAAGGATTACTCCACACAAGTCGAACATGACTATACCATCCTCCTATCTTATTTGCACTCAAGTCCGGATTAGAACTTATCTCACCACTTAGAGATCACCAAGCACAACAAGCAGATTATATCATATATAGAAATATACATACATCAAATATACAGTTCTATACATACAAAAAGTCGGCTAAACCCACTGGAGATTACTCCCCAGTAGAGTCGCCACTAAATTTTTGTAGTGGTAAATTCATGACCATCAAGCTATGG
Organism: Lathyrus oleraceus; assembly: GCF_024323335.1. NCBI lineage: Eukaryota > Viridiplantae > Streptophyta > Magnoliopsida > Fabales > Fabaceae > Lathyrus > Lathyrus oleraceus. The sequence continues at coordinate 404,391,651 of NC_066585.1, forward strand.
ATAAGTTAGATGTCAATAAAAACAGAGTCGCCACCGCACTTTTATTGTTTCCAAGGGAAAAGGGAAAAGTACGAACAAAACCTAAAAATAAGAAGTTTTCAAATCAAAACTAATAAAATGCCAGAGATTACAGGTAAGGGGGTTGGTTACACATAGGGAAGGTGTTAGCACCCAAAGTCTCCTAGGTACTCCTAGGGAGCCCTTTTTTGTGTGCATATGTGTTTTTGTACAAAAGATGTTTGCAATAAATAAAGTGGGGGATGAGAAAATAATTCATTAATTATATTTTTGTGTTTGACAAGACCTTCAGACTTGTGCCGACGTACCAACATAAAAATGAGGGATCAAAACTTCGTAGTTCGTGGTACCAATTTCAAAGTGAGTGAATTGCTTTTAACAAAATTTATGTTTTTACAAAGGCACAAGGGCCTAAAAATGGTTTGAATGAGTGTTAGTTCTTTTTGGCTTTTGAAATTTTAAGTCAAGTATAGTTAAGTTTATTTATAAGTTTCATTAAGAAAAAGTTTGAAAATGCAATGGCATAAGGCCAAAGTTTCTAATTTACAATATGGTCAAAGTTTAGAAAACAGATACAATCAAAGTAGATTTTTAAAAAGGAGGGAGAGATTTTGAAATTTAAGATGTGGGGAGGAGATGAAGAGACTATCCTAAGCAGAAATTTAAAAGTTGAGAGTTGAAAAGATCTGACCAATGGGCTACAATCCAATAGACAAGAATGTCATATAGAAACCCAAATTTCCCTTGGACTTTAGAATCAAGCAACAAACAATACACAAATAGCAAGTTGAAGAGCAAGGCATCAAATAAAGATAGCCACATCTAAGCTTAGCAACTCCATGATCTTCTTCAAAATTTCCCATGTATCAGATGGCTTCAAAAGATGTCATAAGTCACAGGTTCAAAATAACAGCTTCACAATGATCATGTTGCAGATGAACTCAAATGGATCTCCAATATTGTATCAGATGAATGTTCACTTCACAAGCACTTGGTTTCATGAAATTTGGCATTAACCAAGTCCTTTGCATAGGGAATGTTGCCTAAATTCTAAGTCTAATAGTCTCAGATCAAACCAATAGTCCACATGAGATGCTTTTAGGGTTTTTGTTCTTATTATATACATTAAGGTCAAAAAGACCACACAAGCAAACTACTATATACAAATACAATATATCACAAAATATGGTCCAAGTGGAGAAAGGGAAAATGACATTAAAGTAAACAACTTGAATGGTATGGATAATGGCAAATGGATAAAGCTTAAAAAATTAAAGTGCATTAAAAGTAAATAACTTGAATTTAAATGTTATTTGTTAGTTGATTAGAGGTTAGTATTGCTTTTACTTTGTTTTTGTTTAAGACATTCTTTGGAGAACACTCAACCCACTTATCACAAGCATGGATCCTTGAACCAAGACATATTCCAAAGGAAGGAAAAAGACCAAGTTTCCATACAATACCATGAAAGAGGGGAGACTTACAATCTCACTAACTAGAATGCTATGCCTCTTGTGTCACAAATTTAGCGCTATGTTAAGCAATCGTAATTGGACTTATGTAGAAGTCACAACTATTTGAGGTCGGGCAATAGAACTTTGGTGTTAATGCATGTTAGAGACATAGTATAATGGACTATGCTCATGAAACATACCACACACAAAAAGAATATGCAAAGTGGGGGGCCTAATCTCATCCATATTTATGTTGATTTTGAAATCAACTAGCCTTTGGATATAGAGATATTATAGGTCCATGACATGAATGAATAAAGAAGGGGAATGAGATGAAGAGGGAGGGGGAATGGATCAAACACAAATTGATCAAAGGAGGACTTTTACCAAATTAAGATCATTCATTCATTTTGGGAGATGGAATGTACATTCTATCAATCCCCTAAATCCAGTGATCTTAACCTAATAAAGTCAAATCAACCTTGACCAAGGCCCAACACCACAAGTCAAAGTCACAAAGTCAATTAAAATGGCTCTACATAATTTATTTGGCATTTAATCAATTAAAAATCATAAAAATATGCATTAAATTAAATTATGGTTAGTCAATTTCCTAAAACCTCATCAAAACACAAAAGAAATGGCCATGAGATTTATCATATGTCAAACAAGGTCAAAGGACCTTGGAGAAAAAAAATCAGAATTTTTGGAAACTTAAAATTATTTTTAAACAATAAAAAATATTCACAAAATCAATTAAATCATGAAAAATATTAATAATGATCCAAAAAATAATTTTAATTCAGAAAATGAAAGAGGAAATTATTAAATTTTTTTGGTGAAACTCTCATATTTTTTGGATCAATATTAAATTTAATATGAATTAAGGAAAATAAAACAAATAAAATAAAAATAAATTAATCAGAAAAAACGTGAACCACTTGATCTCCCTTATTAATTGAGGTGGCAGATCAAGTGGATGAAAACATGCGTTCCATGGTGTACACTAGTCAGTGTGCCGCACAGTTGGTAATCAAAAGGAACGCTGAAGATTAAAACACAAAGGCTTGACCATGTGGCTCAAAACCTGTCCAGCACACCGCCGAAGCAAACCACCGGCCATCTTCTCCGATGACCTTGGCCGGACTGGTTCTCTCATCACCATCACAAAAATGAAAAAGAAGGCCATGATCTTAAATAAAAAATGGCACTGAGCACGAATCTGACCTCAATTCAACCTAACTCCAAGTATATTGAGAGATACATGGAGTTAAAATTTGAGGTACATGAACTAAGTTACTTTGATTTGACCTCAAAGCAACTCAAGCTTCTTGCTTACATTGGTAGGACTTCAGCAAACAAAGGATCCAAGAGAATCGATGAGAATGGAGAGAGAATCGAAAAGAAGAAAAATCTGGAAAAATACCTCCAATGATGTGCAGAACTTGATCTCACTTGCTTCAATTCGTGTTTGATCTTGCTTAGGAAGCTTGTAGAAGTGGCTTAGGATTGGTACAAGGTTTTGGATCCTGTATTTTTTAAATCTCCAAACAGTGAGATTCAAACTCAATTTTCAAGTGAAAATTATCAGGGTTTCCTTTCAAATGTGAGGGTTTCAAGTGTGGGAGGCAAAGCTGGCACACAAGGGTCCTTAAATCTGATGCCAAGGCCTCTTATTTATAGCAATTCCAAGTGTTATTTGCATCTTTCGAAATGTTTCCAATTTTGGCAAATGAAGTGCATGCTTGCATGGGCGTGTATATGCCAATGAAGCTACTCAATTAAGTCCATATGCAAGTGCAACAAAGTCTGAAAGTGGATTGTGATGCAAGGCAAAAAGTGTGTAGATGTTTGAAGATTGATCCTTGCCACATGATGCAGCCTTGTTCAGACCATGCACATACCCCTCAAACCTTGTCCAAAATGAATGAATTTGGACTCTTTGGAAAGGTTAGATCAAGGGGAACAACTTTTATGTTGAACACTTTTCCATTTGAAGCTTGTATCATGATGAATTTTGAGGTGGAAGTTTGGAAATTTCAACATGTCAATTTTTTTTCTAAGTGTCAAGCCATATGTTCAATTATCCCATCTTGGCTAACTTTTCATGTGAGCTTCAAATGAGATACGTGTCTTCATCAAAGTTATAGCTCTCTCAAAAACCTTCAAAATGGTCACAAAATTTGACCTCATTTAGATTTGTGATGAATGAGTTATGCATTTTTGAAGTTGAGGATAAATCACTTGTTCAATGGTATTGGTCCAAAATGACCTATAATGTATCCTCATATCAGATGCTCATAAAAGTTGAATTGGATCTTACTCCAAACATAAAATTTGAATTAGACACCTTGAATTTGATTGTGAAACTTGGAAATCTTTCATCTCATAAAAATTGAGCAAGTTAATGCCTTGGGAATTTGACCTCCAAATTAGGGTTTAGAAAAAATGACCTATAATCTTTCAACAAAAAAGGTAACTTTCCAAGCAAAACTAGTTGTAGACCTAAACATTAAAGTTGTTTGGAATGTCATTTAGAGTGACGTTTATCTGGGAGTCATTTTCATATGATGCAAATTGTAGGAGATAGGGTCTAGGGGACCCCAATTTCGATAAGATGAATTCCTCTAGTCAACCACCATCAACCACCTTGCTAACTTGCACTTATCTTGACTTTTTGGACTCATGAGATATGATATATGCATAAGATGATGAATTTTGAAGTATCCCTTGAAATATTTGATCAATTATTGAAGAAGCTTAGTGAAGAAGTTACTCAAGATACCCAGATGAACCAGGGTTTCCAAGGCAACCCAATTCCAAACTCTTGAAGAATTCTTGATCAAAATAACAAGTAGAGATCATGGGGAATCATATATGATTCCTAGAGCCTTTGTGGATTATTCTTGGTTGAGCTCTTAGCAATGAGGGTCTTAAACCCTAGATGTGAACTTGATAGATCAAAGGAGATCAAGTGCCCTACCTACAAAAGAGTTAGGCAAATGCAAAGAAATATTTTTGGTATTTTGGTTAGTAAATGATAATATACAAAGTATGATACAATCACATGGTGCTTGGTGATCTCTCCCAATACAAACCCAATGAATGAGAGGATAAGGAGGATGCCAAGGTATGATCCAAATGCCAATGCATATGATGAAATAACATGAGGGATCTTAGGGTCAAAATTGGGGTCTGACACATACCACACACTAAAAGAAACTGGGAGATACTTATCTCATTCATACTTGATTTGATTCATCTGACACAAGGTTGTCGCAACCTAAAAAAGGAATGCGAAAAAAAACAACCGGCGAAAAAAGAAAAGAAATGACAGAAGAGTGGCCACCGTGTGTTATTTATCCCAAAGGAGGGAAAGGAAACGCTCGATGTAAACCTGGAAAAAGGAAAGGAAAGGACAAGGTCTCGCAACCAAATCTTGGGTTCGGGAGTCGATTATGCGAAGGGAAGGTATTAGCACCCCTACGCATCCGTAGTACTCTACGGGATCCACTCTTGTTGTTCTTGTCTAAAGGGTGTGGGTTTATCTAGTGTACTATTTACTAAAAGAGGGGTCAAAAGAAAATGACTCGCACAGATGTTGCATCCACTGCATACGTATCTCATCTGAATATGAGAATCAGAGTCTTCGTAGCTCGGCTGACCTATTTGTTTGTTTTGTGTTTTTTTTAGGTGAACTACGTTACTACGCAATCTACCGGATGCTCGACATTTAGAGACTTACTCGTCTGTAGTAGAAGGAGTTGACGTGTTCTTAGGAGAAGAAAAATCAATGAGTTTATTTGTGTTTTAGGAATGCTCATGCAAAAAAGGAAGTCCTAGACGAAGGAACCGTGCTACCTTAATTGACATGCAAACGAGAGACTATACGAAGCCTAGAAATCCTATGGGGAGACGATCACACCATACAAAACAAACATGCATAAAGTAAACACGCCAACAAGGGGGCTCAAACATACGTGGGTAGGGCTTTAGTCAAGAGGGGTCATATCAACCTCGACAAACAAGCCATGGAAAGGTAATCAAGTGGGCTCTTAACCACTGACATTGAACGTCAAGGTGAGCAGATCAAACGGGTAATGAGGATAAGACCTCATAGCTCTTAACCCTGGACAGGGTGAGCTCATGACAAAAAGTGAGGATTTAGGAAGATGGAACCTTCTCCACTGACGACCGGACAAAAGATCTTGGGGTTTGGTTCTGAAGCATCGACACGTAGTGCGAGCATAAAGAACGAGACACTGAATAACGGGGGATTGACTACTAATCCCTTTTATCCGTCAATTGCCTCTTCATGGAGGTCTTTAGCACTGGTGCCTCTTCTTGGAGGTCTTTGGGCACAAAAGTAAACACACAAAAACATTGCCTCCTATTGAGGTCTTCCAGCTAAGAAAGCGGTAAAATACGGGAAAGATGTAAAAGGGATCAAGAGATCTACCACACGGATAAAGATACGACGTAACAACAACTAAAGAAATAAGAAACCCGGAGATCTCTCAGGCTAGCACCATCAAAGAAAACAAGTCAGCAAAGCAATCAGAATAAATCTCCAAATGGTATCCGACAAATAAAGTGGAATACCAAGCAAGCTATCTCTTCAAGAGTCATGTGAGCCCTCACAAAAACTCAACAAACAAGTTAGAATAACAAGACGGGGTACAATCAAGAGTTACACCAAACAAGAGAAACATAGCAATAACAGTATCAGGTAAACAGCGCACGGATGCAATAGAAAACATGTCACAACAAAACGCAAAACATGTTAGAGAGCAAACAAAAAAACTACTGTCACGATCGCTACTGCTTCGCTTAGCGAAGCTTCGTTACATGTTCGCCTAGCGAGGTGATAGCGAATGCTTGTGGGTTATGGGTTCTTCTTTGATAACAATACGATTTCCGAAACCCCAAATCCTATGGTACCCATTTCAGAAATTAAGTGATCAAACATTCGAGGAATTTCTCTACACATTCATGCATGTCTAAACCCACATGTGAAACCTAACGATGCCCACTCTTCCAAATTCATCCATAATACCTCATACCTTCAGAAATTTCAAATCGAAAGCGTAAAGTGATGGAAATAGAGAAAACCTGATTGGAGAGATCGAATGAAATTGAATTTCACCGTTGGGTTTGCAGAGTAATGTTAGGGTCTATGTGAGATGGAGTTGATAGAGGTAATTTTGTGCCAGTGAGTTTTTCAGAGTGTATGGAGGCTGCCTCAAATTCCCCTTTTTTCTTCTAGGTCCTGTTCTTCTGAATCTTTTTAGAATTTATACTGATTTTCGTGGCTTTGTGGGCTTAAATGAGAGAGGTCCAAGTCCAAGATTTTTCTGTTATATTTTTAAAATGCGTGGGCTTCGCCTAGGGAAGAATCTGCTCGCCTAGCGAGCATGACAGTTCAGGAAATTCCTTCTGAGTGCAGGTGACTCTGGTGGCTTTCTTGGGACTCGCTAAGCGAACCATTCTCCTCGCCTAGCGAGCATGCCAACTCAGGAACAGACTTTTACTCCTTTAAGATTAACATTTTGAATGATGAATAGACCCCATTTGAACATGTTGGAAGTAACTCGAGTCATTCCCTGGCCATTTCACCTTCAGTTGACCAACAATTGACTTTTGGCTTCATAGTTGAATTTTGAACTGTACTGAGCCCATTAAGCTTGATCCTTCAGATAGAACCCACAAAGTGACTTGAATGATATCCGAGCTTCTTGGACGATAAACTCTTGGAGCTAATTCTGATTGACATGATGAAATGCAATATGAAATGTTAAATGACCTAAAATGAATGCATGAATGAGGAGGGCAAATTTGAGGTGCTACAGCTGCCCCTATTCAATCAACTGTGAACCTGAACGGATGAAAGCAGCGACTATCAAACTTTCAAGGTAAACAGGGATTGAATACCAAAAGAGCCGGAGAATTTGCCCTCTGTAGGTGACGAAGCGAGGAAAGCGAGGCCATTTACCGATGGCGGCTTCAAAACAAATTTGATATTTACCGATATCGAAGAAAGCGAGGCCATTTACCAATGGCGGCTTCAAAACAGATTTGATATTTACCGATATCAAAGAAAGCGAGGCCATTTACCGATGGCGGCTTCAAAACAAATTTGATATTTACCGATATCAAGGAAAGCGCTACACGACTAGACATTTATCGATGACTGGGAAGGAACTCGATGTTTACCGACATCGAACAATGATGTTTATAAGTGAAACAAGACCAGACATTTACCGATGACTGGGAAGGAACTCGATGTTTACCGACATCGAACAATGATGTTTAAAAGTGAAACAAGACCAGACATTTACCGATGACTGGGAAGGAACTCGATGTTTACCGACATCGAACAATGATGTTTACCGACACCAAAGGAAGAATACACTTATGAAACCAAACCATTTACCGATGGCGAAAATGAAACACTCGATATTTACGGATAGTGAATCTGCTGGGGAATTTTAAACGACAAAACCATTTACCGATGGTTAACAAGCGGCTGATGTTTACCGACATCGAACAATGATGTTTACCGACACCAAAGAAAGGAAAGGACACACACGGGTGTTGACAGAACGATTTTTTCTTTTGTAGACACCATGAGAGGAATGCCATTTACTGATGGCCAGCGATTGGAATTCGACGTTTACCGACATCGAAAGATGATGTTTGCCGACATCAAAGAAAAGCATAGACATTTACGGGGATCAATACGACACTTACCGGTATCGCAAGGATGACATTTACATATGTCAAAATAAGGCAGACACTTACTGGTGACTAAATCTGAAGAGAATCAAGCTTTCCTTTCACGGACTGGTGGGAAAATAAATCTCAAGGGGATTATCAATTATGAATGTTGCCAAGAGCAACTGCTGCAAATGTGCTACACAAATGTTGAAAATGATCCGTCTCTTCCGGAGATATGATCCAATCTGGTTTAATACATGTATGCATATGTCTGAGTTTTCTATGGCGTAATGCTCCACACTTAATGGAAATGCTACACGATTTGAGAATGCGAATGCAAATGATGATTACTATATGCAAGATGCAAAGGGAGGAAAACTCCTGCTGGGAAAGCAAATGATCACTTTACTGAGCACACAATTTCTGATTCGATCTTCTAACTCTATGGGGACATACAACAATTCTGCTGAGGATACTATTCTCGGAACGGTAGAGAAACCAACTCAACTGGGGAGTCACTTGTTGGGAAAACACCAACCTCTCGACCATGCCGGGGAAACAAATTCTGAACTCGACTTAGACGACCTAACTTTTTACACGACTGGACAGTGTTGAAACAACAGGGTCTTCCTTCGAACAAACTTTGGCTCATCTGCTTTAGCCATCAATCAAAGATAGTAACCTGCAAAACAACAGGACATACATGCCCCAGGGGATCGTATGGACAAAATATACTCAAGTGTACTCAACATTCAAAATGATTTTCAGATGTTTTATCGTTCCGCACGTCATTGTCTAGCCTTCATGTTTTTAGATGCAATGTTTATCGAAAATTCAGACGTTTTTTTTTTGCAAACAAAATAGTAGAATAAAAAAAAACAAGAGAGCAATTTGATTGAATAACGAATTTTATTGATTGAAAATGGCCTATAAAGGCAAATACTCAGGAAGCAATTCCTAGGAAGAGGTAATTGCGCCAAAAGAGAAAATAAACTATCCTATTGGCAATGTGAACACGGCATTCCACTATTTTCCAATTCTGTTATGACTCATAGGTCTTCACTTTCCCCAAATTCTTTGCCTTCTGAGAAGAGTGATTGGACCGATCATATCCTTCAAGATGGTAGACACTGAAACACGATGAAGTACAGATAACTCAGACTGTAGTCTTCGCTTTAATCCCTCTTTTTCCTGGACCGCCTTTTCAGGTTTTCAATCCACCAGGATACTCATTTTTGCCTAAGCCGCCTTTGCAGGTTTTCGACTCACCGGGTGTACATATTATTATTTTTTTATTCTTTATCCCTATCTTTTGCCCGAACCTTTTTCTTTTCTTTTTCTCTTGGTTCGCTGGGATGCCCTTTTTTGCCTGGACTTTCTTTTTTTTGTCCAGCGGGTCAGTTTATGCGAAGTATTTTTTGACTACATCTAAATTCACAGGAGACGGAAAATCTTCACCATCCATAGTTGTAAGCATCAAGGCTCCACCAGAAAAGACCTTTTTAACAACATACGGACCGTAATAATTCGGAGTCCACTTGCCCCTGTTATTTGTACTGGGAGGAAGGATCCTCTTTAAAACTAAGTCACCTATCTAATAGCTTCAAGGACGCACTTTCTGATCAAAGGCCTTATTCATCCTTCTCTGATATAGTTGTCCATGGCACACAGCTGCTAATCGCTTTTCCTCAATTAAATTTAACTCATCAAACCTAGCTTGAACCCACTCAGCCTCGTCCAGTTTTACATCCATCATCACCCTCAAAGAAGGGATTTTAACTTCTACTGGCAAGACTGCCTCCATGCCATACACAAGTGAAAACGGAGTTGCCCCGGTTGACGTACGCACTGAGGTACGATACCCATGCAAAGCGAAAGGCAACATCTCATGCCAATCCTTGTACGTCACAACCATCTTTTGCACAATCTTCTTAATGTTCTTGTTTGCCGCCTCTACAACACCATTCATCTTTGGTATGTAAGGAGAAGAATTGTGGTGTTCGATCTTAAAGTCTTTGCAAAGCTCTTTCATCATCTTGTTATTGAGATTCGAACCATTATCAGTTATGATTCTCTCAAGAACCCCATAACGACAGATAATTTCTTTCTTAATGAATCGAGCAACCACTTGTCTAGTAACATTGGCATAGGAAGCTGCTTCCACCCACTTGGTAAAGTAATCAATCGCAACTAGGATGAAGCGATGTCCATTAGAAGCAGTAGGTTCAATCTTTCCAATCATATCGATGCCCCACATCGCGAATGGCCAAGGAGAATTCATAATATTCAGAGGGTTTGGTGGTACATGCACTTTATCTACATAGATCTGACATTTGTGGTACTTCCGAGCGTATTTGAAACAATCAGATTCCATGGTTATCCAGTAATAACCGGCTCTTAACAACTTCTTGGCCATTGCATGACCACCAGTATGGGTACCGAAAGATCCCTCGTGTACTTCCTACATTAACATGTCTGCTTCGTGTCTAACCACACATCTGAGCAGAACCATGTCAAAGTTCCTCTTGTACAACACATCATCCTTGTTCAAGTAAAAACTTCCAGCTAGCCTTCTCAGTGTCTTCTTGTCATTCTTTGACGCTCCTTCAGGATACTCTTGGGTTTTGAGGAAATTCTTAATATCATAAAACCACGGCTTCTCATCAATAACAGACTCGGGTGCAAACACATACACATGCCTCTCGAGTCGATTCACAGCAACGTGTGGCACATGATTCTGCCAATGAACTTTGATCATGGAAAACAATGTGGCTAAGGCATCAGCCATTTGATTTTCATCTCGGGGTACATGATACAACTTTACTGTCTTGAAGAAAGTCAGGATCCTTCTGGTGTAATCTCTATAAGGAATCAAATGCGGCTGATGAGTATTCCAGTCTCCATTGACTTGGTTAATCACTAGAGCAGAATCTCCATAGATGTCCATAGTTTTGATCCTTAGATCGATGGCTTCCTCAATCCCCATGATACAGGCCTCGTACTCAGCTTCGTTGTTGGTTACTTCAAAAGTCAATCTGGCAGAAAAAGGTATGTGTGCACCTTTAGGATTAATGAGTACTGCCCCAATACCATTCCCATTCACATTTACCGCCCCATCAAACATCAGTGTCCACTTGTCATCGGGATCCGGTCTTTCCTCGACAAGAGGCTCTTCACAATCTTTCATTTTTAAGTACATGATATCTTCATTGGGGAATTCAAACATCATCGGCTGATAGTCATCAATTGGTTTCTCGACAAGGTAATCAGACATAATACTACCCTTGATGGCCTTTTGCGACGTGTACTGGATATCATACTCTGTCAAAATCATCTGCCAACGAGCCACTCATCCGGTATGAGCCGGCTTTTCAAAGATATATTTTACTGGGTCCATCTTAGAAATCAACAAGGTAGTATGGTTCAACATATACTGTCTTAGTCGGCGAGCATCCCATGCCAAAGCGCAGCAAGTTTTCTCGAGCATCGAATATCTTGTTTCACAGTCGGTAAACTTTTTGCTAAGGTAGTATATTGCATGCTCTTTTCGACCAGACTCGTCATGCTGTCCCAATACACACCCCATCGAATTCTCTGTTACTGAAAGGTACATTATCAGAGGCCTCCCAGGAACTGGAGGTATAAGAATTGGAGGTTTCTGCAAATATTCTTTTATCTTATCAAAAGCTTTTTGACAATCATTGCTCCACCTGACTGCTTGATCTTTTCTTAGCAATTTAAATATCGGTTCGCACGTAGCTGTTAGGTGAGATATGAACCGCGCAATGTAGTTCAGCCTCCCTAAAAACCCACGAACCTGCTTTTCCGTTCTTGGTTCAGGCATTTCTTGAATAGCTTTTACTTTCGCTGGATCAACCTCAATCCCTTTCTTACTGATAATGAAACCTAACAGCTTTCAAGATCTCACTCCAAATGTACACTTGTTTGGATTCAGCCTCAGTTTGAACTTTCTCAATCTTTCGAACAACTTTTGCAAGTTTACCAAGTGCTCCTCTTCTGTTTGAGACTTCACAATCATATCATCCACGTACACTTCAATTTCTTTGTGCATCATGTCATGAAAGAGAGTCGTCATAGCTCTTTGGTAGGTAGCACCGGCGTTCTTCAACCCAAATGGCATTACCTTATAACAGAACGTGCCCCAAGGTGTAATGAATGTCGTCTTCTCCATGTCTTCTGGCGCCATCTTGATCTGATTATAGCCAGAAAATCCATCCATGAAAGAGAAAACCGAGGACTGAGCAGTGTTATCGACCAATACATCAATGTGAGGTAATGGGAAGTCATCTTTCGGACTGGCTCTGTTTAAATCTCGGTAATCAACACACATCCTGACTTTACCATCCTTCTTCGGCACGGGTACGATGTTGGCCACCCAAGGGGGATAAATGGTAACTGCTAGAAAACCTGCATCCAACTGTTTCTAAACCTCCTCTTTGATCTTGACAGCCATATCAGGACTAGTTCTGCGAAGCTTCTGCTTTACCGAAGGACAATCTTCTCTGAGAGGTAGCCTGTGCACCACAATATTTGTATCCAAACCAAGCATATCCTGATACGACCATGCGAATACATCCACATATTCTTGCAGCATTTCAATCAGCCCTCTCTTGACCTTTTCTTCTAAAGCAGCCCCTATCTTGATTTCTTGCTTTGCGTCCTCAGTACCAAGGTTAATGACTTCCAACTCTTCCTGATGAGGTTGAATGACCCTTTCCTCCTGTTTCAATAGTCTGGCCAATTCTTTGGGGAGTTCACAATCTTCTTCACTCTCCTCTTCGCTTGGTAAATGGGATTATCAAAGTCATACTGAGCCATAACAGAACTGTTTTTAATGGAATCCACAAGATCAATTCTGCACGAACGATGTTTCATGCTTTATTTTAGAAAAAGTTCAAGGAAGTCACAAAAAAACATTGCCATTTTTATTGTTTTGAAAATGAAAGTAAAAACAGAAGGACAGTAAGCACAAATTTGATTGCAAAACGTCCTTTATTGATGATAATCATTGAAAATTCAAAACATGATGTGGCCCTACAATGAACCACTACGCCCTGGGCAGAGCGTAGGGCTTTCATGCAAAAATGAAAAATAGAAGAAAATTACTCTGTCTGAAGAGTAACTTGGACTATTTCTTCAGCAGTCCAGTTGTTGATCTTCTCCCCTGGAGCACACGGGCGCACCCAATTATCCATATCACAATCACTGTCACCATCTTCATTGTTTGTTGCAAAGACATCCCCGTGATTCATCAATTCAACACTAGTGAAAGTACACGGCCCTTTCTGATCCTGGACACACTGCTCTGATGATTGAAAAGGCTGATAACCAATGCCAAACATGTCTTCTTTTACGGGCACATCAATCATCTTGCCCCAGCCTTTCGCGTTACCTGAATGAATGACCTCCAGAGCTTGTTTATAGGACGCGATCGAGGTACCTGGTTTCTTCTGTTCAACAAAAGCCACCTTCTCAATACTGACAGTCTTAAAAGCTTGACATAGAGTTTCATGAATTTCGCCATCCATCTCCACATATTTGAAGGAGGATAAATGGCTCACAAAGATGTCCTCTTCGCCACACATGGTCACAACCTGACCATGCCACACATATTTTAGCTTTTGGTGGAGAGTCGAAGAAACTGCTCCGGCTCCATGTATCCAGGGACGCCCCAACAGACAACTATATGCTGGTTGGATATCCATCACATAGAAGACAATGTTAAATACTTCTTGGCCGATCTTCACAGGCAACGTGACTTCACCAAAAACCGATCGCTTGGATCCATCAAAAGCACGGACAACAAGATCACTTGGTGTGAGAACAACCCCTTCGGCATCAAGCTTACTCAGAGCCTTTTTGGGCAGCACATTCAAAGAAGAACCGGTATCAACCAAAACATGCGACAAAACGGCGCCTTTGCATTCCATCGTGATATGAAGAGCTCTATTGTGATTGCGACCCTCAGGTGTCAAGTCTAGATCCGTAAATCCCAAACCATGTCTCGTGTTAACATTTGCAATAACACCTTCGAGCTGGTTAACAGAAATCTCTTGGGGCACATAAGCCATATTCAACATTTTCAACAGGGCATTACTATGTGCCTCGGAACACATTAACAGAGAGAGAGAATAGAGATTTTTGACGGTGTCTGGTTCAATTGATCCACGATCTTGTAATCACTTTTCTTGATAATTCTCATAAATTCCTCCACGTCCTTCTCAAAAGAATTCTCGGGCACTTCCTTTCACACTGGTTCTTCTTCAACGACAACTTGTTTTCCTTTTGTTCTAGCAAGAGCCTCAGCATTGTTATCCTTCGGAACCTGTGGTGCAAACAAACGACCAATTCTCGTAAATCCTCTGGGTCCTCCCACATTACCCACAGCCGAACCAACTGTTACTGGAGTCTGATTTACTGATCTAGTCTGATTCTCAGGTCTTCTATTTCTGCAAGAAGCATTGTCATATTGCCACGAAATTGCTCTACTATTCTCATAAAGTCTTCCACTAGAAGCAACAATGGTGGCAGGGGTACTGATAGTTACTGGAGCATTAATCACGGGAACACCAACAGTCACCGGAGTACCAATAGTCACGGGCACACTAATAGTTCTTGGAGCACGTACAGGACCTTCTAACGGTGTAAAGTAAATGGTAACAGCTGATACCTCTCCACGGTCTTTCACTACTCGATCAAACTGTAAACAACCTTCATTCATCAATTCCTGGATACCTTCTTTCAATTTCACACAGCCGTTTTCATGATTACCACAATCTGAACAATTCTTGTCACATCCCGGGAATACTCCCCCTCAAAGCAGACGTTCCTTCACTACAAACAACGAAGTCTGAACGTCATTAACATCGACTACCAAGTTCAAATTTTCCCCATCTTCCACACTATTTACTCTGGGCCCTCCATGATGAGGCATAGGATTATTCATCACATTCGGAGTAGGAGCGAAGTTAATCGTCTTGGCATCGATCAAGTCTTGGACTTCATGGGGAAAAGCCCGACAATTCTCGATGTGGTGCCCTGGCGCACCAGAATGAAAATCACAATGGACATTGGCATCATAACCAGCGGGAATCCTTGTTAATGGAGCCATAGTGCAAAGTTCAACAAACTTTAACCTGAGCAGTTCAGGGAGTAATTCAGCATAAGTTATTGGCAACAGATCAAAATGACGATCTGGCATTCTTTGTCTTGGTTGGAATTGGCGTTGCTGTTGTTGTTGTGGTTGTCCTCTTTGTGGTTGTTGAGGTTGGGTTGCTGGAATAGTCACAGCAGCAACTTGACGGTATTGTCGTCCTCTGTTTCCATTTCTCTGATTACATATAGCATTTGTCTCACCCTCTCTCCTTCTGGGGGCCCCTGAAAATGGTTTCTTAGCACTTGAAGAACTTGAAGAACCAGGTTCTTGGATTTTTCCCGCTTTGATAAGACTTTCAGTTCTTTCTCCGCAAATCACAACATCCAAAAAACTACCAAACGGGTAACTTCCCATACGATCCATGAAAACACCTTGCAGGGTTCCAATGAACATATCTGTCAATTCTCTCTCCAACATTGGAGGTTGTACTCTCGCAGCTAGCTCGCGCCACCTCTGGGCGTATTCCTTGAAACTCTCACCAGTCTTCTGAAACAAACTCTGCAACTGGGTTCTGCTCGGAGCCATGTCCATGTTATGTTTGTACTGCCTCAGAAAAGCTTCACCTAACTCTCTCCAGCTTCTGACAGATTCTTTTCTCAAGTCCATGTACCAATCCAAAGATGCTCTAGACAAGCTGTCTTGGAAAAAGTACATCCACATCTTTTCATCATCAGTATAAGCGGATATCTTCCGGTAGTAAGCTTGCACATGAGTTCGGGGACAAGAAGTGCCATTGTACTTGTCGAAAGATGGCGCTTTGAACTTGTACGGGATCCTCAACCCATCAACTAAACCCATATTAGAAACATCAAAACCCAAAGAATTCTGGCACTCCATGGCGCGAATCTTTTCAGCAAGGGCGTCGACCTTTCTATCTCTCTCTTCCGCCTTTCCAAATTCATCATCATCACTGGGAATGGTGAACATATCTTCTTGCTTGTCAACCAAATGAGAAGGATGGTGAACTGGAGCACGTGCTGCTCGAGCATTAGCAGCCTCTGTAATGATGGGTTGTCCATTGATTCTAATACCACGCAATTCGTCACCATTAGCATGGTTGTTGACAGGGTTGGTAACAGCAGCGTCATCGACAGGGGTCCCTTTTGGTGGATTCTGACTGACAGGGGGAATCACAGTTTTTTGTCTCTGGACCAAGGCTCGGAGTTCCTCTTGCCCTTGCACTACCCCTTGCATCATACTCACGAATTGGGCCATGTTGGTCCTCATCTCTACTAGATCTGCTTGAAAGCTTTCCATTACTCTCTGCTGGTTTCTGCGGGTACCGTACTGGTGAATTCCTGAATCAGCTATCCTGCTAGTGGAACACCAAATAATATAAGAACACCGCAGCGGTACCTGTTATGCAAGATATGCAAATGAATATGTAAATGCAATGACATGTTTATCAATTCCAACGGGTATTCTACCCTCTTGATTCCAGTCTCACATCCGACAGAAAGCGCAAGAAGACCGAGTTGTGGATAAACTTCTGAGATCAAGATGCAATAAGGAAAACCATCATATAAATGGGTTCAAGAAGGGAAAGGCCTTAGCCAATAGTTTATCAAAAAAGGATCTCCACAACAAGCCTGTGGATCATCACTACAATACAATAAGTAAAGAGAGGAATAAAAATCAGGAATCAACCTCCTGTATACAACCCATAAGGACTGCTCCTCACTTCAGCCAGTAGTACCATTGTGTTAGGATGATCCGGAGATTTTGTCAAACGCCGGATAAGAAGATTCCTCTTGTGAATAACTCCATCCAACTCGTTGATGTGCTCTCTGTAGTAATTCCCATAATCTTCTCTGAATACCTCTTCAAGTCTGGATTTCTTCAAACCTGCCAGCACTTTGAGTTCCTCAATTTGTCCTTGAGCTTTGTTGAGTTAATCTGTGATATAACCATTGGTTGAACGGGCGCACATAAGCTCATTGTTCTTCTCCTTCAGCAAAATCTTCAACTTCTCCATCTGACCAGTCAATTCGGCCACCATCTCCTCCTCCTTTACCTTCCTAGAAGCTAAAAATGTATCCCATTGCTCTTTCCAACCAGCTAGCTTACCAAGAGCATCTGTTAACTGCTGTTTGACTTGCCTCAACTCAGAACTGGATGATCCCAGGGCTTTGTCTGTCTTCCTGAAGAAGTCCACCTCCACAACTAATTTCCTCTCTGCTTCCCCTTGCAATCTGACGGCTTCCCCCTTCTGATATTCTGCCTCATGGAATTGATGCATACAGTCTTGCAGCTTCACACTTAACTCCTAGTTTTCAGTTTGAAGCTCCTCCATGGCATTCTTCAATTTGTCATACTCCTCTCGGCTCACCATGGTTGACTGCTCAGGAGTAGGTGGATACAAAGGTTCTTCAATAGGAAACGGCAGACCAAACTCTTCGACTCTTCCTTGAAGCCACTCTTCATACTAAGGGTAAGTTCTACAATCTCCTTTTCCAAGCACAGTTCTTCCTCTCTTGAACACCTTGAGCCAAGCCTCAGCTGCCTTACGGGATACAGTCAAATCAGATGAAGAATGGAAAAACAGAGATTCTTCCACATCTTTTTCCAAAGGCGGAGTTCTTAAAGCATATCCAAAATGTCTGACTGCCAGAGAAGGATTGTAGTTGATACTTCCTCTTCTTCCTACCAATGGTACATTCGGGAAGTTCCCACGACTATGAATAATATCTGCCCGAAGCAAGCTCCGGTCTGACCACCAAGAAATATCTTTAGCTCTTATCCCCATCAGTCTCTTTGACCAACTCAACGAATTTTTGACATCAGCGAACGCTCCTGACTTGGGTAGGTGGGAACTGAACCACATATAAAACAAAGGCGCGCAACAATTCACCAATCCTCCCCTTCTATTCTCATTCCTGTGATACACTGAATGAAAGAAATCTACCAACAAGGTCGGCACCGGATTTCCCAACACGAAGAGGCGTATGGCGTTTACGTCCACAAATTTCGCCACATTAGGGAACAGGACAATCCCATACACACAAAGAGCCAATGCAGCATTGAAACCCCTCTGGTCACCATCTTCAAGCCTCTTCTTTGCTTCTCCCAGTAAGAAACTCAGTTGAAAACCATTAACTCCTCCCTTCTGACACATATTAGCCTTCAAGATTGATTTCCCCAAATATGTGGCTGAAGCAACCATGTTGAGATCGGGCAGAAACTCAGAACTATAGAATAGCAACTGCGGCTTGATAGGAACTCTGAGAAAACTAGCAACCTCCTCCAAAGTAGGGACCAAAATATAATCTGGGAACGTGAAACACCTCAATGGAGGGTCATAGAACTGCAACAATGTAAAGAGAGCATCATGTTGATCTTTGGAGAGAACCGTAATGAAGCTTAGAATCAAACCATAGTCCTTCCGGAATCTTTCTAGATAATCCTGATCCATTAACTTCATCAGCTGTTGAAAAGGCTCCAAACAGACCACAGGAAACTTGTAGGCGACATGTCTCTTTCTGCCAATATCCATCTTAAGAGAACTAGAGAACTCCGGCCGGAATCAAGAGGAAGATGTAAACCCCTAGAAATAGATAAACATGTGTTAAATGATATGAATGCAACATGATGTGATGCAATGCAGTGACATGGAAATCAAGATTGCTGTATCTGCTTGAACAACTGTTGGGTTGCATTGTCTGAAGAGAAACCCACTGAGTAATATAATACGAGATCAAAGATCTGCTCTATAAAACCGGGTTGGTTGAAGGTTAAGGTTTCCTAAATTTAGCCCGCCCCTCACTGGTAGGTTCTAAGAACAGAAGTTCGTCAGCTTCAGCCCTTCAGTCGAATAATACGTTTACCACTGAAGGTTTGGCATTATTACGAGACAAAAGACCTCCACTGACTCCCCTCAACAGAACATCCTAATAGCAAGTTCCCAGCCTCGGGGTCCTCGGATTGAGCAGCGAGAATGCGCCCACCAGAGCTAACATAAACGCGTCTCGGAGGAGAGGCCTCGACTGAGTTCTCGGGAAATGGTCACCAGAGTCGACGATTTCTAAAGGAACATCTGTCGTTATGGAACACCCATAGGACAGAATATATCCAAAAGAAACCTCGTCTGGAATGTGGGTTTTCATGAACAACTTAACGTAGCAACATGCCACGCAAGCCTCATGACTATCCACTCTAAAACCTGTGTGTACGCTCAAGCCTGGGTAGTGGGCTTATCTCATAGAACATCCCACCCCAACAAACAAACAACCCAACAGAACCCACAGATACAACAGACATATGTACATGAATGCAATAAGGTAAAGCAGGTAAATAAATAACTGTACAAAAGAATAAACACCCAACAAACAAGAAAACTACAAAAGCTAGGAGGGACTCGCTTAGGGAAACCGGGTCCCCAGCAGAGTCGCCAGCTGTCGTAACCTAAAAAAGGAATGCGAAAAAAAACAACCGGCGAAAAAAGAAAAGAAATGACAGAAGAGTCGCCACCGTGCGTTATTTATCCCAAAGGAGGGAAAGGAAACGCTCGAAGTAAACCTGGAAAATGGAAAGGAAAGGACAATGTCTCGCAACCAAATCTAGGGTTCGGGAGTCGATTATGCGAAGGGAAGGTATTAGCACCCCTACGCATCCGTAGTACTCTACGGGATCCACTCTTGTTGTTCTTGTCTAAAGGGTGTGGGTTTATCTAGTGTACTATTTACTAAAAGAGGGGTCAAAAGAAAATGACTCGCACGGATGTCGCATCCACTGCATACGTATCTCATCTGAATATGAGAATCAGAGTCTTCGTAGCTCGGCTGACCTATTTGTTTTTTGTGTGTTTTTTTTAGGTGAACGACGTTACTACGCAATCTACCGGATGCTCGACCTTTGGAGACTTACTCGCCTGTAGTAGAAGGAGTTAACGTGTTCTTAGGAGAAGAAAAATCAATGAGTTTTTGTGTTTTAGGAATGCTCATGCAAAAGAGGAAGTCCTAGACGAAGGAACCGTGCTACCTTAATTGACATGCAAACGAGAGATATACGAAACCTAGCAATCCTATGGGGAGACGATCACACCATACAAAACAAACATGCATAAAGTAAACACGCCAACAAGGGGGCTCAAACATACGTGGGTAGGGCTTTAGTCAAGAGGGGTCATATCAACCTCGACAAACAAGCCATGGAAAGGTAATCAAGTGGGTTCTTAACCACTGATATTGAACATCAAGGTGAGCAGATCAAACGGGTAATGAGGATAATACCTCATAGCTCTTAACTCTGGACAGGGTGAGCTCATGACAAAAAGTGGGGATTTAGGAAGATGGAACCTTCTCCACTGACGACCGGACAAAAGATCTTGGGCTTTGGTTCTGAAGCATCGACACGTAGTGCGAGCATAAAGAACGAGACACTGAATAACGGGGGATTGACTACTAATCCCTTTTATCCGTCAATTTCCTCTTCATGGAGGTCTTTAGCACTGGTGCCTCTTCTTGGAGGTCTTTGGGCACAAAAGTAAACACACAAAAACATTGCCTCCTATCGAGGTCTTCCAGCTAAGAAAGCGGTAAAATACAGGAAAGATGTAAAAGGGATCAAGAGATCTACCACATGGATAAAGATCCGAAGTATTAGCAACTAAAGAAATAAGAAACCAGGAGATCTCTCAGGCTAGCACCATCAAAGAAAACAAGTCAGCAAAGCAATCAGAATAAATCTCCAAATGGTATCCCACAAATAAAGTGGAATACCAAGCAAGCTATCTCTTCAAGGGTCATGTGAGCCCTCACAAAAACTCAACAAACAAGTTAGAATAACAAGACGGGGTGCAATCAAGAGTTACACCAAACAAGAGAATCATAGCAATAACAGTATCAGGTAAACAGCGCACGGATGCAATAGAAAACATGTCACAACAAAACGCAAAACAGGTTAGAGAGCAAACAAAAAAACTATTGTCACGATCGCTACTGCTTCGCTTAGCGAAGGCTTAGCGAAGCTTCGCTACATGTTCGCCTAGCGAGGTGCTAGCGAATGCTTGCGGGTTCTGGGTTCTTCTTTGATAACAGTACGATTTCCGAAACCCCAAATCCTATGGTACCCATTTCAGAAATTAAGTGATCAAACATTCGAGGCATTGCTCTACACATTCATGCATGTCTAAACCCACATGTGAAACCTAACGATGCCCACTCTTCCAAATTCACCCATAATACCTCATACCTTCAGAAATTTCAAATCGAAAGCGTAAAGTGATGGAAATAGAGAAAACCTGATTGGAGAGATCGAATGAAATTGAATTTCACCGTTGGGTTTGCAGAGTAATGTTCAGAGTGTATGGAGGCTGCCTCAAATTCCCCTTTTTTCTTCTAGGTCCTGTTCTTCTGATTCTTTTTAGAATTTATACTGATTTTCGTGGCTTTGTGGGCTCAAATGAGAGAGGTCTAAGTCCAAGATTTTTCTGTTATATTTTTAAAACGCGTGGGCTTCGCCTAGCGAAGAATCTGCTCGCCTAGAGAGCATGACAGTTCAGGAAATTCCTTCTGAGCGCAGGTGACTCTGGTGGCTTTCTTGGGACTCGCTAGGCGAACCATTCTGCTCGCCTAGCGAGCATGACAGCTCAGGAACAAGCTTTTACTCCTTTAAGATTAACGTTTTGAATGATGAATAGACCCCCATTTGAACATGTTGGAAGTAACTCAAGTCATTCCCTGGCCATTTTACCTTCAGTTGACCAACAGTTGACTTTTGGCTTCATAGTTGAATTTTGAACTGTACTGAGCCCATTAAGCTTGATCCTTCAGATAGAACCCACAAAGTGACTTGAATGATATCCGAGCTTCTTGGAAGATAAACTCTTGGAGCTAATTCTGATTGACATGATGAAATGCAATATGAAATGTTAAATGACCTAAAATGAATGCATGAATGAGGAAGGCAAATTTGAGGTGCTACAAAGGTCATTGATGAATCAGTTAGCATTTAGACATTAGAGATTTCATTGGTCAAAATGAGGGAAATGAAGAAGAATAGGGATGAAGGTGAAGAGGGAGGGGGAAATAGAAACACAAATTGATCATGAGATGAATTTCATCTGATCAAAACCATCTATTTATTTTGGGAGATGAAATATACATTTCATCAATCCCTTAAATCCAATGGTTTTGATCCAACAAAAGTCAAGTCAGCCATGACCAAGGCCTAAACATATATTCAAACATCACAAGACCATAAAAATGGCTCAACATAATTTTTTAAACATTTAATCCATTAAAAATCAATTTAAAAATGAATTTAAATGCATGAAAAATACCAAAATTAATCCAAAAACTAATTTTAATTTAGAATATAGAATAGGAAAATATTTAAAGATTTTTGGTGAGTTCCCCATATTTTTTGGATTAAAAATGAAATTTCTATGAATTAAACAAAATAAGGCAATTAAATGAAAAATTAGAAAATACAAAAAAAAACAAGGGCCATCAGATTTTCCTCATTAATTAAGGTGGCAGATCTGATGGTCAAGCGCGCACTTCCATCAAACACCTCAATCAACTGCATCACACGCGTGATATTCAGAAGCAAGGGTCAGGATTAGAACGTGGATACATGATCAGATGGTCTAGGCAATGCCAACACTTCACCGGAGCCCTAGCTCTAGTCATCTTCTCCGGTGGACCTCACCAGACTGGTCCACCACAAACCACCACAAAAATGAAAAGTAAGGACATGGTTTTAAAGGAGAAATGCTCAGAAGCTCGAATCTGACCTCCGTTTTATCCAATTCCAAGTATATTGAAAGATACATGGATTTTAAAATTGAGGTTCATTATCTGAGTTGCTTTGATTTGACCTCAAAGAAACTCAATCTTGTTTTCTACATTGGTAGGACTTCAGCCAACCAAAAATCAGAGAGAATGGTGAAGAAATGAAAGCGAATCGAAAGCTCAAAGCTCCTGAATAATCACCTTTGGGTAGCTTGAATCTGGGTTGGTCTTGATCTGAATTTGCTTGGTTCTTCTTCCTCTTGCTTGTAGTGACCAATTGAGATGAAAAAGAAAATGAATCCTTGGAGTTTGAATCTCAAAACAGAAGGTGAAATTCAAACTCGATTTCAAAGAAATCTTCAAGGGATTTTATGGTGTGAGGTTCTGAGATCACTTGGAAAAGCTTGGGAAAGGTCTGTGTGAAGTTCTAATGCAATGCAATTGTTTAAATAGGCAAGGGAAATGCTTTCTACACCATTTGAAATTTTTGTTAAAATTAGAAAGTTTGCTTGCATGGATGCATGGGCGTGTACAAGGCCCAATTCATGATGCCAAATGATCCAACATTTTGTGCTAATCAACCTGAAATGATATCAAATGGTCATGCATTATGAAAATGAATTTTGAACATAGATCTTACCAAGTGAAGCCTTGTAAAGAACCCATGCTCAAGTCCTTCAACTCTTGTCTAAATGAAGTGTTCTTAGACTTTTTGAAAATGTGACATCAAGGGGAACAACTTTCATGTTGAACACTTTTCCATTTGAAGCTTTGATTATGATGAATTTTGAGGTGTAAGTTTGAGAAATCAAACATAATTGAAATTTTTCTAAGTACCAAGTCAAATGACCACTTCTCCCACCTTGAATAACGTTTGCTATGAGCTTCAAATAGAAATGGTTCCTTCATAAAAGTTGTATATATTTCATCCATATTAAATTTGGTCACAAATTTGACCTTATTTGGATTTGGCATGAGGGAGTTATGCATTTTAGAAGTTGAGAAAAATTGCTTGTTCACTAGTAATGGCCCAAAATGACCTATAACGTTTCCTCTTGGCACATGCCCTTGCAAGTTGAATTTTACATTTCTCAAAGAATAAAATTTGGAGAGGACATATTTAAATTGATCATGGAACTTGTATGGACTTCATATCATAAACATTGAGCAAGTTATGGTCCTTGGAAGTTGACCTCCTAACTAGGGCACAGACAAAATAACCTATAATGTTTCACCATAAACAATGATTTTCCAAGAAAAATAGCTCTTTATGTAAACATGAAAGTTGCTTGGAATTTTATAAGGAGTAAATTGTATCTTGGAATCATTTTCATATAATAAACATTGAAGGAGATAGGATCTAGGGAACCCCAGTTTTGACTAGTTGACTTTCTTTGGTCAACCTCTTTGAACCAACTTCCAAACTTGAAGTTATCTTGATCTTTTGGACTTATGGAGGATCATATATGAATAAGATGATATGAAATGGAGTATACCTTGATTTATTGTGCCAATTGTTGAAGAAACTTGCTGAGAAAGATACACAAGATACCCAGATGGATTAGGGTTTCCAAGGCAAACATGCTTCAAACTCTTGATGATTTCTTGATCCAAATGATAAATGAAGAACATGGGGATCCATATATGATATCTAGAACCATTGTGAACTATCTCTTGATTGATCTCCTTACACTGAGGGTCTCAAACCCTATTTGTGAGCTTGATGAGGCATTGGTGGATGCACACACTACCTACAAAAGAAACAAAGTTATACATAGAAATATTTTTGGTATTTTGGTTAGTAGACAAAGAAAAACAAAATTATGATACAATCAAATGTTCTTGTTGACCTCTCCCAATGTAAACCCAATGAATGAGGGGTAAGGAGGATTCCAGGGTGTGATCCCAAAGCCAATGCATATGATGAGATAACATGACGGATCTTAGGGTCAAAATTGGGGTCTTACAGGATGCATTCTACATTATTCTCTCTCTCTCTATCTTGGTTAATGGGATAGTGTTATTTCCCAATATTTATAACTTTGTAGATTATTTGGTTGTTGAAATCTACTTATCAGGCAACCCAGAGCCTTTCCTCTTGGCTGATATCTACCACACTCTTCCTACTCGCCATGAGAAGAGAGGTGGAACTTTTCTTTGTTGTGCTCCACTCATGCACGCTTGGATGATGACTCATATTCCCAAGGAAGGACCATTTGTCTATAAGGATCTAAAGTGTCCATAGAAACTAGCTTCTCTCACTTCCAGCACCATAAAATGGTACAAAAGGCTATAGGAAACCAAAGATATCATTCTCAGTTGTGGGGAATTCCTCAATTTACCACTCATGAGAATACGAGGGTGCATTAATTATAACCCAGTGTTGTGTATGAGATGATTTATACATGCCATGAACGGACCTCCAGAGCACAAGTACCTTGAACCATTTTTATCCATGATATCGCACCAAGTGATCCAACTGTGAAGAATGTCAGAAAAGTCTGGTTGAAGATAAGTAAAAGTTGACAAGAGATATAGAAGAAAAATGTCATCGCTAGAGAACCCTATATCGGGTGGGTAAAAGAACGAGTTTAAGTGATCAATATCCACTTCATATTTGACTCTTTAGCCTTCTCACAAGTTCTTGAGCCAAATACCATCTCAATGGAGGAAGTTGAAGAAATTAGGGCTAAGGTACTGAGACTTGAGTTGGAGAATTCCCAATTGTAACTCAAGCTCAACCAAGGTAACCATAAGAATGAAGACCTAAAGTGGGACAACAAAGAGATAAAAAGAAGCTCACCACCAACAACAAGAGGGCCAGAACTGAGAAGGGAAAGAAGGAATGGGTTGGATATGCTCTTCTAGGATCCAGTTCCAAGCTTATAGCTCGAAACAAAGAGTTAGAGCATACTAAGATATTTATCCATGAGTTGAAGAAAACAGTGGATCGATCAACTGAAATGCAGAGAGAAGCTAGATTGGACTTCGAAACCCAAATTCTCGATCTAAGAAAAGCCGTAAGAGCATGCGAAGGCGACTTATCCCTTAGGAGCCTACAAAAATAGGAAATATAACAAGCTCTTAAGCATGAAATTTTTTAAATGGGGAAAGCCTAGAAAAAATATCAAGGATCTGGAAACCCGAAGTCTAGAGGCAGTCTACCAATATCTAATAAACAAGTGCAATTATGGAAAGGTCACTATAAAAGGGAAGATGCTTATGTAGCTGAAAATGATGTCATCATAAATCTTCAAGTCCTCTATTCTGAGTGGAAAGAGAAGTTTGTAAATATGGCTGGCTTTACAAACTATGTCATCCGAGAACTCCTAGAGAGGCTAAAAGAAGCAGACCAACTCATGTGTCCAAAGAATACACCTTGTCAAGTATTTAACTTTGTGAAATTTTGTAAAAAATACTTTAGAAGAGCTCGCTACCGATCATGCAATGATCCATAGGGCTCAAGGAGTTAACTTTAAGGTTTCTTTGTAATTGAACTGGATTGCAAATGAATGAAGTGAGAATCTTATGATCCATCATTGTGTGTCCTTTATTCTTTATTTTGATTTCAAAGTTAAATGTCTTAATATTCAGATGTCTCGTGCGTTGGCAGAGAAACTGAGGGTCACGGAGGGGTACAATTCAACTAGCATGAGTGCCTTGGAGATGTGATTGGTGCAAGATGTGGTGATTCCTCCCAATTTTATGGTTCCAGACTTAGATAAATACAAGGTCCTTAGCCATCCCAATATCCACTTAAATATGTATTTACATAAGATGGTTATGTATACCAGAGATAACAATCTCATGATCCATTATTTATAGAACATCTTAATTAGGGCATCTTTATAGTGGTATATGCAGTTAGAACATAGTAATGTGTGTATTTGGGCTAAACTTGATGAAGCTTTCTCTAAGAAGTATAAAAACAATACCGACTTAGCTCCAAATCACACTCAACTTCATAACATGTCCCAGACAGGAAATGAGTCTTTCAAGGAGTATGCACAACGCTGGAGAGAGTTAGCTGCAAGGGTGCATCTAGCATTAGTAGACTCATGAGTACTCTACATGGCCAGTACTATGAAAGATTAATTAGTTGTGTATCATTAGGTTTCTCCGATATGCTGATTGTTGGTAAGAGGGTGGAAGAAGGTTTAAAAATAGGGGAAATTCAAGGAGGTTCCAATAGTAAGGCTGGAGTGAAAAAACGTCTGAACATGTATAAAAAGAAGAAGGAATATCTCCTAGCAAAAACAAAGGGCACCTGCTCCAGTGCCTTACTTTTAGTACCTATATGTAGAAGCTGCACAATACCCGGCTCTGCCTTATCAACAAGTTATTTCAGCTCCGGTTCCAGCTCAAGTGCCTCAGCATCAGGCTCCGCAAAATCAATATCATCAGAGGAACCAACAGCAAAATCAACAACAACTCCAAAATCAACATCAGCTTCCAAATCCAAGAACTTACCGTAAATATAATGATGTGAATATTAATCATATCCCCGTGACTTATACCCCGTTGTTACCATATTTGATTTAAAAATGAATGGTGGTACTCATGGTATTAGTGCCCATGCCAAAGCCATACAAGTCTTGGTATGATGAGAATTCCAAGTGTGCATATAATGCTAGCTCTGAAGGGAATACGATTGAGAATTATCGTGCCTTCAAAGTTAGATTTCATGAGCTGATAGATCATAAAGTGTTGTCCTTTGCTGACATACCAAACACATGGAACAATCATTTTCCTAGACATGGTGGTCCATGTGTCAATGTTATAGAAAGATTTATTAACGACAACTTGATAAAGGATGTGTTCAAAGTGAAGGCTTCCTTGGCAGTAGTTCACGTGAAGTTAGATGAAGCATAATTTATCAAAGGAGTGCACGATAAGTGAAAGGTGTGTTCACCTGCACAAAATCAGTGTGATGAATTTAAAGCATGTCTTCAATGTCTAATGGATCAACATGCTGTCTAATTTACCAAAATGAAGATTATTGATAGTACTTCTGTGATTATGCACGAATTTAATAAGAAGAGACTCTCCAAAGCTTTGGTGGTTCCTTGTCAAATAAATTCAATGGTTATCTGTGTTCCAGCTCCATTCTCGTTTGATAGTACCAAAGTAGTTCCTTGGAACTATAATGCCACAGTCTATGTAGGTGACAAACCAATGGTCCCAAAAGAGACAGATGCGATAAATATTGGTGGAATAAGTGGGATAATGTGAAACAAAAGAGTATTTTCTCCTGAAGTACTTCAAAAGAAGGGGAATGAGACAACAATTGAACCTCCCAAGGGGAAGTAGACGGCCACTCTAGAAGCAGGATAAGGTCTGACCAAGAAGGTCATGTTTGCAGAAGAGGATAGAGAGTTCCTGAAGATTATAAAGAAGAGTGACTACAAGGTGGTAGATCAACTCAATCAAACCCCATAAAATATCTCTATCCTATCTTTTCTTATGAGTTATAAGGCTCATAGGAATGCTTTGATGAAGTTATTGGATGAGGATTACATGGCTAAAGATATGAGCGTCAACTTGTTGGACAATCTGGTTGCCAATCTTAGTGTCGCAGTTGTTTGATGTTCATTGATGATGATGTTCCACCCAATGGGTGGGAGAACAACATGGCTCTACAGATTTCCATCAAGTGTGCAAAATTTACTCTTTCTCGAGTACCGGTGGATACATGTTCATCTTTGAACGTGTTGCAAAAGCTTGCCCTAACACAACTAAATGTTGAAGGATTGGAGATGAGGCACGGTGCACTCGTGGTGAAGGCTTTCGGTGGGTTTAAGCAAACAATTATTGGGGAAAGTGTCTTCCAATCTTGATTAGGCCGCAGACTTTCCAGATTACCTTCCAGGTTATGGATATCAGTTCTTCCTACAATGGACTCTAAGGTTGCCCTTGGATCCATGCTAATGGAGATGTCACCTCGATGCTCCACCAGAAGCTGAAGTTTGTCACTTTTGGTAAGCTGGTCTCAATATCTCGAGAGGAAGATATTATTGTCGGTCACCTGTCTTCATTTAAATACATGGAAGTAGGTGAAGATGTTGTGGAAATTCCTTTCAAGGCCCTGGAAGTGGTAAACATGGTACAAACTAAGTTGAAGCCTACTAAAGATCCCAAGATGGACATGTCCTCCTGAAAGAATGTAAAGGCATCAATAGAAGTTGGTCATCCTGAAGGTTGGGGAACAATAATTGACCTGACAAAGAAGAAAGAAAATTTTGGATTGGGATATCAGACGTCTTTTAAATGGACCAGAGATCAGAAGTCTGATAAGAAGAAATTTCCTAGCATTCAAGAAGTCTTCTATAAAGCTGGACTTTAAAGTGATGAACAAGTAAATGATATAGAATATGAAGATAAGAGATGCCTAAGCTGGTGTCTCGTGGATCTTCGAATACTTCTCTTACAAATTGGTAGGCAACCGAGATTCTGGAGATTATTTCATGTTCAAAGTAATTTCTTGTTTTCAAAATATCCTATGCTCTGCCTAAGGTATATGGATAGCTTTGTAGGACCCACTTTGTTTTAATGATAACTTTTTATCATCAATAAAAGTACAATTTGTATTCAATTAATATATTTGTCTTTCATTTCTCAATTTTTGCAAAAAATAAATAAAAATGGCAATTTTTATTCCATATCACTTTTATTTTTCAGTCTTACTTCCTCTAAAAAGAAAATCGTCTTCATGCAGATCATTAATAACTGAACCCATTGAACATGAAACTTCTATAATTCCTTATAACTTCGACAACCCGATAAACCAAGATGAAGAGGATGGTGAGGAAGATTGCAAACTCCTAGAAGAGTTAGCAAGACTGTTGAAACAATAGGAAAATTTTATTCAACCTCGTCAAGAACAAATGAATGTAATCAATATGGGGAGGATCAAAAGGAAGTAAATGTTGGAGCTGTATTGGAGCAGAATGTAAAAGAAGATTTGGTCATACTAATGCGAGAATATATGGATGTGTTCGCTTAGCCATACCAAGATATTCCAGAATGTCCGCCAGTCAAGAAAAAACTGAGAAGAACTCGACCAGACATGTCTGTCAAGATCAGAGAAGAGGTCCAGAAGCAGTTCGACGCCGGTTTCCTAGCTATCGCAAAGTATCCACAATGGGTTTCCAATATTTTCCAGTTTCGAAGAAGGGTGGAAAAGTGCAAATTTGCATGGATTATAGAGATCTGAATAGAGCTAATCAAAAAGAAAACTTTCCTTTACCTCACATCGATGTATTGGTAGATGATATAACTCAGTTCTCTGTATTCTCCTTCATGGATGGATTCTCTGCATACAATCAAATTAAGATGTCTTCCTAAGATATGAACAAAACCACTTTCATTACACCATGGGGAACTTTCTATTATAAAGTGATGCCTTTTGGTCTGAAAAACACAGAGGTAACCTATCAAAGATCCATGGTAACTCTATTTCATGACATGATGCAAAAAGAGATCGAAGTCTAAGTGGATGAAATGATTGTTAAGTCTCGGACTGAAGAAGAGCACATAAAAAGTTGTTTTCCAAGTTGAGAAAGTATAAACTGCACTTGAATCCCATAAAGTGCACCTTTTGTGTCAGATTCACAGAATTGTAGGGTTTATCATGAGCCAATGAGGTATAGAAGTTTATCCTGACAAGGTTAAAGCTATTCAAAATATGTCACCGCCTTGTATATTAAAATAAGTTCGTAGTTTCTTGGGAAGACTGAATTACATTTCCAGATTGTCTCTCATATGACAACCACTTGAGAACCAATATTCATGTTGCTAAGAAAATATCAATCGATCAAGTGGAATGATGATTTCAAAAATGGCATTTGAAAAGGTCGAATAGTATCTGTAAGAACCACCAATCTTGATACCACCAGTGCTAGGAAGGCCTCTCATTATGTTTTTGATAGTGCTCAATGAATCCACGGGGTTTGTACTATGGCAGCATGATGAGACGAGTAGAAAAGAACATGATATCTACTATCTAATTAAGAAATTCATAGAATGTGAGACCAGGTACTCATTGCTGGAGAAAACTTGTTGTACACTAGTATGAGTCGCTCGCCGTCTAAGACAGTATATGATATGCCATACAAGATGGATCTTATCAAGTACATTTTTGAGAAGCCTTCCTTAATTGGAATAATTTCTCGCTAATAGATGTTGTTGTTAGAGTACAAAATTCAATATGTGACCCAGAAAGCCATTAAAGATAATGTGTTGTCAGAGCATCTCCCACACCAACTAGTGGAGGACTATCAATCAATGAGGCTTGACTTCCCTGATGAAGATGCCATGTTCATAAGATATTATGAGATTCCATCCCCAGATGAAGGTCCCGAATCGGGATTGGAATGGACACTCTTATTTGATGGTTCCTGAAATGAACTAGATCATGGAATTCGAGATGTCATAATTTCTCTAACATATCATCATATTCCCTTCACAACAAGATTATGTTTAGACTGCACTAACAACATGGAAAAGTACGAAGCATGTATCTTGAGAATTAAAGCATCCATTAATTTGAGAATCAAGGTTCTAGAAGTAATGAAGATTAAACTTTTATCATTTATAAAATAAAAAGAGATCGGGAAACTCGTCATCCTAATTTAATTATGTATCGAGACCATGTCTTGAAGTTGATCCCCTACTTTAATGAAGTACATGCTATAACAATTCAACATCTAGATGAACCAACATATTGCTTAGCAATTCAAGCGAAAACTGATGGTAAGCCATGGTTTTACAACATCAAGTGATATCTCGAAAAGCAAGAGTATCCAGCGGATGCCTCAATCACAAATAATAAGACTTTGAGAAAGTTGTCAACCAACTTTCTCTACAAGAGAAATTTTGACATGGTTATGCTCAGATGCATGGATAGACACGGAGCAAACATGCTCATTAAATAAATTCATGAAGTTTCCTGTGGTATTCATGAAAATGGGTATGCAATAGCGAAGAAGACCCTCCAAGATGATTACTATTGGTTGATGATGGAAACTGAATATTACCATTATGCCAAGACGTGCCCCAAATGTCATATTTATGTTGATAAAGTACATGTGCCACATACTCCTTTGAACGTCTTGATTGCACCAAGGCCTTTCTCTATGTGGGCCATAGACGTGTTTGGTATAATTGAGCCAAAACCTGGAAACGGGCATCTCTTCATTCTGTTGCCATTGACTACTTCACGAAATGGGTAAAAGCTACTTCTTATGCAAATGTGATGAAACAAGTAGTCACCCAATTTATCAAGAAAGAGATCATTTATGGCTACAGGACTCCCAGCAAGATTATCATTGATAATGGGTCGAATCTGAATAATAAGATGATGAAGGAGTTATGCGAGAGTTTCAAGATTGAACATCATAATTCATCACCTTACATACCAAAGATAAATGATGTTATAGAATCAGCTAACAAAAATATCAAGAAGATTATACAGGAAATGGTGAAGGCTTACAAGGATTGGCACAAGATGTTACCCTTTGCTCTGCACGGGTACAAAACATTCGTCCGCATTTAAACATGAGCAACAACTTTCTCTCTATTCTATGGCATGGAGGTTGTTCTACCAATAGAAGTTAAGATCCCCTTGCAGAGAGTTTTAATGGAGGATGAATTAGAAAAGGTGGAATGGGTAGAAACCATATTTGACCAGTTCAATCTGATCGAAGAAAAGAGACTAGCTACGATGTGTCATGGTCAGTTGTATCAAAAAAGGCTCAAGAGGGAATTCCATAAGAAGTCCCGACCTCGAGATTTCAAAGTAGGTGACTTGGTGTTGAAGAAGATAATCTCCCTCCAAAAAGATTCACGTGGAAAATGGATCCCCAACTATGAAGGACCATATATGGTGAAGAAAGCTTTCTTTGGTGGAGCATTAGTTCTCAAGAACATGTCGGTAAGTTGAAAACCTGCAAGGGCAAGTCAGGCAAAAGTTAGGGATAAATAAAATTAAGCCCGATAAGTCAAAAATCTGAATAGGTGGCTTAAGAAAAGGAGGCTAAATATCCCTGTGACTTATAACTCTAAGGAGAGGTTCACGCAAAAGTTAGGGAACATAGAAAGGCATAAGACTGTTGCATGCAAGCCTGTGCTGTCGCAAAACTCTGATGGAAGGGAACAATCCAATCGCCAACTCCGAAAGCAAAGTAATGAGGATTATAGGACATAGGGGAAAATAGAAAATGTTGTATTTCAATAGAAATTCAATTAAATTTTCATTTCCATTTATTTCCTTTTTTTCTTCTGTAATTTCCTCTTAAAGGGATATACATTTTGACATACTGAAAGCCCTTGTATGAGTTATTCCCCTCATCAAATAAAATCATTCAGTTGAACATTTCTTCATCAATTTTTTTTATGCTTGTTTACATAATGTTATTTTTATTCTTGATAAAATAAAAACATTAAAACACTAAAATAACAAAAAGCATTTGAAACTTTAAATTGTTTTACTTTTTGAAATGATAAAAGAATATTTGTTAGCTTACAACAATGCGTCTGATTCACAAGATGTGAGGCATTTAAATGATCATCTTTAATCTAAGCAAGTCAAAAAAAAAATATTCTTCTAGAGACAGGAATCATCATGGAGCCCTCTAGGAAGTAGATCAGAAGTCAGGGTTTTATAAACCATCTTCGTGGTGTAAAAACTCTTCAAGACCAGGGTGTCGGGGAATCAGGGACTGATATCCACAAATTTCATAAAATACTATATTCATGCATTCACTTTCTTCTCGCATTGCATAGATAGAGCATACATGCACAAGACTCATCCCGAATTCAGTAACCTCTCAAGGAAGTTCAGTGTAATCCTCACCAGAACCAAGATTCAAGTGGTGTTCTCAAGAGTAGGACCATTATTTTCTTTAGTGCAAGTTTCTTTCAGAAGTCAATGAATAATGGTGATGATCCTCAAGACGAGTTTCTTCCCCATCAAAATGATGGATGTTCCCAAATTAAACTCTAGCGTCAATGGAATTTCTGTTTGGTTTCTCTAGTAGATATCTCTCTATAGAGTTCCCTCTAGAATT
Source organism: Lathyrus oleraceus (assembly GCF_024323335.1). Classification (NCBI taxonomy): domain Eukaryota; kingdom Viridiplantae; phylum Streptophyta; class Magnoliopsida; order Fabales; family Fabaceae; genus Lathyrus; species Lathyrus oleraceus. The sequence continues at coordinate 404,425,816 of NC_066585.1, forward strand.
TTCTCTAGCAAGGCTTGAAGAGCTCCCTAGATGAGTTTCATTAAGCAGGATTCCCTAAAGGTATCCCCAACATATTTTTCCTCAACAAGTCATGTCGAAGTATTCGTCTGAGATAAAGGTCTCTTTACTAGGCTATCTTAGGTAGAAATCTTCCCAATGAGTGTGACGACAAGAGTTCCCCAACAAATAAATTTTCACTAAGAATTCTCAATTAATCTTCAGCGAGTCCCCTATATGGTCATTCCTCGAAGAATCATTCATATTCCCCAACATATTTCTTTTCAGCCAAGAGTAGCTGGATACACTGATCTCATATATTTGTCATCAGCCAAGTGTATTTGGATACTATATTTGCACATATTTATTTTTCAGCCAAAAGTAGATGGATGTAATAGTTTCATCCAAGAGTAGTTGGATGCATAGCTTCAACCAAGAGTAGTTGGATGCAATAGCTTCAACCAAGAGTAGTTAGATGTAATAATTTCAGCCAAGAGTAGTTGAATATGATGCCTTCATCCAAGAGCAATTGAATAGGATAAATTCTTCACTTGGAGATTCTACCTTCAACGAATAGCTTTTCAAGAACAGTCGAATATGATACTTTATAACAAATCCATCCCCTATAAAGTTGTCTAACATGTTTACATGTTTGTTGGGATCTACCTTCAGCAAGAAGCAGCGGAACATGATCAATCAATGTTAGAAAATTTACTGTCAGTCAAGAGCAACTGAATATGATCTTCTGATCACTAAAGGAATCTACCTTCAATGAGTGCAGTTGAACATGATCCCTTGGAGATTTCAATCACCAGAAAATATACCTTTCGGTGTAAGCTGTAAGACCCCAATTTTGGCCCTAAGATCCCTCATGGCCCATATCATATCATATCATGGCCTCAAGGATCAATGCATACCTTAGCTGCCCTCATAGTGGGTGGGATACCTTGTGAGTGTGATTCTTGATCACCAAGCATGTATTGCATTTGTATATCATTGCTTTTCATATGTTTACTAACTAAAAGTACAAAAATATTGTCATCTAACCATGTTACTTGCAGATGAAGCAATCATCAGTCAAACAGTCAAATCAGGCATTGAGCAATGGATGGTGACCATTCTGGAAGAATTTGGACACCATGATCATTCATAAAGAGTTCATATAACTTGTGATATCATTTGGAATCAAGATCTCAAGTAAAAAAGGCTTGGAATTCATCAGAACATGGCCCAGTCATCCAAAGTCAACAAAAGTCAATTGTGGTCAACTGTGCATTTACTCGGGGATTGGAGGGTGTGAGATGGTTAGAAAGACCTCATTCATGTCCATACAAGTCCTATTTGACATTTCAAAGGTCAAGGTTGAAGGAATTGAAGTCAGACAGACAGTTTCCAAAAATGGTAGTGGACCTGTGATTTTAGCTGCCCAAAATGGAAAGTTTTTCCCCTCAAGATAATTTCATCATACAAGCTTCAAATGGAATTTTGTCCAACATGAAAGTTGAAGATCTTGTTCTCACAATTCCAAAAAGTCCAAGAACTTGAAAATCCCATTTATGGTTTGCAAGATATGGCTCAGTGAATTTCAAAAAAGACCCAATCAGGAGGGCATAACTACCACATGGATTGTCCAAATTGCAAGTTCTTTATATGCACAAACTCCATTTAATATGTACTTTCATGGTGCATAATTGGATTTCTTTGAAAATGCTCCATGCAAAAGGCCATTTTTGAAGTGAAACAATTAAAAGTGAGGGGCAAAATGGTCCAAAATGCAAAATATGAGGAATTTGGACATGAGACCAATGCCATTAGCTTCCAAATGAGATTTGTGACTTGTTCAAAAGGATAAATTATTGTTGCATTGCTTCTAATCATTCAAGGGCAAAAAGATCCTTTTTTTAGTAAATTAATTTGAATTTTTTTTGGAGGGAAAAATGATTTTTTGAAATTTATTCACTTTTTACTTTCAATTAATCACATTTGCTTCCAAATGAATTTCAGAATTTATTCCAAGAAAAATCAACACTATTCCATTGCCATGCATGCATGTGAGGGGGCATTTTAGTCATCATGCTTGAAAATATTCATTTTTGACTAATCCATTTGGTTTACACTAATGATGATTAAAAAAAGAGGATTAACAAGGGGTATTTAAACCCAAATCATAACAGAATCATTAAGGACACTTCACAAAAATTCAGATCAAAATTTTTTTTCTCTCAAATTTTCTCTAAAATCTCACTTTTTTCTCTCATTTTTTTTTCAATTTTTTGCACCAATTTGGTTTGTTCTTGCATCATTCATCATCCACCTTCATCATTGAACAAGATTTGAGCCACGATTCGCTGGAATTCATGAGGTTTGAAGCCATGTCAAGAAACATTCATCAATGGTGAAAGTTGGAAATCGTTGATTCGAGCTCAATCAAGCATCAAGAACTCCTCAAGTATCTTATACAAGCTTGCTGGAAGATTAGTGCATCGTTATCAAGCCAAGAACACGTAAAAATCCAAGTTGTTCATCAAGAGGTATGAAAATCAATACACTCTATTCTTGATTTGATTATGTGATTAGTGTAGATCTTTTTGCTGTGAGAATACTGAGCCAAAAACCACATGATTTCATGCTATATTGAGAAAGATCCATGGATTTAAAGTTTTATGTTCATAAGTAGAATTGCTCGATTCATGATATTGATGTTGTTATGGGATGAATTACGTGTTGATTTGTGTTGTATGATGATGGATATACATGTTGCTTTGATCAATTTTCGTTTCTGGAGCCATTAATTATTTTCTGGAATTTACGCATGAAGATCTTGAAGATCTTCATGTGGTTCGTAAAAATCTGGACATTACCTGCGGAATTTCCTACCGGCTTCATACCAGCCTGGGCGTTACCTGCGGAATTTCCTGCCTCCTTCATACCGCCTGGGCGTTTCCTGCGGAATTCCCCACGGCCTTCATGCACCCGTCCGCGGAATTTCCTGCGGATTTCACCCGTTTCCTGCGGATTCTGGGCCCTTCATGAGCCAAACGCCCTTAGGGATTTCAAAAAGCGCTGGGGTTCGATCCCCACCTCCAGCATTCCTATCATTTCTTTTTTTTTGCCTTAATCCCATTATACTTTTCATGGCCCATGCATTCTATCCATCTTTTTTTATTTTTTACTCACAATCAAAAAATCACAATTTACTCAATAATAATCCAAAAATTATGATTCTTTTTCTGGATTTCTCATCATCATGTCCTGGATTTTTGGGTGATTTTTAATATATTTATGCACGGATAGATTAAAGGATTACCTAGGGTTTTCTTTTATGTGTCATTTGCTGCACCATGTTCACTCTTTCATTCACCAAATGCTCATGCCTTATCCAAATAAATTGAAATTTTAGGTGTAGATTCCTGACACTCTCCTGGAATTTTTGGCATAGGTTTTATAATTTTTGGACCTCTGGTTTTTTATCTATGATTTATTGAACTTGAGTGTGGAAATATGTGACACAATGTGACATGCTGAGTTCCCTGATTTTTTTGCCATGCTTCCCCTTGGCCAATGGCCTTAATTTTTTGCATGTAGCACCATTAACATGTTAACATTCACTGTGAATTTTTGTGGATTTTAATAGTCCATTTCCTAATTGATTAGGATTTTTTCTTGCTGCTTAGCATTTTAGGGCTTTACTTGTGTAACCTTTTGTATATATGTTGCCAAATCTTCATACCTTATCCAATGATCATGAAAATTGATAGGGTAGTTCCTAACATGTTAAGCCATCATTTAGCCTTGGTCCCATCCATTTCCCATGTAATCTCACTGTTTACCATTTAATTGAAGTTAATGTACATTTTGTGACTTCATTTGGTTGTGTTTTTGCATGCTTTGACATGTTGAATTAATTCCCATAGTTCCTTTTATCCAAATTGCTTGAAAATTGACATGTAGCTTGTTGAATGTCCTCTGTTTAGGATATAATTTTTGTGGAATTTACTGTGTTGTTTTGATATTTTTTTTGATGTGATCTTTCTGGTTGCTCATATGTGGTTTAACATTGCTCACTTTGCCTTACATGTTGCATAGATTGAGATGTATACATATTTTGGATATGGGACCAATTGGGATCCCTTTGTAATTGAAATAGCTTGACTTTGATCATGAATTGGTTGCTGTTTTAGGATTTTTCCTTCTTTTGGACCCTAGGCTAGTCCTAGTGGTCTTATTACTTACATTTGAAGTTGTTTTTGGCTTTTCAGGTTAAGGAGTTAATGATTAAAGGAATTGTTTCACATTTGGGATTATCTTACTTGACTTGTAAACTAATGTGGCTGTTTTGTAGGATGTTGGTTCATATTGAGCTTTGTGCTACGCACATTATTGTTTGATTATGATTGTACACTGTTGATTATTATATTGTTGTTTGATTTCGAATGGGATGCTGATTATATTTGATTGTTTCCAGGTACCCTTTAGTTGCTCAGTTCTCTTAAAGAACTTGCTTTGCTTTGCTTATAAGCAATTGGCATTGAGGTATAGAACCTTCTTCTTCATGTAGTCTGGAGACCCGGCCCGTTATTTGGCCGGGCAAATTGTCTGAAGTCCTCCTTAAGAGGCAATGCTTGTGTATGTTTATATTGGTCCCAAGCAGGAAAAGTCCTTTCAATAAGGCAATTGGTGGAAGGTAGGGATAAGCAATCTATCCCCCACTATTCTGTGAGTCTTCTCCTTGCTCCCATTACATGGTTGTAGCATTGAGATCCAAGCCCAAGATCTATCGAGTCTTCAATTGGGGAAAGAGTTCCATCTTTCTGAACTCCCCCACATTCTTATATTCACATGCTCTCTCGAACTTGAGATATAAGCAATGAGGCACACCCCTCATATCCTTTCATCTGCTTCACCTGAGCCCCTCAATGGCCAGGTTAAGAGCGACACTTACCTATTACAGTGGACTTTCATAGTCAAACCCTTTGATTGAGCCTCCTTGTTTGGCTATAGAGTGTGCTATCTGATTATTTGTGATTTATTACTCATCTGTATACGATTGCTTGCATGCCTTAATGCATTTACTATCATTCATTGCTCCTTGTAGCATGTCCATTATTTCATACCTATGTGTTTTGTTTGATTACCCATTGAGGAACCAGTTATAAGTCCCTGTGAGTTGGCATCTGTTCCCATGACATGGAAGGGGTAGAGTGTAAGACCTCATTGGTCACTCATACCCATTGCCTAGTGCATTTATTTGTTGTATGTGAGGATTCATTGTAAGTCCCTGTGATGTGGCATTTGTAGTCCTAGGATCATACTGTGGAGGTTAACATAAGTCCAGATAGATTGGAAGTTGACTTCCCTGTTTTGTTTTTTTGTTTTATTTTGATGGAGATTAGTGTAAGTCCATAGAGTGGCTTCTGATATCCTTGCTTGTTTTAGGAGACAGGTATAAGACCATTGAGTGGCATCCAGTATCCGCTTTTATTTACTTTCATCTGTTACCATGTTCATTGCTCATCTGTAGCCTATTCCTAAGGACCCACTTGAATCATCTTCTATATGATTTCAAGAGGCGGACCCTTCTAAGAAGTTTTACATTCCACCATTCCATTCACCCCATTGTGTCCTACCTCTTCACACATACTTTTAAAACTTGAAATAAGTGTTGTGCAAAAATTCTCACCTTCTTTCCAAATTAGAAACTTGGACCTTAAGTCCATGATTTTCCAAACTTCATTTTTGTAAATACTTCATTTTGAATCAATCTTAATCATACTTTGACTCCTTTTGTGAATAATCCTAATCCATTAATTTCACTCACTCAAATGTTTTGGCTTTGTCCATTCTTGTTAATCTTTTCATGCATTAGCCATAGGTTTCAATTCTCATTGTGGTTGATGTAAACCTCACCCTATCCTTAGTGAGTCGACAATAAGACTTCCGTACTGAAAACAGGGTTAACCCCTCTAGTGCGTCGAAGTTATCCTCACATGGTGGATGTTGGTATTGGTCGAGTTTTCTCCCATTGATAATGAAGAACCTTAAGTGCTATTGTTTAAAATTGAACTCACTAACTTTTTGGAAATTTTTTAGCCGAACTACGAGGTTTTGATCCTGTAAAGGTACGTAGGCAATGGTTATCCATCCAAACACAAAAATAATTAACATGTACATTCTTTTCTCATCATCCCACTCATGTTTGCACAATACTTATGTCATGACAAATAATAATTTTCAAACAACAAAGTGTGAAAAGGGCTCCCTAGGAGTACCTAGGACGCATTGGGTGCCTAACACCTTCCCATTGCGTAATTTACCCCTTACCCCGATCTCTGATCTTTTTATTGGTTTTCTACGTGTAAAACTTCTTAGGTTTTTGTTCGCTTTTTAACCAGTCCTTAGGATAAATAAAAGTGCGGTGGCGACTCTATATTCATTGTATACATTGCTTATGATTTAATCAATAGATCATATAGTAACGAATACACCGCTACAGAAAAGTGGCGACTCTGCTGGGGATACATTGATAGACCTTCCCTGGTGGTATTGCCAACTTTTCACCTTGTTGTGTGATATATTATTATTGGTTATTTGACATATTTTTGTACAATTTGGGATAACTGTATTGATTGTAATGTGTGAATTGCTTGATATACAATTGCTGTTTACTTTGGTGATCTGTGAGATGAGTTCTATACCCGAACTCGAGTGCACTCTAGGATAGGAGAATGGCATAGTCTTGTTGACTGGTGTGGAGTAGTCCTTAGCCAGTTGACTTGCGAGTCCATTCACTTGGTGGAGGTCATGTTGGATTAATAATGTCACACAAGTTATTTGTGGTTAGGCATTATTCTTTCAATCATGTGCCTTAGAAGCCAAGGACCTTAGATTACCAAACCCATCTTGGCCTATTTTTAGGACGTAGTGCGGAGGTCGTTCAGATGTAAGTTCTGATACGATTGTTACGCGATACTACACTCATAAGAGTTTCTCTTGAGAATATTCTTGGAATACGAGTATTCGTTCCTCCGATAATATTCGAGAGATGGGACGATGATTATGGGAACCTCTGGTAGAACATGTCTGGCAGGTTTAAACCCTAGTACATTCCCTTTGGGTGGTTCTTAACCGAGACTCCATGCTCGTGACTCTCAGCAAACCCGTGATTCGTGGTTGAGTCGTTCAAACATCGTTAATATCAATGGATCCCGGATCAGGTGTAAAACCTAAAATCCACCAAAGCGGCTGGTTGATATTAAGGATGTTTGAGCCGGTTCATGTACCGTTAATATCAATGGAACTTGGGTGTCGATAAGGTGAAAAACCTAAATCCACCAAAATGGATGATTGATATTAGGGATACAACGAGCTTTCCCATGACCTTTGTTTGGTGTGACTTGCTTGATCCTTGAGTGTGATTGTTGCATTCATGCATTCACGCATTCATCCGCATTCATGTCATCAGAAAAAGAAAATTTTCAAGGAACTCAAAGGAGTTTATTTGCAAAAAATTTCAAACATGAAAAAACCGGGAAAATTTTTTCACCTGATCTATCTGATGAGATATTCTCATATACGATCAAAATGTAAATATTTCAAAGTTTGCAAATAGAACCCTCGAGTTCCTTTGAAATGAAAAACAAGCATATGCATAAACACTTCATGCATCATTTGCATAAGCGGGTGTTTTGTTCCGGTCTCCCGTCCTGTGGTCTGACCCTGCGATCTTCATTTATTTTGAAGACGCTCTTTGCCGGTACTATACCAGAGCCAACTCTGCCAGATTTCTGGACCATCCTGAGCAGGAGAATTGTGAACTCGAGGAGGATTTTGCCAGACTTAGTGCTGTTGATGGATTTATTCCTGGTTAACCAATCACGGACTGGCATTGGCTACTGTTCTGGGGCATATAATGAGCAAGGTCTGTTCACAAGTGGAGGTTTCATCCATGACGATCAGCCTGTTGAAGAGGAAGTTGCTGCTATCATTGAAGAAGACGCAGAAGATATGAGCAATCTCGTCATTCCTGGTGGTGTCTGCCACAATTGGGTCGTTGTGGATGTTCCTACAGTCATTCATAAGTCAGCGTGGTTTGTTCACTTTGTTTAAAAACCCTTCTCCCATGCCAAAAGGAGAAGTGATGGCATTGTTGGCAGCATTTAATGCAATGATGTTTTCATTCAATTAATGCATTGTTTAACATTTGTTTTTCCATTTGTTTTCACTTTTTGCTTTTGCATGAAATCAGTGATCACAAAAAACCTGAAAAACAAGAAAACAGCTTTTTCATCTGCATAAATGGTTTGCTTGTTTAAATTCAAAAGATTTTCATTATCCAGAATCATTATGCAGGGATTTCTAAACCCATTGAACATAATGATCCAACGCCATCTCCCAAATTTGAATTCCTTGTATTCGAAGCAGAGGAAGATGATGTTGAAGGGGATTCCTGATGAGATTACCCGAACACTTGAGCAATGAAAAGCAGATCATTCAGTTGCGTCTCAAGAACCCAGCAACAGTCAAACTGGGGCATTACAAATGTAATGTAAAAAAAAAAAGAGAAAAGAGAGGGTGAAAAAGATGAAAAAAATCAAAAATCAAGAAAAAAAATTTTCAAAATTTTTTTCAAAAGAAAAAAGAAAAAGTATACCCTCAAGTCCCTAGTTGACTGATGCTGAATAGATTCAGAGTCGTTATGACCAACTGAATTTGATTGAAGAGAAGAGATTGACTGCCATGTGTCATGGTCAGTTATATCAGCAAAGAATGAAGAAAGCATTCGATAAGAAGGTCAAGCCTCGTGTGTTCCGAGAAGGTGACCTCGTGCTCAAGAAAGTCTTATCTTTCGCGCCCGATTCCAGGGGCAAGTGGACTCCAAACTACGAGGGTCCATATGTTGTTAAGAGAGCCTTTTCAGGCGGTGCTTTGATGCTTACAACAATGGATGGGGAGGATTTCACTCGTCCTGTGAATTCAGATGCAGTTAAGAGATACTTTGCCTAAAAAAAAAAAAAAAAAAAAAAAAAGTATATGCAAGTGAAAAACAGAATAACTCGCTAAGTTGAAAACCCGAAAGGGCGGCTTAGGCAAAAATGAGCGTCTCGGTGGAGAACCTGCAAGGGTGATCCAGGCAAAAATTAGAGACTTGATAAAAAAGCATATTTGTATCCCGCTAGATTGAGTACCTCACCCTGGGGCAATCTAGGCAAAAATTAGGGATCAGGCAAGTAACTGCATCCGGACAAGACTTTCTATTCCACCAGCTGTCATTTTCGTCAGAAGATTCTCGATTCGTCGTCAACTGAAGCTTCGAATACATCGAGATTCAAATTGGTAGAGAAAGGATCATTATGTTCAATGTAGCCCTCTTCCAATATATATCACTGATTTCAAATTTGTACAGATCTATGGAGTCTTGCCATTTGCAGGCTACCATTCCAACAAATAAATTTGAGCTTTTATCCAATTATTTGCACTCTTATTTGTTTCAATTCAACAAATGTTTTGCATGTTTTACTTGATAAAAATATCATTGTTTTAAAAACAAAATTTTTCAAAATTATTGTTTTAAACAAAGTGAACATTCACTATGATAAAAGGATACTCAAAGAATTTCTCAGTGCTCTCCCAAGGGTGGCATGGTTTCCAACAGGTAAGACATTCGTTCATACTCCTGGTTTGGTTTGTATCCTTCTTCTCCAGATTCGGTTGTTGGGGTTGTCCCCCAAACAGAGATTTGGTTGTTGGGGTTGTTCCCTAAGCAGAGCTTCTGTGGATTTTGACTCCCCGAAGCAGAATGGTGTGTTGAAGACTCGGTCTGTTCTCCAGCAGTAGTCTCTCCCCGGCTTGATTGCTCAGGTGTTCAGAAAATTTGTGGTTAGCGGGTTGATATCCCCGTGTCCCGTATTTCCCCCCAAGTGAGTTGCCAGCATAATTGCAAGTCGAGTTGTTGGTGGGGTTGTTCCCCAAGCAGAGTGTCGTTGAAGACTCAGTGTTCTCCAGCAGCAATTTTCCCTTATCATGGATGCTTTCCTTGTGGAATATTCGGCGGTTGATGGTTTGCCACCTTAGTGCCTCGTCACTTTCTCAAGTGGGTCGCTATCCCAAGACTTTATTTGTCTCCTTGGCACAGTAGAGCTGTTATTGATATCCCCATTGCAGTCGCGAGCAGAGTTGTTGTCACTCTCCCCTGCGCAGTTGCCAGCGGATTTGTCTGTTTTCTCAGCACGTTCGTTTTCCTTTTGGAAGACTCGGTAAGTCAGTGGCTTGATACCCAGTACTTTACCTTTTCCCCGGCAAAGTCGTCAGTGGAGTTGTCTACTTCCTCTCTATCAGAATGGTTGTTATCCTCAGCAGAGCAGGATTTATTTTCCTGACTCAGTGGTTGATTGGGTTGATATCCCGGTGTTTTCATCCACTTTCTCCAGCATTTGTCTGCAGAGCGGTTGTTGCGGCAGTATTGCCTGTTGAACCTCTTTCAATCCCCGGTATGGTCGGTCGATAGCTCCGTCATCCAGAGATTGTATTGATTCCCTGATCACTTTTGATCCTCAGTAGAGCGGATTTTGTTGCAGAATCTGCTGATGTGATCCATCAGATGTGTGTTCGCCCCGAGTAGAGTGGTTTGTTGCAGAATCTACTTGTTTGGTGCTTTCCTTCCTCGGTGGGTTGTCCCCCAAGAGAGTAGTTGATGATATCCCCAGTAGAGTTGCTTGTGCAGCCAAACTCTATCCGGATGACCTTTGCTCCCTCAGTGGGTTGTTCCCCAATGGAGTTATGTTGGATCCGCTCCCATAGCAGTGTTTGCTAGGATCCCCTGCAGGACTTTGAGATTCTCTTGTTCGCCAACAGATTTGTCTTTGTGGCTCTTTGCCTGTTGTGACTTTCTGTGCCCCAGTTGGGACGATCGCTGATCCATCGCTCAGAGATTTGGTATTCTCCAGATATCTCTGATTCTTTTGCTTCTGCTTCCCAGCAGTACCCGCAGATCTTTGCTTTATGGCATGTAGATCTCCAGCAGAATTGGCTTTCCAGTTGGTTTTCCCCTGGAAGTGTAATACCGGACGTTTGATTCCTGGACCTGTTATGTTAGAAATGTCTGTTTTGTCAGCATTCATCAAACATAAACCACGCATATTCATGCATATTCATAAAACATCCAAATATTCATGTTGCATTTTTGCCATATATCTTTTGTTTGTTGTTCCCTGCTATGGTGATATAGATCTTTATAGATCCCCCTAAGCAGATGTCGGGTGTTAAATCTCTCCATGTTAAGTCAACCCATAAGCAGAAAATGTCTGTCTGTCCTTCTACAATTCCCCACTGAGATATTCCCTCGTGGATGACGGTTTCTTTCGTTCCCTCCCAACACATATATTGGGATGGAGGTTCCTATGTGAGTTATATCCTCATTAGGACGTGTCTTGATTCAGTCTGTCTTTTCGGATTTTTCCTGAATTGACATTTGTCGTCTGTTCGTTGTGCTTCCCTGTGGTGATTTTTATCCCCAGCGGAGTTTCGGGCCTCTACCCTTATACCGGTAGTTGTAAGTCCTATTGTTCCTTGTCCTCTTGGCGGAATTTGTGGTTATATACCTTTCATTCCTCCGCAAGAGTCGATTTTGGCCTCTACCCTTATACCGGTAGTTGTAAGTCCTATTCTCCTGGCTTTCTTGGCAGAACTTGTGGTTATATACCTTTTAGTCCCCAGCCAGAGTTGTTGGTTTTCTACCTGATAGTCGGTAGTCGTAAATCCTAATTCCCTACTCTCCAACAGAGTTTGTGGTCTGTTATAAACTCATTTTTGGTTTCTCGTGCGGATTCGTGATTTATTCTATCCCCACGCAGAGTTTTTGGTTTTCTACCCCGTATTCGGTAGATGTAAACCCTAATTTGTGGTTATTCCCACCAGAGTATGGCTTCTACCCCGTATTCGGTAGTTGTGAGTCCTATCTCTTTTCCCCTAACAGTGGTAACCTTTGTGGTTCGGTCTGGTTGATGGTGGATTTTCTGTTGTCGTGATTTTATCCCAAACAGAGTTTTGTTCCCGGTGGTGATTTGTATCCCCAGTGGAGTTTGTGGTCTTCTACCCCGTGTTCGGTAGTTGTAAATCCTATGTCGCTGTGATTTTGTCGCTCCAGCGGAGTGGTATCTTATGATACATGTGGATGATTGCCGGTTGCTAGCAATTTTATCCTCAGCTGAGTCTTTGGTTTCTTACCCAGTAGTCAGTATTGTTAAACCTCTCGTTTCCTCAGCCAGATTTTTGGTCTTCTGCCCCGTATTCAGTAGATGTAAACCCTAATCTTCCTTTGTGGTTATCTTCATTCAATATGCGATGTTGATATTCTTTCCTGCTTTTGGGTAGTTGCTCTTGAGTAAGCACTTGTATTCCCAGCAGTCTTCTGGATCATTGCCGGATGCTTGCAATGTTATCCTTTTGAAGTCGCCAGTGGGTCTTTTCACCGTTTGCTAGTGATTTGTTCCCCGGATCATTGACTGTTTATCAATGTATCCCCAGCTTTTGCGGATAATTGCCGGATGCTTGCAATTTATCCCCAGTCAGCCTTTCATTTACCCTTTTGTTGGTAAGGTTGTTACTCCCTTTGATTGGTCATCATTATATGCCTGTTTGGTATCCCGATGCCTTTCGTTTCGGACGATTTATCCTTTATTAACCCTTATACCGGTTGTGGATAATCTTCCATGCGAGTATACTATCCACGTTCTGACGGTAATGGATAATATATCTCATCCACTCTTCAGTTGAAGCCTTTTGTGTTTCCCTGGTCGAGTAAGATTCGTTATTTCCCTTTGCGGAGTCGAATATTCTTCCTTGTTGTTGGATGATTGCCGGATGCTTGCAATTTATCTCCTTGAGTTGTCTGTCGTTTACCCGGATGCTTGGTATCGATTGTCTCTTTTTCTGGTTAGTCACCTATTATATACTTCGGTATCTCTGGTGTCTTTTCCTTTCGAGTATATTATTCACGGTCTGCCGGTAATGAATAATATGTCTCATGCGCTCTTTGGTTGGAATCCTTTGTTGATTTTCCCCAGCTAAGCGAGATTCGTATTCTTTGTAGAATCGAATATCCATCCTTTAACCAGTTGTGTTTCGGATGTGTGTTTTGGCATATATACCAATTCATGTTTTCGGTAGATCACCTATTATATACTTCGGTATCTCTGGTGTTTCTTACCATGCGAGTTCATTATCTACGTTCTGACGGTAATAGATAATATATCTCATGCGAGTATTCTTATCCACGGTCTGCCGGTAATGGATATTATATCTCATGCACTCTTTGGGTTTGTGTCCCCAGTTGAGTAAGATTCGTTTCCCGTTGTGGATTCGGATGTCCATCCTGTAAGTCGATTTTGCTTTTTTAAGCCCTCCTTTCGGATGATGAGTGTCTTGGCATATATACCAATTCACATTTCGGTCGGTCACCTATTATATACCTCGGTATCCCTGGTGTTCCTTCCTTTCTACTCCCTATTATGACCTTGGTCCCCTGTGGAGTCAGATCTTCCTGAGTATTATACCCTTTGTAGGTCTTTCTCAGATGTTGGTTGATTGATATCTCTCACCCTTATACCGGTCTTAGATATTCATTCTTCCTGAGTTTGTTACCCTTATACCGGTAACACCTCATTCTTGTTGCTTTTCCCAGGAGAGTCTCTTTGTTAGACATTCCCCTGCGGAGTTTCCTTTGGTGATTTTTACCCTTTTGCTATATGGGCGTTTCCCCAATATATGCATTTTCCCGGCAGGGAGATTCTATGTGAATCTTTTCCTGGTCCGAGTCCGGATTTTATCCGAAGTATCCTTTATGGATAATTTGAGTCAGCTTATGTCTTTCCAATGGATCTATTTTCCTCTGGAATTCTTTATTCCCCCGGTGTGAGTCCTTTGCTTCCCCAGCAAGTTCTCCAGTCCGATGTCTGTTATCCCCACTCGGAGTCGTGTCTTGTTCACGATGTGTCAGTTTTGTATCCCTAATCAAAGTCGTGTCCTGCTCACGCATTCTTTTCTTTACTATCCCCTAGTAAGAGTCCCAATAAGAGTCTTGTTAAAGTCTCTGTTCCTGGTGAGTGTATTACTCCGATGGATCGTCTTTTCTTCTGTGTGAACGATATATTCCCCACAGAATTTGCTTTTGCATGCATACATCTGCAGCATGAGGTCTCTTAGGGACCAAAATTCGTCTCATTACTATTATTTAAGTCCATTCTACCGCGTCGAGATGAAGATTTCTAAACTTCACTTCTCCGGCTAGAATGACCTTAAATAGGGGCATCTGTAAGACCCCAATTTTGGCCCTAAGATCCCTCATGGCCCATATCATATCATATCATGGCCTCAAGGATCAATGCATACCTTAGCTGCCCTCATAGTGGGTGGGATACCTTGTGAGTGTGATTCTTGATCACCAAGCATGTATTGCATTTGTATATCATTGCTTTTCATATGTTTACTAACTAAAAGTACAAAAATATTGTCATCTAACCATGTTACTTGCAGATGAAGCAATCATCAGTCAAACAGTCAAATCAGGCATTGAGCAATGGATGGTGACCATTCTGGAAGAATTTGGACACCATGATCATTCATAAAGAGTTCATATAACTTGTGATATCATTTGGAATCAAGATCTCAAGTAAAAAAGGCTTGGAATTCATCAGAACATGGCCCAGTCATCCAAAGTCAACAAAAGTCAACTGTGGTCAACTGTGCATTTACTCGGGGATTGGAGGGTGTGAGATGGTTAGAAAGACCTCATTCATGTCCATACAAGTCCTATTTGACATTTCAAAGGTCAAGGTTGAAGGAATTGAAGTCAGACAGACAGTTTCCAAAAATGGCAGTGGACCTGTGATTTCAGCTGCCCAAAATGGAAAGTTTTTCCCCTCAAGATAATTTCATCATACAAGCTTCAAATGGAATTTTGTCCAACATGAAAGTTGAAGATCTTGTTCTCACAATTCCAAAAAGTCCAAGAACTTGAAAATCCCATTTATGGTTTGCAAGATATGGCTCAGTGAATTTCAAAAAAGACCCAATCAGGAGGGCATAACTACCACATGGATTGTCCAAATTGCAAGTTCTTTATATGCACAAACTCCATTTAATATGTACTTTCATGGTGCATAATTGGATTTCTTTGAAAATGCTCCATGCAAAAGGCCATTTTTGAAGTGAAACAATTAAAAGTGAGGGGCAAAATGGTCCAAAATGCAAAATATGAGGAATTTGGACATGAGACCAATGCCATTAGCTTCCAAATGAGATTTGTGACTTGTTCAAAAGGATAAATTATTGTTGCATTGCTTCTAATCATTCAAGGGCAAAAAGATCCTTTTTTTAGTAAATTAATTTGAATTTTTTTTGGAGGGAAAAATGATTTTTTGAAATTTATTCACTTTTTACTTTCAATTAATCACATTTGCTTCCAAATGAATTTCAGAATTTATTCCAAGAAAAATCAACACTATTCCATTGCCATGCATGCATGTGAGGGGGCATTTTAGTCATCATGCTTGAAAATATTCATTTTTGACTAATCCATTTGGTTTACACTAATGATGATTAAAAAAAGAGGATTAACAAGGGGTATTTAAACCCAAATCATAACAGAATCATTAAGGACACTTCACAAAAATTCAGATCAAAATTTTTTTTCTCTCAAATTTTCTCTAAAATCTCACTTTTTTCTCTCATTTTTTTTTCAATTTTTTGCACCAATTTGGTTTGTTCTTGCATCATTCATCATCCACCTTCATCATTGAACAAGATTTGAGCCACGATTCGCTGGAATTCATGAGGTTTGAAGCCATGTCAAGAAACATTCATCAATGGTGAAAGTTGGAAATCGTTGATTCGAGCTCAATCAAGCATCAAGAACTCCTCAAGTATCTTATACAAGCTTGCTGGAAGATTAGTGCATCGTTATCAAGCCAAGAACACGTAAAAATCCAAGTTGTTCATCAAGAGGTATGAAAATCAATACACTCTATTCTTGATTTGATTATGTGATTAGTGTAGATCTTTTTGCTGTGAGAATACTGAGCCAAAAACCACATGATTTCATGCTATATTGAGAAAGATCCATGGATTTAAAGTTTTATGTTCATAAGTAGAATTGCTCGATTCATGATATTGATGTTGTTATGGGATGAATTACGTGTTGATTTGTGTTGTATGATGATGGATATACATGTTGCTTTGATCAATTTTCGTTTCTGGAGCCATTAATTATTTTCTGGAATTTACGCATGAAGATCTTGAAGATCTTCATGTGGTTCGTAAAAATCTGGACATTACCTGCGGAATTTCCTACCGGCTTCATACCAGCCTGGGCGTTACCTGCGGAATTTCCTGCCTCCTTCATACCGCCTGGGCGTTTCCTGCGGAATTCCCCACGGCCTTCATGCACCCGTCCGCGGAATTTCCTGCGGATTTCACCCGTTTCCTGCGGATTCTGGGCCCTTCATGAGCCAAACGCCCTTAGGGATTTCAAAAAGCGCTGGGGTTCGATCCCCACCTCCAGCATTCCTATCATTTCTTTTTTTTTGCCTTAATCCCATTATACTTTTCATGGCCCATGCATTCTATCCATCTTTTTTTATTTTTTACTCACAATCAAAAAATCACAATTTACTCAATAATAATCCAAAAATTATGATTCTTTTTCTGGATTTCTCATCATCATGTCCTGGATTTTTGGGTGATTTTTAATATATTTATGCACGGATAGATTAAAGGATTACCTAGGGTTTTCTTTTATGTGTCATTTGCTGCACCATGTTCACTCTTTCATTCACCAAATGCTCATGCCTTATCCAAATAAATTGAAATTTTAGGTGTAGATTCCTGACACTCTCCTGGAATTTTTGGCATAGGTTTTATAATTTTTGGACCTCTGGTTTTTTAGCTATGATTTATTGAACTTGAGTGTGGAAATATGTGACACAATGTGACATGCTGAGTTCCCTGATTTTTTTGCCATGCTTCCCCTTGGCCAATGGCCTTAATTTTTTGCATGTAGCACCATTAACATGTTAACATTCACTGTGAATTTTTGTGGATTTTAATAGTCCATTTCCTAATTGATTAGGATTTTTCCTTGCTGCTTAGCATTTTAGGGCTTTACTTGTGTAACCTTTTGTATATATGTTGCCAAATCTTCATACCTTATCCAATGATCATGAAAATTGATAGGGTAGTTCCTAACATGTTAAGCCATCATTTAGCCTTGGTCCCATCAATTTCCCATGTAATCTCACTGTTTACCATTTAATTGAAGTTAATGTACATTTTGTGACTTCATTTGGTTGTGTTTTTGCATGCTTTGACATGTTGAATTAATTCCCATAGTTCCTTTTATCCAAATTGCTTGAAAATTGACATGTAGCTTGTTGAATGTCCTCTGTTTAGGATATAATTTTTGTGGAATTTACTGTGTTGTTTTGATATTTTTTTTGATGTGATCTTTCTGGTTGCTCATATGTGGTTTAACATTGCTCACTTTGCCTTACATGTTGCATAGATTGAGATGTATACATATTTTGGATATGGGACCAATTGGGATCCCTTTGTAATTGAAATAGCTTGACTTTGATCATGAATTGGTTGCTGTTTTAGGATTTTTCCTTCTTTGGACCCTAGGCTAGTCCTAGTGGTCTTATTACTTACATTTGAAGTTGTTTTTGGCTTTTCAGGTTAAGGAGTTAATGATTAAAGGAATTGTTTCACATTTGGGATTATCTTACTTGACTTGTAAACTAATGTGGCTGTTTTGTAGGATGTTGGTTCATATTGAGCTTTGTGCTACGCACATTATTGTTTGATTATGATTGTACACTGTTGATTATTATATTGTTGTTTGATTTCGAATGGGATGCTGATTATATTTGATTGTTTCCAGGTACCCTTTAGTTGCTCAGTTCTCTTAAAGAACTTGCTTTGCTTTGCTTATAAGCAATTGGCATTGAGGTATAGAACCTTCTTCTTCATGTAGTCTGGAGACCCGGCCCGTTATTTGGCCGGGCAAATTGTCTGAAGTCCTCCTTAAGAGGCAATGCTTGTGTATGTTTATATTGGTCCCAAGCAGGAAAAGTCCTTTCAATAAGGCAATTGGTGGAAGGTAGGGATAAGCAATCTATCCCCCACTATTCTGTGAGTCTTCTCCTTGCTCCCATTACATGGTTGTAGCATTGAGATCCAAGCCCAAGATCTATCGAGTCTTCAATTGGGGAAAGAGTTCCATCTTTCTGAACTCCCCCACATTCTTATATTCACATGCTCTCTCGAACTTGAGATAGAAGCAATGAGGCACACCCCTCATATCCTTTCATCTGCTTCACCTGAGCCCCTCAATGGCCAGGTTAAGAGCGACACTTACCTATTACAGTGGACTTTCATAGTCAAACCCTTTGATTAAGCCTCCTTGTTTGGCTATAGAGTGTGCTATCTGATTATTTGTGATTTATTACTCATCTGTATACGATTGCTTGCATGCCTTAATGCATTTACTATCATTCATTGCTCCTTGTAGCATGTCCATTATTTCATACCTATGTGTTTTGTTTGATTACCCATTGAGGAACCAGTTATAAGTCCCTGTGAGTTGGCATCTGTTCCCATGACATGGAAGGGGTAGAGTGTAAGACCTCATTGGTCACTCATACCCATTGCCTAGTGCATTTATTTGTTGTATGTGAGGATTCATTGTAAGTCCCTGTGATGTGGCATTTGTAGTCCTAGGATCATACTGTGGAGGTTAACATAAGTCCAGATAGATTGGAAGTTGACTTCCCTGTTTTGTTTTTTTGTTTTATTTTGATGGAGATTAGTGTAAGTCCATAGAGTGGCTTCTGATATCCTTGCTTGTTTTAGGAGACAGGTATAAGACCATTGAGTGGCATCCAGTATCCGCTTTTATTTACTTTCATCTGTTACCATGTTCATTGCTCATCTGTAGCCTATTCCTAAGGACCCACTTGAATCATCTTCTATATGATTTCAAGAGGCGGACCCTTCTAAGAAGTTTTACATTCCACCATTCCATTCACCCCAATGTGTCCTACCTCTTCACACATACTTTTAAAACTTGAAATAAGTGTTGTGCAAACATTCTCACCTTCTTTCCAAATTAGAAACTTGGACCTTAAGTCCATGATTTTCCAAACTTCATTTTTGTAAATACTTCATTTTGAATCAATCTTAATCATACTTTGACTCCTTTTGTGAATAATCCTAATCCATTAATTTCACTCACTCAAATGTTTTGGCTTTGTCCATTCTTGTTAATCTTTTCATGCATTAGCCATAGGTTTCAATTCTCATTGTGGTTGATGTAAACCTCACCCTATCCTTAGTGAGTCGACAATAAGACTTCCGTACTGAAAACAGGGTTAACCCCTCTAGTGCGTCGAAGTTATCCTCACATGGTGGATGTTGGTATTGGTCGAGTTTTCTCCCATTGATAATGAAGAACCTTAAGTGCTATTGTTTAAAATTGAACTCACTAACTTTTTGGAAATTTTTTAGCCGAACTACGAGGTTTTGATCCTGTAAAGGTACGTAGGCAATGGTTATCCATCCAAACACAAAAATAATTAACATGTACATTCTTTTCTCATCATCCCACTCATGTTTGCACAATACTTATGTCATGACAAATAATAATTTTCAAACAACAAAGTGTGAAAAGGGCTCCCTAGGAGTACCTAGGACGCATTGGGTGCCTAACACCTTCCCATTGCGTAATTTACCCCTTACCCCGATCTCTGATCTTTTTATTGGTTTTCTACGTGTAAAACTTCTTAGGTTTTTGTTCGCTTTTTAACCAGTCCTTAGGATAAATAAAAGTGCGGTGGCGACTCTATATTCATTGTATACATTGCTTATGATTTAATCAATAGATCATATAGTAACGAATACACCGCTACATAAGCGACTAGATGCAATTAATCAACACGTAGTTTTCTATACAGAACTACGTAGTTTTGAATTCCTTATTGTCCCTAAGGATATGTAGGAGCGAGACCCGCAATCACGTCAAGCACCCTAATAAAAACCTTTTTTGTGACTCCTTTATTTTCCTTTTGTTCTCTTTATCATTCAAAGGAAATGATTAACCTAGGCTAATATTCAACCGTAAGTTTAACTAAAAAGTTCCGTTGAGTATAATAGACGTGAAGGATGCTAATACATTCCCCTTGAGTAATCGTCTATCAAACCCAAATATGGTTGCAACGACCATCTTCTATTTCTTTTATAGGTTTTATTAATATTTTCCCTTTCCTTTTTTGGAATAAATAAAGTTCGGTAGTGACTATGTTTGAATCAGTTTTTTGCGAACGAGAGAGCACTTTGCGAAAGATTGTATTTTTTGAGATGCGACGCTATCCAAGCTTGCTTAGCGAGAAAATCATTCCTTGCCCATTAAGTAACTTAGCCCTAGGGTAATAAACTTCCATACCTCGCTTAGTGAGTTTCATACTACCATATGTGAGATTTGTTACTTAGTCGTGATGTTACCTGGCTCTAAAGTTATCTATTGCCTCTATTGCTCGCTTAGTGAGACCATATTCTTGGCTTAGTGTGCCCTGGTTGTTGTAAGGTGCTTTAGCAAGGTCTTTGACTATTCTTTTTTTTTTCTTGGTTCTTTTTATCTGTCTTTGATAAATACACAGTTAAAATGTTCACACAAGCATTTTATCGTGTTTTGATGATAAATTGATTGTTTTTCCATTATTTACTTGCGAATTAATTTAATAAGTGCTTATGTATTTTACATATTTTTTTCACTTATAAACTCTCCTCAAATTATCTTTTTGTTTGTTCTTAAACAAAATTGATACAAACGGTTCAAAAAAATTCAACTTTCATAGTTCATGTGAGGTTTCAAGACTTGATCAAGAAGTTTTAGAAAGAGGTTTTAAGTACGATAGGATTTTATCAAAATGCAAGTTCACAATAAATATTATAAATATGTATAAACCATAGCGTGAAGTTAAAAATATTTATTTACCAAAGTGTTATTTTAAAACATGTTCAGATCAACAGTCAATTATTCATCAAAATCATGATCTCACTATATTGCACTCAAATGGTTTGTGTTTCCCTCTTTATCAGACAATACATATACTATAGAAATACTTTTCACTTAATATAAGAAATATCACAAGATAAGAGAATAAGTCATGAATAACTAAGGTGTTTATTTTGGTTGTAACATCGATGGGCTACAAACCTCTTACTTTTTTATTCAAATGTGATAAGAAGATAAGAGATCAATATTTATGTCTTCCTTTATTTTTCAAAAGATCTATTTTCTTTTCCACTTTACAACTTCTTCTTTTGGAGACTTTTATTTTTGTGTAAGATTTGACTTTTTATAATCTTCATTCTTTTTTATTGTCAAAGCACATCCTTTTTCTTTTCTTTTGATCTCAATCACCATTTTGATCATTATTTTATTTTTCAAACAACTAATTATGCATAATATTAATCAAATCATTCAAAGTGTTTAAAATATCACAAGTATTTTATAGTGTAGACTCAGTTTTTATCTCCTTTGCACTCTTACCCCTGTAAGGAAGCTTGTCTTGTGCTTAGGTCATCAGAAACAGACTGGTTTTGCAGAGATTGTTTCTAAGCCAAGGATTTCTCGCTAAGTGAGTATGTAGTCGCAAAAGTCGCTTAGCACACAACACGACTCTCATAGCAATCTTCATGCAACCTCTTCAATCACAAATTGTACTTGATCATATTCATATAACAATACACAATCATTCAACATAAATGCATTTAACATGATGTCCAAAAGATACTCAAAATTTTGGAAACTTGGACATGCTTATGTACTCAGTACAAAATGATCAACATATCCAAGTTCCTTTTGTCCATTGCATTATTCTCAAACTTAAACTATAGAAAGCGTATAATTTATCAATAAACAATAAAATTTAAGCAGTCTAGTCATCAGTCACGCTTGTCATCTCTTCACTTCCCTCCTTCTCTTATCCACTTTCACTTTCTTCATCTTCTTTTTCCTCTTTACTCTCTTCTTTGTCTTTAACAACTTTAGTGTGAACATTAACTACTCCACTACCACTAGCATCACCACATCCACTTCCTAAGTAAAATGGACTAAAGATAGCTAATAAATTTCTCTTGTGTAGTTTCAAGCTCGTATGGAGATTGTGGATCTTGAATCCTTAATTGCAACATGTTCATTGATTCATTAAGAGAGAGCATGCCTAGGTGGTATGATTGAGTGATGTCCCATATATATGAGAAAGACACTCTCAAATTTAGTTCCAAAGCATAAAAGTTTCCATTCAATGTTAATCCTAAGATGGTACAGCAAGAGGAATTGGTAGTGGTTATGGTGTTGTTATTCTTAGGCTCGTGCAGTGGCGGGAAACAAACTCATTATTAAGCTTCGAAGTTAGGCGAAGATGGTAACGATATAGGATATCCACGTTGTATTGCTTTCATAATCCTATGATTAAACTAGGAAAAGAAAGAGCATGATTTTGTTGAGAATTCACAATATCCCAAATTTTGTTCGATGTCACCCTTATCATGTCTATTTTCTTTTTTTAGGGATGTACCAAATGATTTACACTGTGTGAAGAGTCACATAGGAAGTATGACTGTTAGGAGTAATGTTATCGAGAATGAATGCCATCCATATTTGGAACTAGATGGATAAGTCTTCCCTCTTGAAATAGATACTTTTCCCATCTCGCCCTACCTCATATGGTTTTTTAGCATCACATATATCAGCGACTATGCAATCATATTCCTAGTTACCTTTTGCTAACTGGCTAGAAGAAGGATCCAATCTCTCAGGATTAGTCACATAAATCTATTAACAGAGACGTCAATATAGGCATGAACGATGTCTCTGTCAAAAGCAACCATTTGTCCTCTTTACTTAGGTAATCTTGAAAAGGGTGAATCTTCAGTAGGATTGGTGTCTGTGTAAAACTTCTTGATGGTGTCTATGTTAAAATGATCAGGAGGATGTGCCCAAACACCCAATGAATGAGGGGTAAGGAGGATGCCATGTGTGATCCCAAAGCCAATGCATATGATGAGATAAGATGAGGGATCTTAGGGTCAAAATTGGGGTCTTACAGGATGCATTCTACATTATTCTCTCTCTCTCTCTCTCTCTCTCTCTCTCTCTCTCTCTTGGTGCATGGGATAGTGTTATTTCCCAATATTTATAACTTTGTAGATCATTTGGTTATTGAAATCTACTTATCAAGCAACCCAGAGCCTTTCCCCTTGGCTGATATCTACCACATTCTTCATACTCGCCATGAGAAGAGAGGTGGGACTTTTCTTTGTTGTGCTCCACTCATGCACGCTTGATGATGACTCATATTCCCAAGGAAGGACCATTTGTGTCTAAGGATCTCAAGTGGCCATAGAAACTAGCTTCTCTCAGTTTCGGCACCATAAAATGGTACAAAAGGCTATGGGAAACCAAAGATATCATTCTCAGTTATGGGGAATTCCTCAATTTACCACTCATGAGAATACGAGGGTGAATTAATTATAACCTAGTGTTGCGTATGAGACAATTTAGAATTTTTTACAAAAATAACCCACTTTTTCGAGGAAATTCCCAAAATACCCCTGGTTTCAAAAAATTCCCAAATTACCCCACTTTTAGGAGGAGGCGCCAATTGAATTGGCGCCTCCTCTTAAATACTTGAATGGAGGCGCCAATTAGGTTGGCACCCCTGTGTAGTACTTAAGAGGAGGCGCAAATTCAATTGGAGCCTTAGTGTAAAATGATATTTTTTTTAGTAAATGGTATACGTGATAGATAAATTTGATATAGGACCAATTGATATTAATAAAATTTGCCGTTTACACTAAGAAACCTAATGGTGATGACCGGGATCACCTAACCGACCTCCGGTCCCACATCCTCTAGCTACCCTAACCCGTGGCCCTAACCTACGTTGATGATTCGGTACCGGTGTTTGAGCATCTGAGTGGCCAGGAGCGTCACTTCCAACGACAGGAGAAGGCCTGTTGAGGTAGTCAGACAAGTTAGTATAGGCTTCAGTATGCACCGATGGTGTACCGCCGTAGCTGAGCTCATGACCCATGCCAAAGAAGTTGTGTTGTGTTTGACTCATTGATGGGCGACCGGGACGGTTGAAGGGAGACATGGGTGTGAACGATGCGTCAAGGAAAGGTTGGAAAGGTTGTTGGGGTGTTTGGTAGAGATAGGGTTATTGGATGTTTTGGTTTTGTGAGGTTTAGGCTTCTTGGCTATGGTAGGAGGAGGGGCGGTTGATGTTGAATGATCGTTGGGTGTTAAGGCTTAGGCAACTTTGGTAGGGTGATAGGGTGGGTACGAAGCGATGTTGAGTCTCATGTTGATGGTCAATTTGTTGGTGGTGGTATGGGGTATGCTCTTGGTATTGGGGTTGGGTGTATGGTATGTTTTGGTTGTATGTTTGTGTGTTGGTTGAATGGAAAGTTTGACAGACAGGGGGTTGTGTGTATCCGGTCTGACATTGTTGTTAGGGGTTTGATGTTGAGGTGTCAGGTGTTGAAATTCTAGTTATCAGACTTTGGATGTCACACGGGTTGTTATGACATCCAATTCTGCACAGACAGGAGTTATGCAGAACTTAAAAGTAAGTGCAGTAAATAACACAAGTAATTGTTTACCCAGTTCAGTCCAACATGACTTACATCTGGGGGCTACCAAGCCAGGGAGGAAATCCACTATTAGTAGTATAAATTCAAAGCTAAACTCACCCGTTTACAACTTATCACTTAATCCCTACCCAATGCAATTTCAATCTTACACTAAGATCAGAGTTCCTACTCACTCCCCCTCAATCACCTCAGTGATTACTATCTTTAAACAAAATTAAAGACAAGTTGAAGTCACACTTCAAACAACTCTTGATTGTGCTTCACAGCTTTAATCAAGATACACAGCACTCACGCTTAAAAGCTTTGAGCGACACAACACTTACAACTCAATGAACACCCTATGCCACAGCAATCATCTACTTGATAATGGCTTGGCTTACAAGATACGTCTAATACAAGACTCACAAAAATACAGCAGTGAAGTATGATGGACACACAAAATCTTCACGCCTCAAAATCCCCGAAACTGAATGAAGGAACGCCTTCCTTTTTATATTGCAGTACCTGGGATTTTGCACCTGTATTCTCCTGAATTTAAGGTCACACGAGTTCCCATAAATTCAACATTTAGGTTACTAACAAATAGGCTATTTGTTAGGTTCATTAAATGTAACTTGGTTGTTGGTTTCCTGGTTTTTCTCTAAGCTGTTGACTTCCTGAAGAATAGCCCAAGAAAAGCTGAAACAGAAAACTGAACAACCTACAATATAGCATATGCTATCAGGAATGAATGTCACGACATTCAGCTTGACATCAAGGTCCATATGCTGAGTCTGTTTTTCCAGAAAACAGACTGTACAATTTTGCTGACCTGTACATGATCAAAATGACCATACTACAGTAACAACTTACATTAATAAATGTTAAAGTGTTCAACTTAACATTTACACATTTGGCCTTAAGTTAGTTCTGTTATTCTCTTGAAGAACAAAGTAAGTTACATGCTGAAGTATAGCAGAACACCACTCTGTCTAATGTTCAGTAGCCGCTGTCAGTGATGAATGTCATAACATCCAATTTGACATTCAGTCAGTAGGCCTTATGCCAGGTCTGGTCTTTCCTTGATAACCAGACTGGAAATAAATACTAAGTTCTAACAGAACACCAGCTGTTCTATTTCTTAGTACTTGTTGACAGGTATGAATGTCACAGCATCCAGTTTGACATTCAATAAATCCTGTGTTAGCTAATCCTGCAGTAACTACTCAAGTGTGTCATGACATCAGTCAAGACATCAGAGTACAGTTAGATATTCTAACCTACAATGTAGTCACACATACATACTATGTCATGACATCAGTCAAGACATTTGTAACCAGCTAGTGTTTTACCATATAATGCAGCCAATTAAACACCTACAGGTGTGTAAGTCATCTGGCGTGGGTCGTAAAAGTACATATCCTCGGCGATGAACTGAAAACCAACTGATCTGTACCAAGCCATATAAGTACGACTTGGTTTTTCTTCAGTTGGCATGACTGCGTCAATTAACACATGGTCATGATGGTGCTTCCATTTGCGAAACTCCAATCTTGCTAAGCTTTTCCATGGATTGAAGTTCCATTGGTCGTTAACTTTGCGCAAATGCCATTCTCCTAGGCTAGTTGGGGGATCTGGGATATTTTGGGGCATACTAAACTCCAGCTTCACACGATCACTATTGTGCATCTCCATAGTTGTGAACCGTATTATCAGTGTGCATGCAGCCCATATGGCCGCTCTTTAGTGTTGACCTGATGGTCATGATCCAAATTAAGGTATGGACGCCAAATGGACTGAAATGTGAAAGAAGATAGGATTACAATCTAGGTAGAAGAAGTTAACAAAATATAACGAAATTATTAAGTTATTTTCCTTACGTCTATCGGTCAAAGGTGATCCAACAGGTTACGATACTAAGTAATACAGTGTCTTGGACATCTGTTGTAACTCATACCACGTGAAGACCATCTACACGAAAAAGTCAAAAAAATATTAGTTAGAGATATTAATCTTTAAAGAAGTAAGTAAAGATATAACAATTTAAACAACTTACTTTTGTGCATACGGAAATGTGAAAGGGTTGTTGTTGACGGGTGCTAGGGACGGTAGTCTTGACCAACCCCATGCTTGTAGCAAAACAGCACATCCAGAAAATGTAGATGTGTCTTTGTGTGAGTTTTTGCACAAGGAGCTATAGAGATAGGTTAGACAAGCAGATCCCCAACTGTAACTTCCTATTCTATCTACATGTCTAAGTAAAGGTAAATACATTATATGCATGCTAGAACCACTACCTTCGGGAAATAAAAACGAGCCAATTAACAACATAATGTAACACCTAGTTTTTAATATTCGAGTATCTTCGGTAGAATGCTCATCTAAGTATAAACTATTATAGTACGACTTAAGGCGTGAAAGTAGTATATCTTGACCTCTTGCGTTATCATCTAATAAATCAGTCTCCAAGAGATCCATGCAAATTGAATTTGCATAGTTGGTTTTACCATTAACAGCCTTACCTTCAATGGGCAATCCCAAAAGCATGTTGACATCTTCTAACGTCACGATACACTCACCGGTTGGGAACCAAAATATGTGTGTCTCTGATCTCCATATTTCTCATAAAGCTAGAATGAATATGTTATCTACGAACCAAGACAAAATCTTGCTTATATGACCAAAACCGGCGAGTTCAACATAAGGTTGAATCATCGGGTCCATATGGACATATTCGTGGAGCCGAGTCTGGAACCTTGATACATCCTATAAAAGAAAGAACAAAAAACTTGACTAAGTTGGTATGTTAAAATAAAAGGGGGTTGGTGAAGATGAAAGACAAAAAAGTTAACAAAAGAAAAAACTTACATATGTTGCAATGTTTGCAACTGTTCCTCTATGTGATTCGCCCATTGTGAGGATAGACATTTTGTCGGGGGGTTGGTGTAGATGAAACTACAAGAAGGTTTTGCAGATGAAATTGTAGAAGAAGTATTGTAGAAGAAGTAGTGAGAGTGATGGTGTGGAAGAAGTGTTGATGGAGTGGATGTATTTATAAGCAAATGGATGGGAGCATGAAAAGTTGTGCTTGCATGGTGTCTCCAATTGAATTGGCGACCATGTACAACCTTTAAGAGGGGTCTCCATTCAAATTGGTGCCTCTTAGTAGCTTGCATGGTTGAATCATCATTTTGGAGTAGCTTGCATGTGCGACACGTCACTTCGGAGTAGCTTGTATGTGCGACACGTCACTTCGAACAAGCTAGCATGTGAGACACTTCACTCCTCTATTTAAGTGTCTTACTATCAACATCCAAGACACTTCACTCACATTCATCTGCAGTGAGAAATTAGTTTTCATCTGCACAATGTCATCTTCATCATTATACAGTGTCAACGTTCACTGCAACGGTGAAACATACGAGTCTGAGCTTGTAGCGGGGTATTCGTTACCATTAGAGATATTGACTAAATCCAAGGTAAATCATACAAGTCGAGTCGCCACCACACTTCTATTTATCCAAAGGAATGGTTAGAAAGCAAACAAAAACCTAAAAGTTTTATCGAATCAAAAACTAGTAAAAATGTCAGAGATCTGGGTAAGGGGGTTGGTTATGCAATGAGAAGGTGTTAGGCACCCAAAGCATCCTAGGTACTCCTAGGGAGCCCTTTTCACATTTGTTGCAAAGGTTGTTGTTTTTTTTTGAAAATTTATTTGTGCAAACATGATTGAAGGGATGAGAAAAGCGTGTATGTTTATCTAATGTACTACTTACTAAAAGAAGGGTCAAAAGAAAATGACTCGCACGGACGTCGCATCCACTGCATACGTATCTCATATGAATCTGAAAATCAGAGTCTTCGTAGCTCGGCTACCTATGGGTTAAAGAGGAGTGTGCTCGCTAATACATCGCGTCTTATGCCTACGTATCTCATCTGGGATGAAAATCAGAGTAAAACGTAGTTCGACCACCTATGGGGTAAGGGTTGTGTTTTGGGGTGAACGACGTTACTACGCAATCTACCGGATGCTCGACCTTTGGAGACTTACTCGCCTGTAGTAGAAGGAGATAACGTGTTCTTAGGAGAAGAAAAATCAACGAGTTTGGGGTGTTTAGGGATGCTCATGCAAAAAGGCAGTCCTAGATGAAGGAATCGTGCTACCTTAAATGACATGCCACGAGAGGCTATACGAAACCTAAGAAATCGGTAACATTCGGGAAAAGTAAAGGGATCGAGAGATCTACCGTACGGATAAATATCCAAAGTAACAGCAATTAGATAAATAAGAAACCCAAAGACTCTTCCAAGCTAAACACCATCAAAGAAAGCGAGTCAGTACAGGTAATCGGAATAGACCTTCAGGTGGTATCCCACAAATAAAGTGGAACACCAAGCAAGCTATCCCCGCAAGAGTATGTGAGCCCTCACAAAACAAAACTCAACAAACAGGTTAGAGAAACAAGATAGGGTAATCAGGAGTTGCCCCCAAATCAAAATGTAACCACATGAATCATGCCATTAAAATTCACAAAAAGCTCACAAAAAGCAACCAAGGGTATGAGGCCTAAACCTCTTGTCAAACACATGCATCAAAAGGGTATCAAATTCACCCATAATACCTCATACATTCAGAGCATTCAAATTAAAAGCATAAAGTAATGGGAATAAGGCAAACCTGACTGGAGAGATCGAATGAAATTGAATGGCACGGTTGGGTTTGCAAAGCACTCTTAGGGTTTATAAGAAAGGGAATTGGTTCTTTGGAGATGAGTTCCCTTCAGTCTTTGGAGGTTGCTCTGAACTCTGTTAGCTGTTCTCTCACTATCTTTTTCCCGGCCAGGGTAATAGGAATAGAATGGAATTTTGTTTCACTGAAACTTTGAATTTATAACCTGATTTTTGTGGACCTGTGGGCTCAAATGAGAGAGGCCCAAGTCCAAAAATTTTCTATTATATTTTATTTATTATTTATTTATTTATTATTATTAATTAATTATTTTTTGTTTTTCGTTTTTTTTAAACACGTGGGCTTCGCCTAGCGAGCATGACAGATCAAGAAATTTCTCTGAGCGTAGGTGATTCTGGTGGCTTTTCTTGGGACTCGCTAGGCGACCCATTCTGCTCGCCTAGCGAGCATGACAGCTCATGAACAAACTTTTGCTCCTTCAAGATTAACATTTTGACTAACGAATAGACCCCATTTGAACCTGTTGGAAGTATCTCAAGCCATTCCCTTGTGTTGACTGATCATCTAAATAGAACCCACAAAGTGTTTGGATGATACTCAAGCTTCAAATAAAAGATGTTAGTGACACATTTTTGTGCTTTTGGTTAGTAAACAAAAGTAAGAGAAACAATGATGTATAATTCGAGCATGCTTGGTGATCTCAAACCAATCACAAGGAGTCCCACCCAAAGGCAAAGGGAACCAAGATGCTAAAGATCCTTGAGGCAATGCAAATGCAATGTTATGATGCCATGAGGGATCTTAGGGTCAAAATTGGGGTCTTACAGATGCCCCTATTTAAGGTCATTCTAGCCGGAGAAGTGAAGGTTAAAATCTTCGTCTTGACGGGGTAGAATGGGCTTAAATAATAACAAAGAGACGAATTTTGGTCCCTAAGAGACCTCATGATGCAAATGTAGGTATGAAAAATGGTAGCACTCTGTGGAGATATGTGTCCACAAAAGCGAAGAAATCAGAAGCCACTGATAATCCATATGAGCAATTCACTCCATGGGACCAAGACCCTGGGGACTCTCTTGGGGATAGAAAAGGGATAAAAATGCGCGAGGAGGTCACGACTCAAAGCGTGGGGAACATAATTCCAAAGGGAAAGGATCCAATGGAAAGACTCGAGCTGACTCGAAGATGCATGTATTAGGGAATATGCCAATACAGCAAAAAACTATCCACAGCGGATACTTCGGATAAAATCCTGATGAAAACAATCCACTAAGGGACTTCGCTGGGGATGTCCACAAGGACACTCCTAGGGAAGCAGCGGGACGAGGTATTACCGGTTACTAGGTAATAAGCTCAAGGAGACATGTGATCTGAACGCCAGGTATGAGGGTGAGAGATACAACATGCTCAGGAAGAGATGAATATCCAAGACCGGTATAAGGGTGAGAGATATCAAAACTTCAAAACGTCTGAGGAAAACCTAAAAGGTATACTTTAACTCAGGGATTCTGACTCCATAGGGGACAAAAAGTCATAATAGGGAGCAGAGAGGAAGGAACACCAGGGATACCGGTTACTGGGCATATAATAGGTGACCAACCAAGGCGTGAATTGGGGAATATTCCTAAAACACTCATCATCCAAAAGAGGGCTAAAAGTAAACTCGATTACAGGATGGATATTCGACTCCGTAAAGGGGGTATGAATCTTACTCGACTGGGGAAGAACAAAAGCTTCGACCAAAGAGTGCATGAGATATACTATCTATTACCGTCAGAACGTAGATAATATACTCGCATGGACGATTATCCACAACTGGTTACTGGGTTAATAAAGGATAAATTGACCGAAAAGAAAAGGCATCGGGATACCGAAACTAGGTATATAATGATGACCAATTCAAGGGAGAAACAATCGTTACCAACAACAACAAGGTAGACGAGAGATGACCCGCTAGGGATAAATTGCGTAATCAGGGCAATTATCCAAGCAGATGAGGGGATATCATCACCGAATATTGGATAAAGATAACTGTCACCAATTAAAGATGAGCAAAAATAGCTACTCTGCAAAAAGGGAAGAAATAGGGTTTACAACTACCGGTATGAGGGTAGAGAACACAGACTCCGCCGGGGATAATAATTACTAATTATTGAGCAATTATTCGTTTACCACGGGGAAACAGGAAAAGAGTCTCAAGAGACCGATCTAGGATCAAACTAGATAGGCACACCAAATCAAGACTTATCCCGGTGAGGATATAACTCAATGGGGAAAACCATCCCAGTATATGTGTTAGGAAGGAACAAAAACAATCAACATCCACGAGGATATAACCCGATGGGGAATATGGAAGAAAGGATAGACATTTTTTGCCCATGGAGCTGACTCTATATGGAGAGATCAGACACACATGTCTGCTTGGGGAAGTATATCACCAAATAGCAGGAGACAGCAAACAACAATATATGGCAAAGAATGCAACATGAATATCTGAATGTTATAATTATGCATGTATGCGCGTGGTTTATGTATGATGTATGTTGACAAACAGATATATTTAACACAACCGGGTCCAGGAATCAACCACCCGGTACTACATCTCAAGAGAGAAAGCCAAGTTCACCGGAGAGTATCCAATCTACTGGGGATTAGAGATACCAGGAAGCAAAGAACTCTGCAGGGGATGAATCATCAATCATTCCAGCTGGGGACGAGAGTTATCACAGACAAGGTCCATCACACCAACAACTCTACTGGGGAATCTATCCGAGGAGATAAAGGATTTATCGGGATCAACCACCAAATACCGCTCTTGCCCAAAGAGATCCAAGCTGCTGAGGAAGAAAGATTGCTACTCTGCTGAAGGGAAGAGAGGTGAATCTCAACAAGCAATCCACTTGGTAGGATAAACCACAAGGGGTTCCGGAGGGAGGAGATACAGTCATGCCAGGAATATGGACAAGAATCTTACCCTGTTGGGGATCGTACCACCCTTGGGAGAGCACTGAGGATCTACTAAGTATCCTTTCGTCATTGTGAATGTTCACTTTGTTTAAAAACAAATTATAAAAAATTTGATCGTTTAAAACAACGATATTTTCTTAATCAAAACATGCAAAACATTTGTTGAATAGAAACAGATAAGAGTGCCAATAATTGGATAAAAGGCTCAAATTTATTTGATAGAATGGTAGTCTGCGAATGGCAAGACTCCATAGATCTTTACAAATTTGAAATTGGTGATATATATTGGAAAAGGGCTACATTGAACATAATGACCATTTCTCCACCAATTCTGAATCCGATGTATTTGAAGCTTTGGCTGATAATGAGCAAGGATTTCTGACGGATGACAGTTGTAGAACAAAGTCTTGTCAGGATGCAGTTACTTGCCAAATCCCTAATTTTTGCCTAGATTGCCCCAGGATGAGGTACTCAATCTAGCGGGATACATATATTCATTTTTCATGTCTCTAACTTTTGCCTGGACCGCCCTTTCGGGTTTTCAATCCACCGAGACTCTCATTTTTGCCTAAGCCACCCTTTCAGGTTTTCAACTTAGCGAGCTATTCAGTTTTTATTTTTTAGGCGAAGTATTTCTTGACTGCATCTAAATTCACAGGACGAGTGAAATCCTCCCCATCCATAGTTGTAAGTATCAAAGCACCGCCTGAAAAGGCTCTCTTAACAACATACGGACCCTCATAGTTTGGAGTCCACTTGCCCCTGGAATCGGGTGCGACAGACAAGACTTTCTTGAGCACAAGGTCACCTTCTCGGAACACACGAGGCTTGACCTTCTTATCAAAAGCTTTCTTCATCCTTTGCTGATATAACTGACCGTGGCACATGGCAGTCAATCTCTTCTCTTCAATCAAATTCAGCTGGTCATAACGACTCTGAACCCATTCAGCATCAGTCAACTTGGCCTCCATCAAGACTCTCATTGATGGGATCTCCACCTCTACTGGGAGTACATCCTCCATGCCGTAAACAAGAGAGAAAGGGGTTGCCCCTGTTGAAGTGCGAACAGAAGTACAATATCCGTGTAAAGCAAAAGGCACCTCTACTGGGAGTACATCCTCCATGCCATAAACAAGAGAGAAAGGGGTTGCCACCTGCCTGGTCACATTTGCATATGACGCCGCTTCAACCCACTTGGTGAAGTAATCAATTGCTACGAGAATAAATCTGTGTCCATTGGACGCTTTCGGCTCTATCATGCCAATCATGTCAATTCCCCACATGGAAAAAGGCCATGGTGATGAGATCACATTCAAAAGTGTCAGAGGAATATGAATCTTGTCTGCGTAAATCTGACACTTATGGCATTTCTTCACATATTTGCAACAGTCAGACTCCATTGTCAACCAATAGTAGCTTGCTCTCAATATCGTTCTAGCCATGGCATGTCCATTGGAATGAGTACCAGATGAACCCTCATGGACCTCAGTCATTAACAGGCCTGCTTCGTGTCTATCCATGCATCTGAGCAGTACCATGTCAAAATTTCTCTTATAAAGCACATCGCCATTGAGGTAGAAACTGCCTGACAATCTCCTCAAAGTCTTCCTATCTTTTACAGATGCCCCAGGCGGGTAAATCTGGCTCTGAAGGAAACACTTGATATCATAATACCACGGCTTATCATCTTTTACTTCTTCTACTGCAAATACATGAGCTGGTCTATCCAAGCGCATCACGGTGATATTGGGGACTTCATTCCACAACTTAACCACAATCATTGAAGCAAGCGTAGCAAGAGCATCTGCCATCCGATTCTCATCTCGAGAAATATGATGGAAGTCAACCTCAGTAAAGAACGTTGAAATCCTCCTCGCATAATCTCTGTATGGAATGAGGCCAGGCTGATTCGTTTCCCATTCACCCTTAATCTAATTAACAACGAGGGCCGAATCACCATATACATCAAGATGCTTGATCCTTAGATCAATACATTCCTCCAATCCCATAATACAGGCCTCATACTCAGCCATATTATTCGTGCATTTGAAAGTTAGCCTTGTTGTAAAAGGAATATGCGCACCCTGAGGAGTAATAATCACGGCCCCAATACCATTTCCATACTGATTTACAGCACCATTAAACACCATACTCCATCTGGAACTAGGCTCTGGCACTTCATCAAGTGTAGGCTCATCGCAATCTTTCACTTTCAAATACAAAATTTCCTCATCCGGGAAGTCATACTGAATTGACTGATAATCTTCAATAGGCTGATGTGCCAAATGGTCAGCCAAGATACTGCCTTTAATAGCCTTCTGAACTCGATACTCAATATCATACTCAGATAACAACATCTGCCAACGGGAAATTCTCCCTGTTAAAGCAGGCTTCTCGAAGATGTACTTGATTGGATCCATTCTGGATATCAACCAAGTCGTATGATTTATCATATACTGGCGTAAGCGCTTAGCAGCCCAAGCCAAAGCACAACATGTCTTTTCAAGTATTGAGTATCGAGACTCACAATCAGTGAACTTCTTACTCAGGTAGTAAATAACATACTCCTTATTCCCTGATTCATCTTGTTGACCAAGAACACAACCCATCGAGTCTTCAAGAACAGTTAGATACATGATCAAAGGTCTTCCCTCTACAGGCGGAGACAGAATCGGAGGCTCAGACAAATATTCTTTAATACTGTCGAAAGCATTCTGGCAATCCTCGGTCCAATCATGGGACTGATCTTTCTGGAGGAGCTTGAATATAGGCGCACATGTGGCAGTCATGTGGGATATGAATCTGGAGATATAATTCAAGCGGCCAAGAAAACCTCGGACTTGCTTCTCAGTTTTGGGCGCAGGCATCTCTTGTATTGCTTTGACCTTTGCAGGATCAACCTCAATACCTCTTTCACTAACAATGAAGCCCAATAACTTGCCAGAACGGACTCCAAATGTACACTTGTTGGGATTCAGACGAAGCTTATATTTCCTCATACGCTGGAAAAGCTTCAACAAATGCTCTACATGTTTAACTTCCGTTCTTGACTTAGCGATCATATCGTCAACATATACCTCAATCTCCTTGTGCATCATATCATGAAACAAGGTGGTCATAGCTCGTTGATACGTGGCTCCGGCGTTCTTCAAACCGAAGGGCATCACTCGATAACAGAATGTTCCCCAAGGTGTGATGAATGTTGTCTTCTCCATATCCTCGGGTGCCATCTTAATCTGATTATATCCGGAAAATCCGTCCATAAACGAGAAGACATTGAATTTAGCTGTATTGTCTACCAACATATCAATATGTGGTAGAGGGAAATCATCTTTCAGACTAGCTTTATTCAAGTCTCTATAATCCACACACATCCGGACTTTTCCAACTTTCTTAGGCACGGGCACAATATTGGCCACCCATTGAGTATATGTAGAAGTCACCAGAAACCCCGCATCGATTTGCTTCTGAACTTCATCTTTGATCTTCACTGCCATATCAGGATGAGTTCTTCTGAGCTTCTGCTTTACAGGCACGCACTCAGGCTTTAGAGGTAGGAAATGTTGCACAATATCAGTATCTAGACCAGGCATGTCTTCATACGACCAAGCAAAGACGTCGACATATTCTCGTAGCAACTTAATCAACCCCTTCTTAACAGATTCTTCCAGAAGTGCCCCAATCTTTACCTCTCGCACACAATCTTCAGACCCCAAGTTGACTGTTTTCAGATTCTCAAGATGCGGCTGAATGATCTTCTCTTCATGCTCAAGTAGCCGGGTGATCTCATCAGGAATCTCTTCAACATCATCTTCCTCTGCCTCAAATACAGGAAATTCAAAATTGGGAGATGGTGTTGGGTCATTATGTTCAATGGGTTTAGAAATCAACTTGCATAATGATTTTGGATATGAAAGAGATTTTAGAATTCAAACAAAGCAAATCATTATGCAGATGAAAAGATTGATTTTATTTTATTTTTTAGGGTTTTATGTGATCACCAAATTCATGCAAAAGCGAAAAGGGAAAGTAAATGGAAAAACAAACATTTAACATGAATTTATTAGATGAAAATATCATTGTATTTATGTTGCCAACAATGTTATCACTCCTCCTTTTGGCATGGGAGAAGGGTTTTTAAACAAAGTGATCATTGCGTTGACTTATGGACAACTATTGGAATATCAACAGCGACCCAATTGTTGCAGACCCCTCCAGGGATGATGAAATTGCCTGAATCCTCTACATCTTCTTCTAAAACGGCAGCAGCCTCCTCATCTAGACCAGTGTGGATGAAACCTCCACTCTTGAATAACCCTTGCTTGTTGAAAGTACCAAAAGAAAAACCTATGCCAGCCCGGGACTCGTTGTCTTCTAACTCAATCATTTTTCCTAAACCAGTGGTTGCACCACGCTCAATGGCCAGCTTTGCATCTTTGTAGGAAGCAAATGAAGGAGTTCTCTTCTCAATAGGCTCAGCAATAGATAAAGCTTGGAAAGGAGTTTCAACTTCAACCTCAGCATCTATATAAGAGAAGGAAGACAAATGGCTAACCAGGAGAGCCCTTTCTCCCCCTACCACCACCAGCTTCTTGTTTTTCACGAATTTCAATTTCTGGTGTAGGATGGACGTCACGGCGCCTGCCTCGTGAATCCATGGTTTGCCTAAGAGACAACTATACGATGGGTGAATGTCTATAACCTGGAAGGTAATCTGGAAATCACTTGGTCCGATCTTGACTGGGAGATCAACTTCCCCAATCACAGTTTTGCGAGACCCATCGAAAGCCGTCACAACTACTCCACTCTGCCTCATGGGAGGCCCTAGATATGATAGCTTTGAGAGAGTGGACTTTGGAAATACGTTCAATGATGACCCGGTGTCCACCAGCACATTGGACGTGGCGTCGTCTTTGCAATTCATAGATATGTGTAAAGCCAAGTTGTGGTCTCTTCCCTCCTCAGGGAGATCAGAGTCACAAAAGCTCAGGTTGTTACAAGCAGTAATGTTTGCAACAATGCTATCGAATTGCTCCAAAGTGACATCGTGATCCACATATGCCACATCCAACACCTTCTGCAGAGCCTCTCGGTGTGGTTCTGAATTTAAGAGTAAGGATAACACAAATATTTTGGATGGCGTTTGTAGAAGTTGGTCTACAACATTGTACTCGCTTTTCTTGATGAGTCTCAGCATCTCATCACAGTCTTCTTTCACATTGCCACTCGGGCCAACAGAAGTAGGAGTTTTCAGTACGGAGGATGGCTTAACAGCAAGTGTCGGATTCGGAGAATTCACAGCGTTCCCGATCAGGCGTTCAACAAAATCAGCATTAATTTGAGGCTTCGGCGGTGTGAAAATACACGGCCACTACGGGTCAAACCGCTAACATCGGAAAAATATTCACAACAGAAGAAGAGGGCAAGGACACCTCTTTCCCATTCTCTACTGCTACGGCGTTGTAGCGATAGGGAACTTCCTTTTCAGAAGAGTAAGGCACAAGACCAGCAGGCTTAATGATCAGAGCGGGAGAAGCCTTCTGCTTGCTACCATTGTACTTGATGATAACAGGCTCGGGTATCCGGAACACTGGGGAGATCACATTGACCTCAGGCTCATTTTCATCAACATTCCTATTTTGAAGGATCTCAATGACTCCTTCGTCCAGCATTTCCTGAAGATCCTTGCGCACCTGGCAACAACCCAATCGGTTAACAGAGCAGACTCGACATCTATCATAGTCATGCTCATAATGACTATAATCACACAACAAACGATGCATCTGGACTAGAGACTGTTGAATATGACTGACCTATTTGACCTTGTATTTTCCAGGGCAACCCTGGACCATGTTGACAGATTTGCCATGTTCGGGCAATGGGTTCTTCTTCACATTAGGGCCTACATCCTCAAAACATAGAATACCACACCTCACAAGGTCTTGAACCTTGGTCTTCAAAGGGTAAAAATTCTCCACGTCGTGGCCGGGAGCACCAGAATGGTAAACACAATGTAACTCAGGCTTATACCACCACTGGGGGTTAGCAGGTATAGCCGTTGGGTCTCTCGGAGTAATCAGCTTCCTTTCTATCAAAGAGGGATATAACTCTGCGTACGTCATAGGAATAGGATCGAAGGTGACCCTTTTCCTCTCGTAACTCGTGCTGGTTTGATTACTGTTTCGAGGCTGGTAGCCCTGCTGCTGCGGTCGGTGCTGTTGTTGCTGATATTGCGGATGTGGTTGCTGATTGTTACTATGTTGCTGATACTATTGATTGTCTCTGAAAACAGGTGCTATATGAGCCACCTGGTGCTGGTTACTGGCGGGACGCACAATCTTCCTCCTCACAGAGGGTCTTCTTGGTTTCTCATGGGAGATCACAACATGTGCCTCTCCATCTTTCTTCTTTGCAAACGCCCCATAACGTTTGGCAGAAAAGCCTTCTTCTCTGGTTAACCGTCCTTCACGGACCCCTTCTTCTAGACGCATCCCCATATTCACCATCTCGGTGAAGTCAGAAGGAGCGCTAGCAATCATTCGCTCATAATAAAAAGAACTTAAAGTCTTCAAAAAGATCTTAGTCATCTCTTTCTCCTCTAGCGGAGGCACGATCTGTGCTGCCACCTCTCGCCACCTCTAGGCGTACTCCTTAAATGTTTCTTTATCCTTCTGGGACATGGCTCTCAATTGATCTCTATCGGGAGCCATATCCACGTTGTACTTGTACTGCTTGAGGAAGGCTTCGCTGAGATCATTGAAGGATCGGATGTTCGTTCTGTCTAAACCCATGTACCAACGCAAAGCGGCACCGGACAAACTGTCCTGAAAGTAGTGGATGAGTAGTTGGTCATTATCGGTTTGAGTCGACATCTTCCTGGCATACATGACCAGGTGGCTGAGAGGACAAGTATTTCCTTTGTACTTTTCAAAATCAGGGACCTTGAATTTAACAGGGATCTTCACATTTGGAACCAAGCAGAGTTCGGCAGCAGACTTGTCGAAAAGATCCTTCCGTCTGAGAGTTTTCAATTCCTTGCGAAGCTCAAGAAATTGATCGTTCATAGCATCCATCTTCTCATAAACATCTGGACCCTCATACGGCTCAAAATGATAGATGGTGTCGTCTACCCTGGGCAAAGTATGCACGACTGGAGGAGGAACGGCAAGGACCGTGCTAGATGCCGGCAGAGAAGCAAAGGTAGGAACAGGACCCTCAGGCATGAAATTGGGAGGCATCCCCCACGGGAACCCGGTTGGCATGGCTGTTGGAACAAAGTATGCACTAGCAGCGGGCACAGTAGAGGAGACAATCTCGGAGATAACTGTCCTCTGGGGAGGAGTTGAAGGTGTCGGAGAAGACTGGCTCTGGGCAGCCATGAGTGACTCCATTAGGGCAGTCAATCTGGCCACTTCCTCTTTCAGCTCGCGGTTCTCTTGCTCTAAGTGATCCATCAGTCTTGAAATGTTGGCTCTAGTGTAGTACCGGTGAGTCAGCTTGTCGTCAAAATAAATGAAGGACATAGAGTTAGACCACAGGGCAAGGGACCGAAAACAAAACCTGCTTATGCATATGATGCATGCAATGTTTGTGCATATGATTTGTT
Source organism: Lathyrus oleraceus (assembly GCF_024323335.1). NCBI lineage: Eukaryota > Viridiplantae > Streptophyta > Magnoliopsida > Fabales > Fabaceae > Lathyrus > Lathyrus oleraceus. The sequence goes on from NC_066585.1 coordinate 404,465,766, forward strand.
TTTTATTTCAAAGGAACTTTAGAGTTTTATATGCAAATTCTGGAAATATTAAGCATTTTATCACATATGGAAATATCTCATCAAATAATATCAAGGAAAAGAAGTGCAGCATCGTCAATCATATACAAGAGAAAAGGAAAATAATCGTCTTATGGACCCCTAGAAACAATCATCTAAAGCTCGGGACACAGGAAGATAAGATGCGCGAAGCCTCTTCATCTCCCTCTCGTAGGCTGCCTCCATATCGGCCTTCTCTTTGGCGAGTCGATCATACCTCCTCTTCCAGAACTTAGAAGACTGAGGAAGTAGAGAAGTCCATACATCATCAGGGTCATCAATAACCTGATGCTCAAGAAACTCAATCAACGCATCCTTCTCCTTAATCTGCTGAAGCAACTCCTCACGTTCACGGATCCAGGCACGTGAACGGTCTTCGTCTCTCAACTCCTCTGCTCCTTGATTAGGGAGGGTTGAAGGCCCAACCATAATCATAGGTGTAGGTCTCGGATACTCGTAAGGCATGAGATACACAGACGCCCTCTTCCTAACCCAAACAGTGTAAGGCTCCAAAGCGATGCAATTCTTAGGACCCAACTCTTTCCTTCCTTTCCTATGAATCTTGCGCCAAGCGCGGACCATCCTAGCTTTCAAGCCTTAGGGATCTTTACCATCCTGAAAGAATACACCCTCTAACAGAATGTTATTGGGTTTATCCTTTAAGGGGAACCCAAGCTGCCGACGTGCCAAAACAGGATTGTAGTTAATCCCACCACATGTACCAAGAATAGGTACATTGGAGAATTCGCCACAAGAGTCATTAATCTGCACACAATCATACACATGGTTATACCAAGAGATATCATCATTAGTGAGAGACATAAGTCTCGTGTACCACCGTAGACATTCCTTGTTCTCCTTGAAAGCGACCGTCTGAGGTAAGTGAGAAATAAACCACTTATACAACAGAGGCAAACAACACACAATGGCGCTACCACCCTTTGCATTCCTCATATGCAAAGAGAAGTAGGTATCGCCCAACAGAGTCGGAACAGGATTAAGAGTAGAGAAAATCCTAATAGCGTTCACATCCACAAACTTGTCGATGTTGGGGAATAATACTAGCCCATAGATGAGAAGTACAAATATGGCCTCAAAGGCATCCTCACTCATGGCCTTCCCATACATAGTAGCTTGAGCAATGAGGAACTCAGAAGGGAGACTTTGAATTCCTCCTTTAGTAGTCATATGAGCACCAACCAGAGATTCATCTATGTGTAACATGTCAGCTATCTCTTGAGAAGTAGGAATACTCTCCAAGCCACTGAACGACAACTGGTCTAGAATAGGTATACCCACAAGGTAAGCATACTCCTCAAGGGTAGGCAAAAGCTGGAAATCCGGAAACGTGAAGCAACGGTACAAGGGATCATAAAACTGCACCAATACACTCACCAATCCTTCATCTACCTGAGTAGTCTGAAGAGGAAGAAGCTTCCCAAAACGAGCCTTGAAACCCAAAGGTTCTAATACATAGGATGTCAGATTCCTTAACTCTTTCAAATCTGGTTGCCTAAAGTTGTACTTCTTTGTATTCCTTCTTTGTCTTTCCATGTCTGAAAATTTTGCAAATAAACCCCTTAAGTTCCTTGAAATTTTTCTTATTTATTGATGATATGGATGCAAATGGGTGCATGAATGCATGAATGCAACAATCACACTCAAGGATCAAGCAAAGCACACCAAACAAAGGTCATGGGATGGATCATGTTATCCTTAATATCAATCATCCATTTTGGTGGATTATGGTTTACACCTTATCAACACCCAAGTTCCATTGATATTAAGGATTCATGAACGGATCAACCATGAATCAAGGGTTTGTTGTAAGTCACAAGCATGGAGTTAGGTTAAGAACCACCAAAAAGGGAGTGTACTAGGGTTTAAACCTGCCAAACATGTTCTACAAGAGGTTCCCATAGTCATCATCCCATCTTTCGGATATTATTGGAGAAACGACTACTCGTATTCCGAAAATATTCTCAAGAGAGACTCTTATGAGTGTAGTATCGCGTAACAATTCTATCAAATCTTACACTTGAACGACTTTCGCACTACATCCTAAGAATAGGCCAAGATGGGCTTGGTAAACTAAGGTCCTTGGCTTCTAAGGTCTATATTGGAAAGAGTAATGTCTAACCACAACTTACGTGTGTGACATTATTGATCCCAACATAACCTCCACCAAGTGAATGGACTTGCAAGTCAACTTGCTAAGGAATAACTCCACACAAGTCAACAAGACTACGCCATTCTCCTATCCTAAGTGCACTCGAGTCCGGGTATAGAACTCATCTCAAAAAGATCACCAAGCATACAAGGAATTAATATCAAGCAATTCAATCATTACATACAATACAGTAATCCCAAATTGCACAAAAATATGTCACAAAAAAAAAAATATATATATATATACAATACAATACAACAAATATGAAAAGTAGGCAAAACCCACTAGGTTGTTTCGATCCCCAGCAGAGTCGCCATTTTTCTGTTGCGGGGTATTCGTTACCATTAGAGATATTGACTAAATCCAAGGTAAATCATACAAGTCGAGTCGCCACCGCACTTCTATTCATCCAAAGGAATGGTTAGAAAGCGAACAAAAACTTAAAAGTTTTATCGAATCAAAAACTAGTAAAAATGTCAGAGATCTGGGTAAGGGGGTTGGTTATGCAATGGGAAGGTGTTAGGCACCCAGAGTATCCTAGGTACTCCTAGGGAGCCCTTTTCACATTTGTTGCAAAGGTTGTTGTTTTTTTTTGAAATTTATTTGTGCAAACCAGATTGAAGGGATGAGAAAAGCGTGTATGTTTATCTAATGTACTACTTACTAAAAGAAGGGTCAAAAGAAAATGACTCGCACGGACGTCGCATCCACTACATACGTATCTCATTTGAATCTGAGAATCAGAGTCTTCGTAGCTCGGATACCTATGGGTTAAAGAGGAGTGTGCTCGCTAAGACACCGCGTCTTATGCCTACGTATCTCATCTGGGATGAAAATCAGAGAAAAACGTAGTTCGACCACCTATGGGGTAAGGGTTGTGTTTTGGGGTGAACGACGTTACTACGCAATCTACCGGATGCTCGACCTTTGGAGACTTACTCGCCTATAGTAGAAGGAGATAATGTGTTCTTAGGAGAAGAAAAATCAATGAGTTTGGGGTGTTTACGGATGCTCATGCAAAAAGGCAGTCCTAGATGAAGGAACCGCACTACCTTAAATGACATGCCACGAGAGGCTATACGAAACCTAAGAAATCGGTAACATGCGGGAAAAGTAAGGGGATCGAGAGATCTACCGTACGGATAAAGATCCGAAGTAACAGCAATTAGATAAATAAGAAACCCAAAGACTCTTCCAAGCTAAACACCATCAAAGAAAGCGAGTCAGTACAGGTAATTAGAATAGACCTCCAGGTGGTATCCCACAAATAAAGTGGAACACCAAGCAAGCTATCCCCGCAAGAGTATGTGAGCCCTCACAAAACAAAACTCAACAAACAGGTTAGAGAAACAAGATAGGGTAATCAGGAGTTGCTCCCAAATCAAAATGTAACCACATGAATCATGCCATTAAAATTCACAAAAAGCTCACAAAAAGCAACCAAGGGTAGGAGGCCTAAACCTCTTGTCAAACACATGCATCAAAAGGGTATCAAATTCACCCATAATACGTCATACATTCAGAGCATTCAAATTAAAAGCATAAAGTAATGGGAATAAGGCAAACCTGACTGGAGAGATCGAATGAAATTGAATGGCACGGTTGGGTTTGCAAAGCACTCTTAGGGTTTATATGAGAGGGAATTGGTTCTTTGCAGATGAGTTCCCTTCAGTCTTTGGAGGTTGCTCTGAACTCTGTTAGCTCTTCTCTCACTATCTTTTTCCCAGTCAGGGTAATAGGAATAGAATGAAATTTTGTTTCACTGAAACTCTGAATTTATAACCTGATTTTTGTGGACCTGTGGGCTCAAATGAGAGAGGCCCAAGTCCAAAATTTTTCAGTTATATTTTATTTATTTATTTATTTATTTTCGTTTTTTTTTCATTTTTTTTCATTTTTTTTTCGTTTTTCGTGTGTTTTTTTTCTTTTCGTTTTTTCATTTTTTTTAAACACGTGGGCTTCTCCTTGCGAGCATGAGAGTTCAAGAAATTCCTCTGAGCGTAGGTGATTCTGGTGGCTTTTCTTGGGACTCGCTAGGCGACCCATTCTGCTCGCCTAGCGAGCATGATAGCTCATGAACAAACTTTTGTTCCTTCAAGATTAACGTTTTGACTGACGAATAGACCCCATTTGAACCTGTTGGAAGTATCTCAAGCCATTCCCTTGTGTTGACTGATCATCTAAATAGAACCCACAAAGTGTCTTGGATGATACTCAAGCTTCAAACAAAAGATGTTAGTGACACATTTTTGTGCTTTTGGTTAGTAAACAAAAGTAAGAGAAACAATGATGTATAATTCAAGCATGCTTGGTGATCTCAAACCAATCACAAGGAGTCCCACCCAAAGGCAAAGGGAACCAAGATGCTAAAGATCCTTGAGGCAATGCAAATGCAATGTTATGATGCCATGAGGGATCTTAGGGTCAAAATTGGGGTCTTACAGAGCTATATGGTTTTTATTTTCGAAACACTGATACCATTAGACTCACGATCAAGAGAAATGCAACCTTCTTGCATTTGAAAAAAAGAATATAATCATGTATAGGAATGGGTATTGTGTCAAAGATCAATTATCAAAATCCAATATTTTTTTAGAATAGTCAATGCAAGTTTTTCCCCCTTAAGGTACGAGACGATGAAGATGTTGAATACATGTTTGTTAGTCATGAACATTCAGGCTGCAACTATATTGAGTTGTACATTACTCTTCAACCATGTATACCACCTCAACAGTCTCAAATAACTAGTCAGGATGAATCTGGTGAATTTGATCCACAATGGTCAGATGACGTCAACCCAGAAGCAGAAGCAGAAGTGGACGTCGTTGATGAATAAGAAGAGGAGACCGAGATACAGGTTGATCACATGCTGAACAATGACATTGAAAACCACCACCAATACCTCCTACTCATGTCTACAATCCGCCTCAACATATGACAAATATGGAGTTGCACGACAATGAAACATCCAACAGTGTTTTCTATAATCCGTATCCGAGATTAGAAGGAGAATTAAAGGTGGGAGACATGTTTCGTACAAAAGAAGACTGTGTTCTGGCTATCAAAAAATTCCATATGAACAACTCTGTTGATTCGACAGTGAAACACACTGATTCTAGAAGGTATGTTATCGAATGTCGTAACATGCTTTGTAAGTTTCGTTTCGCTACGTCTTACAAAAAGAAAAATGACTCTTGGGAGATCGCTTCAATAGACCCACCTCACAGTTGCATTGCAACTAACGTTGAACAAGACCACCGCAAACTAAGCGCATCGTTGATATGTCCAGACATTATGCCGTTGGTTAATAAAGACCCATCCGTGAAGGTGAGTATAATTATATCCCATAACAGAACAACATATAATTATACTCCATCTTACAAGAAAGCCTGGATTGCAAGGACAAAGGTTGTTGAACAAGTTTTCGGCAACTGGGAGGATTCATACAAGGAATTGCCACGGTTTTTATGGACACTAAAAACATATGTCCTAGGAACTATGGCAATTATGGAGACATTGTGCTACAGGTAATAGAATCTTTCACCGTCTCTTTTGGGCATTTGACCCGTGCATCAAAGGTTTCACATTCTGCAAACCTATTATTCAAATTGATGGCACTTGGTTATACGGAAAATACAAGGGTACTTTTCTCATGGCGGTTGCACAAGACGGCAACAACAATGTCTTTCCCATTGCCTTTGCTCTGGTTGAAGGTGAAACGGCTGGTGGATGGGGTTTTTTTCTTCGACATCTCAGAACGCATGTGGCTCCATAAGCCAATCTCTGTTTGATTTCTGATAGACATGTTGCCATTGAGAGCGCCTACAACAACCATGACAACGGATGGCATGATCCTCCTTCTGCCCATGTCTATTGCATCAGACACATTGCACAAAACTTCATGCGTGCTATAAACGATAAGAACCTTCGCTAGAAGGTAGTGAATGTTGGGTATGCTCTAACTCAACCGTCATTTCAATATTATCATGATGAAATTAGACTGTCTAATGAAGATGCGGGGAGATGGCTAAATAACATACCAGTAGAGCAGTGGACAAGGGCATTTGACAGAGGTTGGCGATGGGGCCACATGACAACAAACCTTATGGAATGCATGAACGGGGTATTCAAAGGAATTCAAAAATTTTCGATAACCGCCTTGGTTAGATCGACCTATTATAGGTTGGCTTCTACGTTCGCAACCCGAGGTGAAAGATGGAGTGCAGTGTTAATGTCCGGGAAAGTATTTAGTGAGTGTTGCATGAAGGTCATGAAAGAGGAGAGAATCAAAGCTAGCACACACGCTGTAACAGTCTTTGATCGTCATAGGCAAAATTTCAGCATCCAGGAAACAATGGATCATAACGAGGGGAGACCAAATTTAGCCTATGATGTTAGACTAAACAGAAGTTGGTGCAATTGTGGAAAATTCCAGGCCTTCCGCATTCCTTTCTCCCATGTCATTGTAGCATGCGCTTATACTCGTCAAGACGCGTACAACCATTTATCTGATGTGTACAAGACCGTCACCGTCATGAATGTATATAATCAAAGCTTCTCGGTACTACCAATGGAGGAATACTGACCTCCATATGAAGGTGATATAGTTTGGCACAATGACGAGATGCGTATAAAGAAAAAAGGAAGGCCAAACAACACACGTATCAGGACAGAAATGGATTCCACAGATAAAATGATAAGATTATATGGTATCTATCATCAACCAGGACACAACAAGAACAACTGTCCCAATCGAGGAGCATCATCTTGGTCTTAAGCTTTTTGTAACATTGTATATCTGTAACCTTCAATCATTATATATCATTAAGTTTTTGTTACAACGAGGTTCACAAAAAACATCAGTACAAAATAAGCTATCTGAAAACAGAAATATTTCTAAATGATTACAACAATCAAATTGATGTCATCTCGACCGAACATCATTTCCCTATCATGCTTATCAGTCTTCATTCGCACCCAACCAAAGATATTGTCGAGTCTCTCAATACTTCTAATTTTTTCCCCTTCTGGTATTTTCCCATCTAACCAACGAACCAACTCCCTCTTCAGTTGATTGAATGTAGTGATGTTCTAGAACAGCATCAGCATCTGAAGTTTGTCTCGCATAAATCACCTTTCCGTATCGGCGACGAACACCAAACATGATTGCCAAATGGTTAATTGAGATGTGGAACAATGACTCACACAACGCATCTATTTATAACACAAAAATTACATTTTACATTGAGGCGTCAATCCAATTGGCGCCTCCTCTCAAGGTATACACAGGGGCGCCAATACAATTGGCTAGGGCACCTGCCCTAGCCAATCCAATTGGCGCCTGCATTCAATTTTTAAGAGGAGTCGCCAATTCAATTGGTGACTCCTCCTAAAAGTGGGGTAGTTTGGGATTTTTTTTAATCTAGGGGTGTTTTGGGAATTTCCTTGAAAAAGTGGGTTATTTTTGTAAAAAATTCGACAATTTATACATGCCATGAACGGACCTCCAGAGCACAAGTACCTTGAACCATTTTTTATCCATGATATCGCACCAAGTGATCCAACTGTGAAGAATGTTAGAAAAGCCTGGTTGAAGATATGTAAAAGTGGACAAGAGATATGGAAGAAAAATGTCATCGCTAGAGAACCTTATGTCTGATAGGTAAAAGAACGAGTTTAAGTGATCAATATCCCCTTCATATTTGACTCTTCAGCCTTCTCATAACTTAGGGCTAAGGTACTGAGACTTGAGTTGGATAATTTCCAATTGTAACTCAAGCTCAACCAAGGTAACCATAAGAATGAAGACCTAAAGTGGGACAACAAAGAGATAAAAAAGAAGCTCACCACCAACAACAAGAGGGCCATAAATGAGAAGGGAAAGAAGGAATGGGTTGGATATGCTCTTCTAGAATCCAGTTCCAAGCTTATAGCTCGAAATAAAGAGTTAGAGCATACTAAGATATTTATCCATGAGCTGAAGAAAACAGTGGATCAGTCAACTGAAATGCAAAGAGAAGCTAGATTGGACTTTGAAGCCCAAATTCTCGATCTAAAGAGCATGCGAAGGCGGCTTATCCCTTAGGCACCTACAAAAATAGGAAATATAACAAGCTCTTATGCATGAAACTTTTTAAATGGGGAGAACCTAGAAAAAAGATCAAGGATCTGGAAACCCGAAGTCTAGGGGCAGTCTACCAATATCTAATAAACAAGTGTAATTACTGGAAAGGTCACTATAAAAGGGCAGATGCTTATGTAGCTGAAAATGATGTCACCATAAATCTTCAAGTTCTCTAGTCTGAGTGGAAAGAGAAGTTTGTAAATATGGTCAGCTTTACAAACTATGTCATCCAGGAACTCCCAGAGAGGCTAAAAGAAGCAGACCAACTCATGTGTCCAAAGAATACACCTTGTCAAGTATTTAACTTTGTGAAATTTTGTAAAAAAATACTTTAGAAGAGCTCGCTACCGATCATGCAATGATCCATAGGGCTCAAGGAGTTAACTTTAAGGTTTCTTTGTAATTGAAATGGATTGCAAATGAATGAAGTGAGAATCTTATGATCCATCATTGTTTGTCCTTTATTCTTTATTTTGATTTCAATGTTAAATGTCTTAATATTCGGATGTCTCGTGCGTTGGCAGAGAAACTAAGGGTCATGGAGGGGCACAATTCAACTAGCATGAGTGCCTGGGAGATGTGATTTGTGCAAGATGTGGTGATTCCTCCCAATTTTATGGTTCTAGACTTAGAGAAATACAAGGTCCTTAGCCATCCCAATCTCCACTTAAAGATGTATTTCCATAAGATGGCTATGCACACCAGAGATAGCAAGCTCATGATCCATTATTTATAGAACACCTTATTTAGGGCATCTTTATAGTGGTATATGCAGTTAGAACATAGTAATGTGCGTATTTGGGCTGAACTTGATGAAGCTTTCACTAAGAAGTATAAAAACAATACCGACTTAGCTCCACATCATACTCAACTTCATAACATGTCCCAGAAAGGAAATGAATCTTTCAAGGAGTATGCACAACGCTGGAGAGAGTTAGCTGCAAGGGTGCATCTAGCATTAGTAGACTCATGAGTACTCTATATGGCCAGTACTATGAAAGATTAATTAGATGTGTATCATTAGGTTTCTCTGATATGGTGACTATTGGTAAGAGGGTGGAATAAGATTTAAAAAGAGGGGAAATTCAAGGAGGTTCCAGTAGTCAGGCTGGAGTGAAAAAACCTTTGAACATGTATAAAAATAAGAAGGAATATCTCCTACCAAAAACAAAGGGCACCTTCTCCAGTGCCTTACTTTTAGTACCTATATGTAGAGGCTTCCCAATACCCTGCTCTGCCTTATCAACAAGTTATTTCAGCTCCTGTTCTAGCTTAAGTGCCTTAGCATCAGGCTCCGCAAAATCAATATCATCAAAGGAACCAATAGCAGAATCAGCAACAACTCCAAAATCAACATCAACCTCCAAATCCAAGGACTTTCTGTAAATATAATGATGCGAATATTAATCATATCCCCATGACTTATACCCCGTTGTTACCATATTTGATTTAAAACAGAACGGTGGTACTCATGGCATTAGTGCCCATGCCAAAGCCATACAAGTCTTGGTATGATGAGAATTCCAAGTGTGAATATCATGCTAGCTCTGAAGGGATTACGATTGAGAATTGTTGCGCCTTTAGAGTTAGAGTTCATGAGCTGATAGATCATAAAATGTTGTCCTTTGATGACGTACCAAACACATGGAACAATCATTTGCCTAGATATGGTGGTCCATGTGTCAATGTTATAGAAAGATTTATTAACGACAACTTGATAAAGGATGTGTTAAAAGTGAAGGCTTCCTTGGCAGTAGTTCACGCGAAGCTGGATGAAGCATAATTTATCAAAGGGGTGCACGATAAGTGCAAGGTGTGTTCACCTGCACCAAATCAGTGTGATGAATTTAAAGCATGTCTCCAATGTCTAATTCATCAACATGTTGTCTAATTTACCAAAATGAAGATTATTGATAGTATTTCTGTGATTGTGCATGAGTTTGATAAGGAGAGACTCTCCAAAGCTTTGGTGGTTCCTTGTCAAAGGAATACCAATACGACACTTATAAAGAAAATCAAGTCAATGGTTATTTGTGTTCCAGCTCCATTCTCGTTTGACAGTAACAAAGTAGTTCCTTGGAACTATAATGCCACAGTCTATGTAGGTGGCAAACCAATGGTCCCAAAAGAGACAGATGCGGAAAATATTGTTGGAATAAGTGGGATAATGTGAAACAAAAGAGTGTTTTCTCCTGAAGTACTTCAAAAGAAGGAGAATGAGACAACAAATGAACCTCCAAACGGGAAGTAGACGACCACTCTAGAAGCAGGATAAGGTTTGACCAAGAAGGTCGTGTCTGCAGAAGAGGATAGAGAGTTCCTGAAGATTATAAAGAAGAGTGACTACAAGGTGGTAGATCAACTCAATCAAACTCCATAAAATATCTCTACCCTATATTTTCTTATGAGTTCTAAGGCTCATAGGAATGCTTTGATAAAGTTCTTGGATGAGGACTACATGGCTAAACATATGAGCGTTAACTTGTTGGACAATCTGGTTGCCAATCTTAGTGTCGCAGTTGTTTGATGTTCATTGATGATGATTTTCCACCCAATGGGTGGGAGAACAACATGGCTCTACAGATTTCCATCAAGTGTGCAAAATTTACTCTTTCTCGAGTACTAGTGGATACATGTTCATCTTTGAACGTGTTGCCAAAGCCTGCCCTAGCACAACTAAATGTTGAAGGATTGGAGATGAGGCACAATGCACTCGTGGTGAAGGCTTTTGGTGGGTCTAAGCAAACATTTATTAGGGAAATCGTCTTCCAATCTTGATCCTTGCTAATGGAAATGTCACCTTGATGCTCCACCAAAAGCTGAAGTTTGTCACTTTTGGTAAGCTGGTCTCAATATCCAGAGAGGAAGATATTATTGTCGGTCACTTGTCTTTATTTAAATACATGGAAGTAGGTGAAGAAGTTATGGAAATTCCTTTCAAGGCCCTGGAAGTGGTAAACATGGTACAAACTAAGCTGAAGCCTACTAAAGATCCCAAGATGGACATGTCCTCCTGGAAGAATGTGAAGGCATCAATAGAAGTTGGTCATCCTGAAGGTTGGGGAACAACAATTGACCTGCCAAAGAAGAAAGAAAATTTTGGATTGGGATATCAATCGTCTTTTAAATGGACCAGAGATCAGAAGTCTGATAAGGAGAAATTTCCTAGCATTCAAGAAGTCTTCTATAAATCTAAACTTTAAAGTGATGTGTGTCGCATCTCGAAAAATACGATTCCTCGCGATCGTCGCGGAAAAATTTAGTTCGAACAGAGTCGCCACCAAACTTTATTTATCCCCATAAAGGGATAGGAAAATATCGATAACACCTTTTGAGTAATAGAATAATAATGGTCGTCACAACCATATTTGGGTTCGGGAGTGGATTACGCAAGAGGAAGGTATTAGCACCCCTCACGTCCATTGTATTCAACGGGAACCTTTTAGTTCTAATTTGCATTTCGTGTGTTAATTTACGTTTGTTTGTCTTATTCGAGTTATAAATATATTGAAAATAGAAATGGATGAAAACCTCAGAAAGGAGAAAGGGGGGGGGGGTTTATTAGTGTGCTCGCGAAGATATAGCAATCTCCTACCTACGTATCCTTATGGTGTAATAAGGAAATCAGAGCATTCGTAGTTCGGGGAACTACGGTTGGTTGGTGTCTTTTAGTGAACAACTGTTTAGGTCGTGTTCTAAAGGCTAAACGTTGGCCTGTTTACTCTCGGCGGAGGCTTAAGCACCAGTTTGTTGTGGGCATTAGAAAAGATTAAACAGTGTTCTTTCTGAAAAGAGTTTTTATCACATGAGGGTGACAAGTTGGATTAATATGTTGGATGTTTTGATGGATTGGTTTCGATCGCACGGGTCGAGGACAGATAAATTTGATGTGTTGAGATATTTTATTGGATGACGATTACTTGGATAGTCGAGTAAGATAACTCGTATCCTAACAATCGGGAAAGGGAATAGAAGACTCTAGACCACTTTCTTTTAATTATAGAAAGGATTTGATAATAATTAAGGTGTTTTAAATGAATGACGAATACTCGGATAATCGAGTAAGACAACTCGTATCCTAATAATCGGGAAAGGGAATAGAAGACTCTAGACCGCTTTCTTTTTCATCTGGGTGATTATGAAAATAATTTGCGTATGGTTGACGTATTTTAGAATGAACGACAAGTACTTGAATGACTGAGTAAGACAACTCATATCCAAGCATTTGAGAAGAGGAGTTGAAAACTCAAAACCATCTCCTCTTTCGTATAGTTTGTTATGAAAATGATTTGATTAAGTTCATCGTTTTGTGAAAAATGACAATTGTTTGACTGACCGAGTAAGAGAACTCGTATTCAAACAGATGAGGAGAGAAGTTGAAGGCTCAAAGTCATCTCCCTTTTCATTTTTGTCGTTATGAAAGTGTTTTGATTTAATCGGGGTTTGGAAGTTTGTAGAGGAACGACAATTATTTGACTACCCAAGTAAGGGAACTTGCATTCAAATAATCGAGGAGAAGAGTTGAAGACTCAAAGTCATCTCCCTTTTCGTTTCTTATTATAAAATGATTCAATTTGTTTGTGCTTAGGTGGATAGAAGTGACGACTATTTGACTAACCGAGTAAGAGAACTCGTATTCAAATAATCGAGGAGAGGAATTGAAAACTCAAAGCCATCCCCATTTTCATTTCCAAATTAAATGGTGTTTGATTATGATTGGGTATTCCAATTGAGTTTGAAAGAAAATACTCGACATTGGATCGAGGTTTTAAATTTGTGTTTATGAATGAAATGAATTTTATTTTAGTGTATTGTTCATCTACTCGATTAATTAATAACCGAATAGGTCTCATTGTAAGAAAGCCCAAGAGTAAGCTATGTGAGGTGGATGGCAATGTTTTAAAAGCGATAGACTTACAAAGGTGTTTTTAAAATGGACTCGATATTAAATCGAGAATTGTATGATTTATTTGTGGTTTGAAATTGTTTCGAAATGATGATGAATTTATTTGGAATAGATTTGGAAGTGATTGTGAATTGATTATGACATGAAATAGTTTTTTTGTTTGAAATAATGTGAAGTTGTGATAGTGGGAGAATTTTATCAATTAATTTATTAAAACTTGGTTAAATCGGTTAATTGAATTAATTAAAATTAATTATCAAAATTATTTAATTAAATCAAATAATTAAGTTAATTAAAATTGATTAATCAAAATTAAACTATTTACAAATTTTAATCAATTCATTAAATCTAAAGAGGAAAAAAATGGATAACAATGTCTATTTATTCAAAGGAATCGGTGTGCTCAAACCGGTTTGTGCAAGATAACAATGATTAATGTTATTCGTGAACTCATAACTTGGTGAAATTTTCGATTGATGTATCAAAATTTGGTGGCATATCGACATAAAAATGACCGAATCCGCATATTAAGATCCTATTTATAATGTAATCAAAATTAAACATCTCCACACATATTTATTTACAATATTATTTACAATGTCATATGGATCGCATCAAAACCATATATGAACAACTCTTAACTAATAAATCCAACACAAAATATTTGGAACATCTAAGAGGTATATATAAAAAAAAATGGCTGATGGTTTTAAAGAATGTCAACCGGATATTTTATCCAAATTTAATTTCTATAATTTTCTATAACAATAATCAATAAAAAAATTGAATGAAAAGAATCAATAAAAAAAATAATAATGCAGGTTTTTGCTTTCTAAACCATATCAGATTGTCTATTAATCATAATAAGTTAGAAGTGAAGACATTACTTTTCTCCCTCTTAAAAAAAACGCTTCTCTCTCTCTGCATTCTCCAAATACAACCTTCTTTAACCATAACTAACCATTCATTCCAAAGGAGTCCAAGTGCCTCTAAGTTTTCTATTCCATCCAAATTCTTAACTTGATACAGGAACAATAATGACTAAACAAATGACAATTAAATTCTTCAAGATATTATGAATGAAATGCATATCTCCATTGTAATCTTTTGGTTAAAAATAGTATTTGGTTAACAAGGAAGAAAAATGAACTAAACGAATGACAACCTAAAAAAAATTTACAGTAAGGTTTTTAAAACATCCGCAATATATCACAAACTCATGATCCGACTTTGACACCCAAAAACAAACGACGGTAGTCGCAACACAATGTAAAATTCATGGAGTTATTTATAATATATGAGCCCGTCGAAACCAAAATGAAACCGATCAAACAACAAATATAATAAATATAAAATGTTACCGTATTTACAATGTTCTTACTGGTAGATTTTTGGGGCTCAGAAACCGCATCGACCATCTCCTCAATACCCAATAATGGCCATGACGGTTATCGTGGCACAGTCGTAACGGTTCCGTCGGAGGATCCGTGACAGGTTGAAATGGATGAATGCGGAGAGAACTGGAAGCCAATAAACGACCGAGATTTCGGCGATGTCGAAGTGGGTCAGGAGGAAAGAGGTCCAATCATGATGGGTTTGTGTTCGCCGACGAGGGATGAGGCAGATCGGATTTGGACGGTAGTGTTCGTTCACGGGGGATGCTGGTAAAGGATGGTTTACACCGGCAGTTTTAGAAGGGAGAAGATGAAAGAGTGATTTGGTGATTACGGAAACCGTGCGGTTCCGTGGCGGATGCGAGATGATGAACAGTGAAGCGGAGATTGGAGACAGAGGAGGGCGGCGTGAGGGTGACGTTGAAGGTTTGGCGTTGGAAAGAAGAAGAGTAAAAAATAATTCATTTTTTATTTTCGTCTGTGTTTTGAGAGAGAGAAGGGAGAGTTTATTACTTTTTCTTTTCTTTTTTTAATACATTTTTTTAGAGAGACTGATAGAGTGGAGTGTGATGATGGAAATGAGGGTAACGTGTGAGAGAGAGGAAACGTGAGGGAGATAGGAAAGGTGAGGGAGAGTGATGAGAGAGACATGAGCTGTCAAAAAAAATCTTTCCCAGATTTTTAGTGCTGGTTATTTAAAAAGGGGATCCAATGTTAAAAATATATTTTATTTATTAACTATTACTATTATATATTATTAAAGAAAAATATCTATTAAACATTTCTAAACAATAATTTTATTTAAGTAATAATAATAATAATAAAACAATCTCTAATTTGGATACTAGAACAAAGAAATAAAAGGACCGATTATAAATACAAGTCGGACGAAAATTTGCTCGAAAAATTAAATCAGACACATTAAAATGATCAGCACAAAATATACTTATTGAAAAAATACAGCGTTTCTTCAAATACTGAAATAAATTTTCATCTGTTAAAGGGCTCAGGCGGGTCAAAATGCAACCGAAACAGTCGCTGAAAAATATAACGAGCACACTAGGTTAAACTACGTGAACCGTAGATTAATAATACTGGTGTCTGTAATTTTAATTTTGAAACTTTTTACCCGCTGATTTGTGCACGTTCTTGAGAAAATGATTCAACTGATTTGTCTGTATTTTCAATAAATTTATTCTGACTAATATTTTAGTTATTATTCATGATGGAATGCATGTCATGTTGTGCATATGATGCAAATTAAAAATGAAATTGATTTTACAAAAATTTAAATATGCCCGGACAAAATTGGGGTATGACAGTTGCCCCTATTTAATTACCTTGAACCAGAAAGTAAGAATGACAGCAGTTTTCGTACATTCGTAGTGGAAGATAATTAAATACTAAAAGACCCAAATTTTGTCTTTTTGAAATGCAAGGAAGAAATGCAGAAATAAAATACAGTGAGGAATACAGTAAGAAATGTTATCAAAAGGTAAAATGAGAGAGCCAAGACTTTCTGGGAGTCGTCAGAACAGTATCTTGGACATCACAGTCGAGATATGTTAGTAATGGAGTGACATCCTTAGCTAAATCTCAAGACTTTTCCAGGATGCTAGAGTAGTATAAAGAAAGTCTGGCATGAGACTCTTCATATTGATAAAGTAGCATCTTTTATGATAGAATTAAGATGTTCCAGCAAGGTAAAGATACCTTTATTGAATCTAAGACTCTCCGAGGATATTAGAGAAATATCTCTAAAAACTCTGAAATGAGACTCTTCATATTGATGAAACAACATCTCAAACAGTAAAAATGAGATTCTCTGTATCGAGTCGAAGCAGCATCTTATCTGATAGAATTAAGGTATTCCAGCAAGGGAAAGATACCTTAATTGAATCTAAGACTCTCTGAGGATATTAGAGCAGTATCTCTAAAAAAATCTAAAATGAGACTCTTCATATTGATGAAGCAGCGTCTCAAATAGTAAAAGTGAGATTCTCTGTATCGAGTCGAAACAGCATCTTATATGATAAAATTAAGATGTTCCAGCAAGGGAAAAAATATCTTAATTGAATCTAAGACTCTCCGAGGATATTAGAGTAGTATCTCTAAAAAAATCTAAAATAAGACTCTTCATATTGATGAAGCAGCATCTCAAACAGTAAAAGTGAGATTCTCTGTATCGAGTCGAAACAACATCTTATATGATAGAATTAAGATATTCCTGCAAGGGAAAAAATATCTTAATTGAATCTAATACTCTCCGAGGATATTAGAGCAGTATCTCTAAAAAGAATCTGAAATGAGACTCTTCATATTGATGAAACATCATCTTAAACTGTAAAAGTGAGATTCTCTGTATCGAGTCGAAACATCATCTTATATGATAGAATTAAGACGTTCCAGCAGGGAAAAAAATATCTTAACTGAATCTAAGA